>NC_077242.1:25250096-25850096 GCF_947179165.1 Solanum dulcamara
GACATTTTGGACTTAATGGAATAGATGAATTTTCCAATAGAGGTCGTTTCATTGAAATGTGGACCAACACTTACCATAAAAAGCTTCCAAAATGCACAAACGGCTAAAAACTCATTTTGAGAACCTTGGGAACTAAACCAGAGGTTGTTCTAGACCAAACTCGGCGTTTTGGAGCAAACCGCACTGAAGAAATTTTCATCCGCGTACGTTTACTCAAAATATTGATCGAAGTCAAACTTGGACAAAACTTTAAAGTTAAAACGACAAAACCACCTAAAATCAAAACGAATATTCCAAAACCCAAAACAACCTTCCTTCTAGACCAAATAGGGCCTTTCGGAGTTGATGGAACCATTAGAATTTTTATATGATGCTCGAATCTCTGGATATTGACTAAAGTCAACTCTTTCAAACCTAAGCCTCAAAAATAGCCAAACCACGTCAAAACTCAATTGGGTAACTCGAGAAATGTGCCGCCCATCCCAACACCACGTATGAGCTATAAAAGAGCTAGGGGAATGGGTAAAATGGTAAAACTCATGCAAAAGCACAAAAATGACCTTGGAGGTCATTACAAATCTCTTATTCATCTTACACTTTAACTATTTTAAACGACAAATTACAAGAACAAATAGATATATACTTCTTTTGTTTCAACTTTCTGCATCACATTTTGTTCATTGATTTTTCTTACACTCTTATTTGTATATCAGTTCCCATTAGATATAGTTATAATAATATAGAACAATCACAATCGAATATACAAGTGACAATTATTTGATCTTGAATGAACGTGATAAAGTAGTAGGTAAAGATGTAGACCAAAAAGAATTTGATAAGATTTTACACACAACGTATGCTTAGCTTACATATAATTTTGGTGAATTTTGAATGAAAAAATAAGAATTCTATGTACCACCAGTACAATAAATAAATTTCTTCATCATGTTTTGACGTAGTAACAACTAAAGCAACTTTAGTGCATTTTATCGTAAATTTTCTCATACGTATATCTTCACTTTACTGATGTTGAAGCTTGACCACAAACAATGACTTCATGCAAATATTTTATAATGATAGAAGTTTTTAAATGTGCTTTCATGTACAACCTCTACCATCCCTTCTACGTCCCCTTTGTCTCCCACCGCCCCTCCTACCTTGGCTGCTCTCACCCTCTTGGGCTGTATCATGATAAGATGTGTTACTTTGTCCACCACCCCTCCAAAATATGCTATCGCGAGCAGACCTATTGCTTCTCATCTAAGGCTTTCCATGTGAATAGACTTCCCTCATATTTCTGATGAGTGTTACATCATCATCCAATACTAGATAACCAATGCTTGGGATGACCACATCGTTGTTCCAATCTGAATATGCATTGAAATGACCTTTCAAGAAATTTTTGAGGTCCAAATATTTAGCGTTAGTGTCCAACACAAGATCTCAATTCCTATCAAACCATTTCCTCAAGGAATTGTACTTCTTGTACTCCTCCCTTATTGTTGGATAGCCTTCCGAAAACAATTTGCGCAAGTGTGGATTAATTATATCTCTTCTCCACCGATGCAAAATATACCTCTTGTGGACATTGTTGATCCTTCGAATAGACATAGTCCTCAAGATGTGGAAGCAAACAATGCCCTTCACTTTCAAAGTTCTTGTAGTTGCATCCGAGGTATTGGTTGTCCGATTGATAATCCATAGTATAAACAAATTGGTTACCATAAAAATTTACTCCTTATTGAATAATCTGTTATACTAAACTTTTAGAATCTCTCAACTGCACCTGAATCAGCATGCTTTGTTAATTCACAGTGGTACAACTTCTTTAGCTGCTTAACGAACATGTAATAAATAGCTTGGGTGTAGTGAACTTCAAGATGCATCTCCCATTCAAACCTGCTAAAGGGTGGTGAATATGTATTTCCTGATCCAGCTTTTGTATGCAGTTCCTTCTCGTATTTGTATCTCAAGCCTATCTTATATTGCTCAGCAAACTGCTTTAGAGAGCTTTGTCTATTTATATAACCATAAAAAATGTTAGCATTGACTCACACCTTTATGTGTACATCATGTCGGCCCAAAAGTATTACTTGAGAAATCCGGGAACCTAATTTTCCCTTTTAGAATGTAGATTGCGGAACCACAGTCTTTCCCCAAGCTTATACTTTTCGATGAAGGCAACCCATTTTGCCTCAAACTTAGCTATAGTGACGTTGTTAAAAATTATCAATTGAATTTGGACTTGGCAGCCTTATAATCCCACACTCCCTTTAACCTTATATGCAGCTTTGTTATGATGTGCCAAATGCAATACCTATGGATAGTGTCTGGCAGGACCTCTCTAATTTGTACCTTGATGCTCTCACACTAGTCTGTGAGGATAGTCGTGGTAGGTGCATTTCCCATTGACATGAGCCAAGTCCAGAACACAAACTTGTAAGTCTCGATATCCTCACTCGTGTGCAAAGCGTAGCCTAAAAATATGGACTATTTGTTCTGATTCACACCAATGAATGAAGCAGACGACATGGGCCATTGATTCACGAGGTAGGTCATATCAAAAAAAATAACATCACTAAACTCCCCATATGCATACTTGCAATGTGTGTGAACCCACACTACATTGCGGAGTCTCGCACTGTTGTCCATGTCGATTGCATAAAAATATTCCTCATCCTTCATTTTCATATCGATGAAGAACTTTTGTATTGCTCCAGCATCACTGGACAATATCCTCATCCTCCACTTTTGAAGAATAAAATTTCAGCAGTCTTTGGGAGTGCACCCAATTTTCACAGGACCACCCGCTTCGACTTCCAAGAGTCTAATGCTCTTTGAAGGTCTCAATCCTACGATGTCATTGGCTTCTACCCTTCTCTTCAATGTCCTACTTAAATGCCTATGGAAGCTAAAAAACATAATAAAGACAGTTCCAATAGATGATAGTGAGTTGTCACAATTGTTGTAATCTTACACAAGCCATTGGGCATTACTTTGCTATTAGCTTTTGCTTTGCAATCAACCCTTTTACTAGAATTTCTAGGTGTTGATTTTCTACCCTTATCGAAAGCAAAGAAAATGTACCTACCATATTCATTACTGTTTTTGGTGGTATTCTTTTTCACAACAACAAAACCAATGAGACGACTATGTTCTTTGTAAAATATAAGAAGGGATTCAACGCTGGCAAAAATCATACCTTGAGCAGGACCTTCTATGTATCGTTGGCCGGTAAAATTATCTTCATTCATTACATTTTCATCATCTTCTGAAACACTTTCATCAGAAAGATCAAATTCTTCTTCACCGGAAACAAAAAAAGATTCGTCTTCGCGCTCTGCTTGATTTGACATGCTCATCTCTTCACAAATTAAGTTTGGAAGATTTTCATGCTCACTGTCCAAATAAGAATCAGGGCCATCACCATAGGCGCCGTCTGATTCTTCGTTGTGTTGATCATTGTTGGAGAGTAAACTATAACTATCATCTAAACCAAAAACATCACGCAATACTTGACTTAATTGCATATTATCAGTGCTAGGTTCCATTTTAATAGAATGGATTGTGTGACTTGAATTTAGAATGCCCAAAAAAAATTCACAGCGATGTTAAAATGAGTAAGAAAATAGTAAAGGTAAAGGATGTAAATTAATTGGCTTTTAGAAGGTTTTCAACTTGTGGCTCAAGAAAATCTTATATTAACAAATCAAATCTTTTCAATAGCTATGTGTAGTCTACTCAATTACTTGAGAATACTTTGAAGAGCCAAATCCATCGATTTTATTTCAAGTAAAAAAATTCTAAGATTTAATTTTGCATTAAATAAATAATTAACGTTGATTTATAATTTATTAACGTTTAATACTGAACTATCACTAGATTTGGAAAATAGTAAATATGTATGTACCACCTCAAGTTAATTAAAAAGATTGTACAAAACAAATCAAAATATAATCCAACTTCCATTTTATTTTAAATTAACTAAATATAAGAGAATTTTTAATGTTCAATTAACTCAAATACCAATACGTTTGAAAAATACACAATATATATACATCAAATCATCTAATTACTATATATTAAAACGAACGTAAAAAAATAAATCACAAAAGGTAAAGAAAGTAAACTTATTGAAAGAAAAAAAAAGAATAAATTAGAAAAGTTTGAGGTGATTTTGATTTTGGAGGGAATGGTAAAGTGATTTTGAAGCCAAAAAGGCATTTTTATCTTTTGACAGAGTTGTGCCGATTCGTGCCATTTTGGATCGTGCCAAATAGCACTACTCTTACTATAAAATTTTAAATGTTCAATCTTTAACAACTTCATTCATGTTCTGTGGTTTCACGTTCTTTTAGAAATTTGTTTCACTCATTATTTATTATTAATAGAATGATGCATTCAATAAATTACAATACTTTTAAACATTAAACTGTGCTTCTGAATTTGCCTTCCAAAATTCAAAACATTTGAAATTATATTTTACTCCATAAATTATTGTCATAAACTTCTACTAACAAACATATAAAATTTCTTGAAAGTAATTTATATAAACCATAAATGAGAATTATGTTATACGAAAGTTGAATTCCTGATTTAAAATTTAGTGCACGGAAAAAGATAAGCTTATTGATGTTTTAAGTTTTAAATTATGACTTATGATTACATTTAATTTAATTTAGTGTTTTGAGTTAAATGTATTGATACTCCTCATAGGCACTAAATTAGATTTGCAAATACAATATGCTTTATTATGTTATCATAGTGTAAAATACACATTCTGCTGAAACGCAAGCATAAATAACGAAAGAAATTAATCAAAATTAGTTGCATGCATGTGATATAAATATTGAGTACATACAGAGATACATGAATTTCCTTTCAATGAGTGAACACAACTCATCAATGGAATTGACCTCCAGTTTCAGCAGAATCATCACCAAATCACGATCACCACCAATTCCACGATCTTTTGCTTTGTCACTCGAATAATATCGAAATCTATGATATTCATATGGATATATTTTAGCAAAAAATGTGTAGAAAATACATCATAATCGTAGCCTCCTTATGGAATAAGACCCTTTATAGCTACATGTTTTAAAACAGTCATCCTTTTCCACCAATAAATCATATTTCAGTTAATTATTCAGACACAACACAGACCGCATAATTTACTTAACGAGACTTTATATTATTATGAAATTAATTTAAAGTATCAACATTAATCATACCATATTAAATTACAAAGTATTCCATTAAATATTTGTAACCCAGTTCGATTTTAAAAATCTTCCATTAAACCTTAACTTCTCATTTTATGTAATGAACCTGAAGGTTATTTTTGGATTTTCTCAAAAACATTACTGTTTTAATTCTCCTGATAGTTTCCCTGAGTCATGTTTGGTCAATATCTGAGGGTAGATTTGAAGTCGGATCTAAAATTTGAGATTTTGGGAAGTTTGGAGTTTTGGAGGCTTTTGAGTTGAAATTGATGACTTTAGACTACATCCAGAGCTATGAGCCTCGAAATACAATTCTGTCAGGTCTATCAACTCTAAAATGCAGATTTTGGTCTAGGAGTGTTGTCGCATTTAGTTCCAAGGCTTTTACGTGGATTTGAGCCTGTGAGTTGAGTTTTTCGGTGAATTTAGGCCATAATTTGACTTTGGTCAATATTCAGAGTTTGGTTCCCTCAAATTCAATTTTTGTCGAGTACATTAGTTTCAGAAAGTGATTTTAGGCCTAGGTAGAACCTTGGTTCAGTTTCCGAGGGTTCCTAGGGCATTTTGGCTTGTTTGGTGAAAAGTTAGTAAGTAGTGTCCTTAGCGGGTATTGGGTCAAGGAGACCTTGAATCTACATTATGATAGTTCTAATGGGACTATAACATCAAATTTAGTGGGGTAGCATTTATAATTTGTGTGCATGGAATTTCGAATGAATCTCGAGGGTCCATTGGAAATAATTTTTATCTAAAGATTTGTTGTCACTGTTGATATCTGATGTTTGAGGATTTTTTCATCACGATCGTGTGGCCTTCTATCGCAATCACATAGGAGTGATTTTAAGTAATTTGCGATCGTGTGAAGCCTTATCGCGATTACGTAGCTTCAGTGGGTGGACTCAGGCTCCTTTCTTCATCACGATCGCTTGAGTTCTTGAACGCGATCGAGTAAAAAAAAGTGTCTGGGAAGAATTTATCCCCCAATTACATAATTATTCTTTTATCCCTCCATTATTGACTTTGTGTAATTACCCTCATGGTCATTTATGTGCTTTTGTATGAAATTACTAGTTTACCCCTTTCTACATCTCCAGTATAGTGTTTGTGATGGTTTGGGATTGGTGGCATGCTTCCGAGGTGGTCAAGAGTGAGTTGCATGAGTTTTCTCATTTTAGAAGCTTTTGAGTTGACTTTGATTAACATCCGGAGAATTTGATGGCATATAAATTTTTTATCAAATCCATCAGCTCCATAAGGTTCGTTTTGGGCTAGTAGCGTGGTTGGTTTGGGACCCAAGGCTTCTGGCGTGAGTTTGAGCTGGTTGGTATTGTAGTTTCAGAAGTTTGATAAATGGTTGATTTAGGTTAATATTTTTGGTAAATTTGCTCGAATGAAAATTTTATCAGCCCTATTTGAATCTAAAATGCCGAGTTTGATCTAGAATGACATTTGGGACGATTTCGAGGTAAACATATGGATTTTGACCTTCTTTGTTTTGCTTTCCTTTGAAAGTATTAATTTGGGTCAATATCATTTAGATACAACCTCCGTTGGTTATTTTGTCTGTTCCGTTGAGTTTAAAATATCAATTTTGATGGGCTAGCATAGTTCATTTGTGTTCACAGAGTTCCAAATAAATTTCGAGCCCATGTCGGGGAATTTTCTTATGCAACACTACTGGTGCAACACATGTTTGTTCTTCGAGTTCGTGGGCATTTTGTTGCATTCGCATAGGTGTTGGAAATTGTTCACTACATCCACCAGCCCTTGGCCGCATTCGTGGAGGTCTGGGTGATTGACCTTAGCGTTCGCGGGAGAGGATCCACGTTCGTGGAGGGTTAAATGACCTAGCCTTTGCATTTGCTAACCACATATCGTGTTTGCGGAGGGTCAGTTAACTTGACCACTGCATTCACGGACATGATCCACATTCACAAATTTAAATACCTGACAATTAAATTAGTGTTTCCATAATTCAACATGCATGATTTCAAAAGGACCAACTTCTAGAGGTGATATTTTGAGCTCGATTCTTGAAGTTTTTAGTTGGAATTATTGAGAATTTTTCCGGGATAGCGTAGGTGCATTGTGAGGTTCATTAGTTCTTCCGTTAAACTTGTATGTTTTGATAAATTTCTCTCTTTAAACTCCTTTATGATCATCTCTTGAACTTTAACTTGGAGGGATTGTTTTTAGCTCATTAATATTTGGATTGTGCTAATTTCCGAGGCACAAGTTTCTTGAGTTAGTTAGGACCTTTTGATGGAGTCGATTTTGTGATTCCACATGTAGGTCCCAAAATTTTGACTTGATTTTGATTTCGAAATCTTTAATTGCAATGTGATTATCATTTTACTTGTTTTGACGTTCTCGTGTCTAACTTGAGAGTATAAAGCTATTCGAAGGCCCTTCAAAAAGGAAAAACTTTAGAGTAGAGGTTCGGATGTTGTTTTGATATATATATATATATATATATATATATATATATATATATATATATATGACTCTTGGACTGTAGTTTTGGCCATTTTCAAGTTTGTCGCTGAGTTTTTGGTTGAGAAGCCTTAGCTTAGATTGATCCTTAGACTTGGTTGACGTATTTAGATCCTTAGAATGCTTCTAGCTAATATGAAACTTAGTTTTGTATGAGTTTGATGTTTTTGTATGATGGGTGCTTTTGTGTTTACATTTTGAGATTTTACATCATTATTATCAGTTTGTGGGACTGTGGCCTTGGACTTGGACTTGCTAGATTTCCAGGTTAGTACGACAGTACTATGATAGGTGTTTTCCCGATTGTTTGTATGGTGTGATAAGTTTTGAGAATGGTTTGGTAGTGCTTGGTCTGTATTCGTGTGCACGACATCTAGCATTTTTGTATTTGGATATGGAGATGTACGATTTTGAGACAAGTAAATAGTTTTGTTAAGATTTCTAATTTATTGAGCTTCGAGGGGGCAGGTTATTATTTTTTAAACTTGAAGAAACTTGTATTTTAAGGGAGATATACCATTTTTGGGAGTCTGAGTTTTAAAAGAGATATTACTTTAAACCTGTAGGTTTTACGTTCGAGGCTTGAGTTTGGGAAAATAATTGTCTTTATAAGGATTTTGGATAAAAGATGGCTACTTTAACTTATAAGATCAGGGAGTTATGTCGAAGCGACCTTTGATTGAATTCCAAGTTATATTCCACTTACATCTCATCTGTTGACAAGTTTGAGGTATCATTACAGGGTGGCTCGAGGTTTTTTTTGGGCTTCCACTTTTAAGCATTTACTACATTGTATTGCATCATCTTTTTTTATTGGTGTGGTTGTGATTGTTGGGGATTTGGGTTCTACTTGCTTGTTATTAGTATCACTTTCACTATTCTCGATGTTTGTTTATTGCTCTTTGAACTATAAGGCTATAACATTAGCACTATTGTACTTCGTTATGTATACATATGATCTTTCTGAGCTCGGTCGGCCTATGATTCCTATGAAGTATCCCATATTTTGGTACTCATATAACACTATTGCATATTTTACTAATGTAGATCCTAGTATGAGCCACCCTCATTGAGTATCGAAGCTCTTGTAGCTGTCACATACTAGTATTGTGGTTTCCAGAGACTTCATAATTTCCCTCTTTTATACTGACTAATATTTTGTATTTGATTAGTTAGTTATGTTGGATATATAGTCCTTTCTGTGCTTAGATGCTCTTGTACTAGTGACACCATGTCCGGTATTGGTTTCTCTTGTATAGTTTGTCCTACTCAATCACTTTTGGACCTGATTTGTATATTTTGTATTGTATTGTGTATCTATAAGTGATGGGCCCTAATCTATATCTCAAATCCTATTTTCGCTTATTCATTTCTTATTGATTAGTTGTAATTTTCTTTGGATTTTGGATTTTCTACTGGGTTTTTATAGTAGGTGCCATCATAACCGGATTTTGGATCATGACAGTGTGGTATGAGCATTTTAGGTTCATCACTTACTAGTACAGGAGCAAGTCCCTAGTAAAGTCTCGCAGATCAGTGTGATGGCGTCCGTATCCTATCTTTTAGAGGCTATAAGGCATTCTTAATAATACTTCACTTGTCTTGTTCCTTATGGTGCGTTCTTGACTTTAGAAATTTATGAGTTTCATTCTTTCTTAGATGGCTAGGACGAGATCATCCATGTATGGGCGAGAGCCTCTTATACCTATAGATAGAGCCCCAACTAAGGGTAGAGGCCAAGGTCGACCTAGAGGTCGAGGTAGAGCATAAGATGGAACACTAGTTCGAGATCAGGAGTGGGCACCATCACCAAAGCCCGTTATAGAGGTTTAACATGTTCAACTTCAATCAGATTGTATGGGTCCAGAACAATCTCCATCAAGTTTTTTTGCCATGCCGATTCTTCGAGGCATTCTAGCTAGGATCCGCAGCTTTATGGAGGGCATGTTCTTAAGAGGGACTTTGTGTAGTACTTCAACTAGTCCCCATATCTGACACAAGGTGCATACTTCAGCCTAGGTAGGGGCATATAGTGTTCAGGTATTAGTGGTACAACCTGATATTATATCTCCTCACTTATCATTTTAATCAATTCCATCAGTTGCTCGGCCTATAAAAGTTAGGCTAGTTATGTCTTCTGAGGAGCAGAAGATGCTGGAGCAGTTCATCAGTTTAGGTCCTCCTAGGTTCTTAGGACTGACGGGCAAGAATGACCATGAGTTTGTAGTGAGTTGCTAGAAGAGGTTGCATAACATCGGGTTGGTTGAGTCACATGGGGTTCATTACACTACTTTCCAAATGGACAGGCCAACAAAGCAATGGTGGAGGTCTTATCTTGAGTATAGACCAGATGGGTCACCTATGATGACATAGGCTCAGTTCTCCGAGGCTTTCTTGGATAAATATGTTCCTTGCAGCTTAAGCGAGAGGATGCAAGATGATTTTATTGGGTTGTTGAAGGGATCGATGTCAGTTTCATAGTATGAGACAAAAATCCATGAGTTTCGCAGGCATGCAACTATGATTATGCCGGCAGAACATGAATAGGTGCGTAGATTTGTTAGAGGGTTGGGTTTTATCTTTTGATTAGCTATAGAGAATATGGTAGCATTTATTTGTTCGTTTCTTCATATAGTAGTCCATGCATACAACATTGAGGGTATGCATTGTGGGGACTAAGGAGTAAATTACAAAAGGCCCCATTGGTAGGGTGGTTTCAGCATGTCTCAGTCCCGTGGTTGGGGTTTCTAGGCCAGAGTTACCCACAATAATTTCAGCCTAGTAGGCCAGTTTAGGGATCTCTCTCATTATTCAGGATTACTCTTAGTTTATTCGATATGTCATATATAGAATGGAGTGGACTACACGTCGACCCACGTTAAAAGGTTTCACTGAGCGAGTAAAGTAAGGGGTGCACAAACAAACAATGTTTTTGTGTTAATATACGATTGTGCAACCTAGAGAGCTTGCCATATATTTTTGATGAATTTGATATCGAGGTTCAATTTATTTGGAAAAGGGGTCAATCTTAGGGGAGACTATTCAAATAGTTGAATTGATGACTTCTTTCGCCTTTATTTGGAATGAAGATGGATGAACAAGAACTTGAACCTCAAACTAATGAAATTTAGGGAAAACATAAAAGTGGTCACTATATTATGGGGGCAAGACATGACCGCGACTTAAGAAAAAAGTACCTTTGAAAAGATTAAAGGAATGGGGGAATAACTACCTTTAATAAGCACAAGCTAATACGAGTTGAGTAGAAGAAGTAAGGCTTAGATTACCAGATCTTGGACACAATCTTCTTAGGGAGCTATAACTTATAGATGGTGGTTTTGTGGGAACTAGTGATCAAGGTATCTAGGGTTTGAGGCAGGCTTCTTAGGGTTCACATTTATGGTATTTAGGCTGTTATGGTTAGTTAGGTTCAACCGAGTCTTCTCAATCGATCACTTCTTGCAGGGGCTATTATGAGTGTGACGTGGTGGGACACTTTGGTAAGGAGTGATCTATGATCAGTTATTATAGGCAATAGGGTTAGCAGGTTCAAGCCTATAGGGATCGTGTTATGTCAACTAGAGGTGGTGTACAAGGTAGCAGGAAAAGTCCCTAGGGTACTCAATGTGGTCCTTAATCAGACAGCTCGAGTGATTGGGGTCTATATGAACATATGTATTCTTACTGGGCAGGCCAAAGGCACAGACTTCAGATGCAGTCATCATCTCCGTCTCTCATTAGCCTTCTTATGCTTTGTTTGATTCTAGGTCTACTTATTCATATGTGACTGCCTATTATGCTACGCGTTTATGTGTTATGTGAGCCTTTTACTATGCCTATGTATGTAACTACTCTGTAGGTGATTCTTTAGTAGTGGATTGAGTGTATCAATCCTCTATAGTGTCTATGTCGGGGTATGATATTAGGGCAGACCTGATTATATGAGATATGGTGGATTTCAACCTGATATTAGAAATGGATTGTCTATCTCCTCATTATGTGGTTTTGATTTTCTTTTCCCAAGACTGTTACTTTATCATGTTTAGTATCCCTATGGTTGTGTGGACGGGTACAAATTGTCATATACCGAGGGATGTGATTTCTTTTGATGGGACGATTAGTAGGAAAGATATGTCTAGCTGATCTTTCTTATGTTTGTGATACTACTACCGACACTCCTTTCCATGAGTCTGTTTCTGTGGTTAAAGAGTTCTCTCATATCTTTCCTATCGATCTTTATTAGTTTTCCTCCTAATTATGATATTAATTTTGACATTGATTTTAAGTCGGGCACACAACCATTTTCTATTCCACTATATCGCATAACTCTAATTGAGTTGAGGGAGCTTAAGGAACATCTCCAGGACATCCTGAGTAAGGTGTTCATTAGACCTAGTGTGTCTCCATGGGGTTATCCTATTCTATTCCTGAAGAAGAAAATGGTACCTTGCATCTGTATATTGAATATACGCAGCTGAACAAGGTGACCATCAAGAACAAGTATCTTATGACGCGTATTGATGAATTGTTTGACAAACTTCAAGGTGCGTCAGATTTCTCTTGATAAAATTTAGATTAGGCTACCATTATTTGAGGATTAGGGTGGTGAACATCCCAAAGACTTCTTTTACGACTCCATAAAACCATTATGAGTTCCTAGTCATGTCTTTTGGGTTGACCAATGCCCTATCAACATTCATAGAGTTGATGAACAACGTGTTCAGGCCCTATTTGTACTCCTTTGTTATAGTGTTCATTGATGGCATTCTAATATACAATGGGAGTAGGGAGCAACATGAGCAACACTTAAGGATTGTGATCCAGACTATGCGAGATCAACAGTTATATGCCAAATTCACTAAGTGTTAGTTTCAGCTTGAGTCTATTGCATTATTGGGACATATGGTGTAAACGTATGGGATTATGGTGGATCCGATGATAATAATAACAATTCGTGATTGGGCTAGTCCTAACTCTCATATCGTGGTTTGCAATTTCATTAGGTAAGCAGGTTACTATGGAGTGTTTTTGGAAGGATTTTCTTCTATTACGACACCTTAGACTAGATTGACTCAGAAGAATGTCCTTTCAAGTGGCCTAATGAGTGTGAGGAAAGCTTTCTAAAGCTTAAGGTCTTGTTACCTTCATCTATGATTCTAACTCTTCCTATTGGGGGCCATGGGTTTTACGGTCTATTGTGATACTTTCAGTGTTAGTTTGGTTTTGTATTGATGCAATAGGGCAAAGTTATTGCACATGATTCTAGGAAACTGAATATTCATGAGAATAACTACCCCACTCATGACTTGGAGTTGGCGACGGTAGTCTTTGCATTGAATATTTGGAGGTACTACTTGTATGGACTTCATTTTGAGGTATTCATTGATCACTGTAGTCTTTAGTACATTTTCAGCAAAAAGGACCTAAATCTGAGATAGTGCAGGTGGCTATATTTACTAAAGGACTAGGATGTTGCAATCATTTGCCATCCTATTAAGATAAATGTGGTTGCAGATACCTCGAGCCAAAATGCGGTGAGTATGGGGAGTTTGTCTTTCTTAGCCATGGAGAAGTGACCTTTGACTTCAGACATTCATTTCTTAGCTAAATAGATAGTTTGACTTGATATTTTTAGGCCTGACAGGGTTCTTGCTTATGTGAAGGCTAAATCTCCCTTGATAGAGTAGATTCAAGCAAAATAGTTTGAGGACCCGAGGTTGAGGGTGATTCGAGATATGGTTCTTAATAGTGAGGCTAGGAATGCGATCTTAAATCTAGAGGGGCTTTTAAAGATTAAGATTCGTATCTGTGTTTCTAAAGTTGGAGATATGGTTAGGTTGATTATTGAGGAGTTCTATTGTTCTAGATACTCTATTCATCCCAATATGGCAAAGATGTATACTGATCTAAGGAATCACTAGCGGTGATGTGGGATGCAAAGGGACATCATGAAGTTAATGGCTAGTTGCTTGAACTGTCATTAGGTGAAGTACGAGCACCAAAGGCTAGGTGGTTTTACCCAGCGGCTACCCATTTTGGAGTGGAAGTTGGAGCAGATAACTATGGATTTTGTGGTAGGGTTTCCATGTACCTTTTAGAGTTTTGATACAATTTAGGTCATCGTGGATTGATTGACCATGTCTTCTCACTTTCTATTGGTTCAGACTTCCTACAGTTCAAAGTGGTTGCTTAGATCTATATTTAGGAGGTTGTCCGTTTGTATGGGGATCCAGTTTCAATCATTTTAAATAATGGCACTTAGTTCACTTCATGTTTGTTGAGGTCTATTCAAAGGGAGTTTTGTACTAAAAGTTGAGCGCAACACAACTTTTCACCCATACACTGACGTTTCATCTAAGAGGACTATTCAGGTCCTAGAGGACATGCTTCATGCATGTGTTATTGATTTCAGAGGTGAGTGGGACTAATTCTTGAGTATAATAATAGTTATAATTTGAGTATTCAGATAGCTTCATTTGAGGCGTTATTAGTAAGAGGTGTTGATCTCCAGTACACTAGTTTGATGCTTTTGAGGTTAGGCAATGGGGCACCGACTTGTTGTATGATTCTATGGATAGTGTTCATGTGATCTAGGAGTGACTTTGTACTACATTGAGTAGGCAGAAGTGCCATATAGATCGGAAAGTTCGGGGTTTGGAGTTTACAATTGGCGACCATGTGTTATTTTGAGTATCGCCTATGAAGGGTGTGCTGATATTCAAAAGTACAGGCAAACTCAGTCTTACGCTCATTGGCCCTTATGAGATTTTGATATGTATTGGAGAGGTGGTATCACACCCCGAGAGGGTACCATAGATGTGGCTGACACTCAAAGACCATTGCTGGTCCTCAACCGAACTACTTAGTCCGATCACACATACATTCAATCACATTCTATCAGTGGAAGACTCAACTCATTAAGAAACTACTCATAAAAACAAGGCCAAAGGTCAACCATCTATCCAATCAAATCAACAAACTAGTATGAAAGAACTAGTCAACAAAATGAATCAACATCGTCAACACTCTAGTCTATGAAGACTCTATCCACAATCTAAGAGGTGCCAATGATAGGTTCATGGCTACCATAAATCAAATAAGGAAAATATAACTCAAAGCTAAAAAGATAACTACGGTATCCTCCGAAAATAGGGAGGACTCACCAATTAGCTGAAAGCGAATAGATCCTCAATGATGCGCCTATTGATGATCTCTGGTACTTGTCTCTGCATTGTGAAATGATGCAGGCCCAAATAGATGTCAGTAATGGAATGTACGAGTATGTAAAATAGTAGAATGAAACAAGTATTAGGGTAGAATCAAATCAACTCAGAATCTCAAATTAGAAGAATGAATAACTCAATCAAGATGTCCTACGTCTAAACAAGAATAAGATTTAGAAAATGACCAATCATATACAATCCAATACAATCCAACTTAGAGTACTATCAAGACCTATATGAGAGATTCTCTCATCCAATAACTATCACTTATGAGCTAGTGATAGTACAACAAGCAACGTTGTTTCCACATCTATCTATACCTTGCCAGGGTAAGAATGAATCAACAATCATAAATCCATAACCAATCAAGTCCTATCATGTTAGGATAATAATTTGGAAAATATCTGACTTTAACGGTTCGATCCTCTCCCATGTTTGGCGATGTAGTTATTGGGTTTGAGTTATTACTTACTCTTACCCAATTCGTTACTCGATACTCCTCCCATGACTCAAGCTCATAAGATAATCAATCCAAATCAAACCAAATCAATAAGTCTCTTTTGGACTCTTTTCAACTCATCCTTTATATTAAACCAATCTCTTCAACTAATCAATTTTCCAATTATTCTCAATCATGTTATTAAGAGAAGTTTTAGAAAATCATTTATGACAACATTTAGTATTATCAATTTGTCAACACTATCAATATATCCTCATGCCCACATTCTAATCACAATTATATATTTACAATTCAACTCTCTAAACTCAATCTTAAGATATTTATAATTCAATATCAATCAACATGCTACTAGGGTTTAAGTACATAAGTAGTTCAAATCATGTATTCAAGGAATTAATTCATAGGAAATCATATTTCATTAATAATCTATAAAACATGTATATTTTAAGACAAGAATTTCTCAAGAAACATAATCATGAAGACTCAATCCATTCACAATCACTCTATCACAATCATGGGCACATGGAGGAATAAAATCCATGTTTTAGTTCAGCCTTACATGATTGGAACTAAGAATAATCGAAGATTCAAAGACCTTACTCGAAGAGCTTGAACCCTAGCCTTTCTCCTCTTCTCCAATCCCTGCTCTCAACTTATTGAAGTGTTAATGAGAGTATTATGCATTTAGGGTACTATTAAGGGACTTAATTTGGTCCTAAAATGTTAGTGTTTTAGTCTTAAGAGGGTGGGAAAAGACCACTCAATCCTCATTAAATTCATGAAAACAGTCGGCTACAAATCATTATTACAACTTGTAGAAACTTCAATGAGCCGTCGTCCTCAATGATGGAAACTGGGTTAAAGAAAAGGTGGTCTACGACTTAGGTATATGTGTCGTCAAAGATTCAACGGGTGATAGAATCCCCTCGTCCTGCAGGTTTCTCAAAAGCCTAAAATGATGAGTCTTTGAAGTTTCTCTACGGTCATTGTACGACTCATATGAACTTTGATGACTCATCAATGCAACTCGTAGGAATAAATTTCAACCTTAGAATTTTAGTTAAGTGTCATGTACTTTTACGAGTTGTTTAGTCATTATGAATCGTAAAGTAAGTCATAGAAAGTGTTGTCTAAATATAATTTTTACTAAGTGTTGGGGATGTCTACAAGTGATTCCTATGACTCGTAGAATAGTCTACGAATCGTAGACCACCCTCGTGCTCCATTGCTCAGT
Source organism: Solanum dulcamara (assembly GCF_947179165.1). NCBI lineage: Eukaryota > Viridiplantae > Streptophyta > Magnoliopsida > Solanales > Solanaceae > Solanum > Solanum dulcamara. The sequence continues at coordinate 25,266,732 of NC_077242.1, forward strand.
CTAATTCATCAATCTTTCTCATGGTCCTCAAACTTAGTCTAGGCTAGAATCACACAGGATTTACAAGTGGCTTATGAGTTATCCTTACCTCCAGCTCTTTCGGGTGTTCACCATGTGCTTAATATTTCTTTGTTAAGACGGTATGTTCAGGATGAGTCTTACCTCCAACTCTTTCGCGAAGGTGCTTGAAATTGTTCTCCTCATTCATGGAGGTCTGGCCAATTGACCTTTGATTTCGTAGGAGAGGCTCCACATTTGTGGAGAATCCGTTCACCTGTCCTTCATGTTTGTGAACCACCTATTGCACTTGCAGAGGGCCAGTCAACTTGACCACCGTGTTCGCATATAGGAAATGCATTTGTAGAGTTAAATGACTGGCATTTATATTAGTGTTTTCACAATTCAATATGCATATTTTCAAAGGATTGATTTCTTGAGGCTATTTTTGGAGTTTAATTCTTGAAGGTTTTCAGTCGGAATTGCTGGTAATTGTGTGGGTGCATTGTGAGGGTCATTAATTCTTCCATAAAACCTGTAAGTTTTGTCAAATTTCTCTCTTAAAATTCATTTTTGATCATCTCTTGAGCTTGCGCTTGTAGCGGTTGTTTTGAGCTCTTTAATACTCGGATTGTGCCTATTTTCAAGGCATATGTTGCTTGGGTTAGTTGGACCTTGTGACAGAGTCAAGTTTGTTATTCTGTGCGTGGGTTACAAGGTCCTATTTTGACTTGATTTTCAATTCTAAAATCTTTAATTGCAATGTGTTTATCATTTTGCTTTTTTTGACATTCTCATCACAAATCTAATAGCATGGTACTATTCAGAGGCTTTTTGAAGGGAAAAAACTCTAGAGTAGTGGTTTGAGTGTGGTTTCGGCCTCGAGGTAGGTTACCACTTCTTATTCTTAGACTTGTCTTAGTTAAATTATATATATAGAGTAGTATCGATCGATAGGAAGTCTGTATGTGACTTTAGGTTTGTATGATCCTTGGACTATACTTTTGGCCATTTCCAAGTTTTAATCTTTAGTGTTCAGTTAAGAAGCCGTAGCTTAAGCTGATGCTTAGAATTGATTGACGTACGAAACTTAGAGTTGTATACATTTGAGTGTTTTTTGTATTATTGGGTGCCTTTTTATTTGATTTTTGAGCTTTAACTTCATTATAATTGGTTTGTGGACCTGAAGCCTTGGACTTGGACTGATTGGAGTTCCAGGTTAGTATGTGTCACGAGCCAAAAATCATTTTCACGATTTAAATGAAAAGAAAGAAAATGAAGAAATTATCCCAAAACCTGATGTCATAAGTATAAAGAGCATCTAATACAAGGTTCGAATCTGAAGATACAATATAAGTCTCTGAATGATACAAAAGACTGAAAAATAAGGATAGACTAGTGACGATCCGAATTTTGGGACCTCACCACTAATCTGAGAGTACACAATCCGTTAGAGTATCAACTGCCACGTAAGGTACCCCGACTAGTATCTGCATCAAAAAGGGATACAGAAATAGGAGTGAGTACAATTCACATGTACTCAGTAGGTTTTAGCTGACTGAGTATAAGGAATTAATCAAACTTATAAAATAAACTAAGGAACGTTTCCACCTGCATACAAAAAAGTCCCACTTCCGCATCGGTGCCTCCAGTTTATATATATAGTGGCATGAGTAAAGTAAATCCATAATAATAGCTCATAATCACAATTAATCAAATAATTCAAGCACCATAAATATCAATGCAATGCAATGCAATATAATAATGCAATGATGTGGTGGTACGGTGGAATCAAGACTGTCGCACAACCTGTCGTATACACCTGCCGATCTGTGCTACCAAGCAGGACCCATGGGGGTCTCGCAGACCATATACCTCAATCAAAATATCTTATCATCCTTGACACCTCCTCGTGGTGAATGGATCACAATGTATCCACTACCCTGCCATAAAACTGCCTCGGTCAGGGACTCAAGATATAAAGGTTTAAAGGTGTTTCATTTTCTTTCTCGAAAAGAATTTCCATATTTCTCAACTTCCCATATTTCATGATATGATGAATGAGGATGAATGCATTAAAACACATATGACATAGAAGTAATATTCAACTCAAATATGGTACAAGGTTCAAAGTTCTCAAAACTTAACCTACACGTGATATTCACCCTCAATAGATAGTAATGGGAAGGAAATACTTAAATTAAATATTCACCCCTTTCTCAACAATATTTTAATACTCAATCATGTTAAAAAATCTCCAACTCAATCCATCAAGCGGGCATCACAAGTCAAATAATATACTCAAGTCTCTCTCTTAGGCAAATCACGAATCACATGCTCTCAAAGCAAATAAGATAACCAATAAGTCCCCCACACGGCTATGTAATACAAATATACCCCACACTGCAATATATTAATAAATAAGCCCCCACACGGGCATCACAATATGTATAACATTCTCAACTCATACTACAACCCCATCCCAAATTCTATAACATATGAATGACTAATTGCCCCATTTCAGTCTCAAAGAAGAATAACCAAACCTACCTCAATTGCCGAAACCGCACTCGAACACCTCCACCGAACAAGCAACTCTCGAATTCAATGCCCGGACTGACAAACCACTATCAACAATAAAACATACACATCACAAGGAGTCCAATGACACCCATATTGATAGGTTTCGAAAATGGGGGTAAAATTGTCAAAAAACAATATTTATTTTCGAAAAGGGTCTAATCTGGAATTTTATTTGAAAATTATGTTCTACACATTGAGTAGGATTCGTGGTTGAAAATCCCATTAAAATCGAGTAAGAACAGAGTTTCAAATCATGAAAATACAATTTTCTAAAAATCACCACAATTTCATTAAGAAAATGGCAAAAGACAACAACTTTGAACAACGATTTACCAGAAATGAATCCTCTACAGCTAAAAATGATCACACCACAACGATCCTTATGAAAAAACTCAGCAATTTAGCCTCAACAAATCACTAAAAACGGACCCAAAATGCTCAAGATATCAAATCTCAAAGTTCATCAAAAATCTAATTCGAAAATAGGAAGGGGAGCTGCTATAACGCGAATCTTACCTAAAAAAATCTTCTCCATCACTTTATGATTATACTACTGTATTCCTATGGAAAAACTACACAATTTAGAGCATTGAATCACTGAATTCGGATCTAAGATGACCAAGAGATCATCTTCCAAAGTTTACAAAAATCTGAATCCAAAAATGGTCGAGGCAGCATCTAAAACATTAAATCTTACCTAAAACAAAGCTTCTAATCAAGATTCCGAGCTCACCAATGGATTCCTCGTGAAAATTTCTTGAAGATAGACTCTTGAATCACTAGATTTGGATTTGAAAAGCTCAAAAAATGAGGGTTCAAAGTTGAGAGAAAATTATGAAAATTCTTATTTTTGCACCAGATTTTTCTGGTTTTGCAAATATTTAAAGTCTCCAACGGACCCTCGAAATTCGTTCGGAACCCGATAAAAATAAACCAGATATGCTACCCCACTAAATTTGATATTCTGGACTCAACGGCGCATTCAGAATTTTCATCCGAGTGCGTTTTCCAAGAATGTTGACCAAAGTCAATCATAGGCTAACTGTCATAGTAAAAAGCGTCAAATGACCCCAAACTCGTATTGATTATCTCGATAGTCATGAAGACAATGCTACTAGCCTAATTTGGCCATTCCGGAGCTGATGAAACTATCAAAATATGAATTCGAGTTCTCTTTGACCCAAAACTCAAAAAGTCGCAACTAAACCAACTTAGGCCTTCAAAATATCAAAATGGGCTCGGGGCCTCTAAAAATTCAGCCAACACTTCTTCTAGACCAAAACCCATGCCCCGAATCCAAAGGAGTCGTCAGAATTCCATTCCGAATATCGGAACTCCAAAAGTTGACCAAAGTCAAATCTTGGCCTAAAATTCCTTAAATTCCCAACTCAAGACTTAAAATCTTTGTTACAACTCCAAAACTAATTCCGTAAACTCATCTAGACCAATTTCCATATTTCAAAGCTGCTGGAATTGACGGAATTCCGTTCCGAGAACCGTAGCTCTGGTTGGCACCTAAAAACACTTTTTCACCTCTTAACTTTATAAAACTCAAGAATTTGCACAATTTACAAACCATTAAGATTTTTACACTTTCAACTACACAAACCGATCAAATAATACTCGAGGGAACTAATGATAGGGGTAAAAATGGTAATTTCACATAAATGTTTAAAAATGACTCTCAAGGTCATTACAACATCCACCACTAAAAAGGATGTTCGTCCTCGAACATAAGATAAAAGAAAGTATCTGGGATCTCAAAAAGTTAAGGGTACCGAGCTTGCATATTGGACTCTAACTCCCAAGGCGCCTCTTCAGCAGGCCAATGCTGCCACTGCACTTTGACCGAAGTAACCTCCTTGGTCTTGAGTCTACGAAGCCGCCTATCTAGAGTAACTGTCGGCTCCTCCTCATAAGTCAAATCCGGACTCAACTCTACTGCATCATAAGAAATCACATGAGACTCATCCGGTATGTACTTGCGAAGCATGGAAACATGAAACACCGGATGGACAACTGACAATTTAGGGGGTAAGGCCAACTCATATGCCACTCCACCTACTCTCCTCAGGATTTCAAACGGGCCAACAAACCTTGGGCTAAGCTTTCCCTTCTTTCCGAACCTCATCAAACCCTTCATGGGTGATATTTTAAGCCACACACAATCACCCACCATGAACTCTAAGGGACGAACCCTCCTATCAGCATAACTCTTTTGACGACTCTAACCTGTCAATAGTCGACCCTAAATCAAACGTACCCGTTCCACAACATCCCTAAGTAAGTCAGTATCCAATTCATCAACCATAATAGAATCAAACCATCCAATGGATGATCGACACCTATAACCATATAATGCCTCAAATGGTGCAATTTAAATGCTGGAGTGATAACTGTTATTATAGGCAAATTCTGCTAAGGGCAAGGGTTGGTCCCATCGGGCACCAAAATCAATAACACAGGCCCTAAGCATATCCTCCAATACCTGAATAGTCCGCTCGGACTGACCATCAGTTTGGGGATGAAATGATGAACTCATCTCTAGCCGCATACCCAAACCACGCTGTAATGCCTTCCAAAAGTGAGAGGTGAACACTGAACCCCGATCTAACACAATAGAGATGGGCACCCCATGCAGCCTAACAATCTGATGAAGATAGATCCTAGCTAACTGATCCGCATTGTAGCTAGTCTTCACCGGAAGGAAATAGGCTGATTTGGTCAATCGATCCACAATCACCCAGACAGAGTCATACTTACCCAATGCCATGGGTAATCCAGACACGAAGTCCATAGTGATACGCTCCCATTTCCACTCAGGAATAGGCATCCTTTGTATAGGACCACCTGGTTTCTGATGCTCATACTTCACTTGTTGGCAATTTAGACACTTAGCCACAAAATCAATAATGTCTCTCTTCATGCCACACCACCAATAGTGTTGTTTCAAGTCATGAAACATCTTTGCCACTCCTGGGTGAATTGAATACTTGGAACAATGAGCCTCCTCCAATATCATACGTACCCATTCACTAACTTTGGGCACACAAATGAGACCATTAATCCTCAAAACTCCTTCCGAATCAAGAGAGGCTGATTTTTCTTCACCACTCAACACTTTGTCTCAAATGGCCTTCAACATGTCATCTTCAAACTGGTGTGTACGAATCTGGTATATCAAAGTAAACCTAGCCTCCACAAAGGCCAAAATACCATGATATGTAGAAATATCAAGTTAGACCAACTATCTAGCCAATGACTGAACCTCGAATGCCAAAGGCCTCTCCACAGCCTTAAGAAAGGCCAAACTACCCATGCTAGATGCTTTACGACTCAAGGCATCCGCTACCACATTAGCTTTGCCCGGATGATAAAGTATGGTGATGTCATAGTCTTTCAATAACTCTAACCACCTATGCTGCCGCATGTTCAGATTCGGCTTAAAAAAAGATATACTTAAAGCTACGGTGGTCAGACCTCACAATGCACTCCATAGAGATAATGCCTCCACAACTTTAGAACAAACACCACCGCTACTAACTCGAAGTTGTGGGTATAAGAGTTCTTCTCATGTACTTTCAACTATCGAGAAATATAAGCTATAACTCTACCTTTTTGCATCAATACACATCCTCATAGTACCATCTTTCTTTTTTTATAAATAAAACTAGTGCATCCCACAGTGATACACTAGGTCTAATAAACCTCTTCTTTAATAAATCTTCTAATTGTTCTTTCAACTTCATTAATTCTGCCGGAATCATCCGATAAGGAGAAACAGAGATGGGTTTAGTGTCAAGCTCCAAATGAATATCACGTTCAAGAGGAACACCCGGCAAGTCTGTAGGAAATATATTCATAAACTCTCTCACCACCCTCCACACTCGTGGTCTCTAAAAGAGATGACACCTTATTAAGATCACATACATGAGCCAAATAACGTAAGCAACCTTTATCTAGCATACGACAAGCAAAAATATATGATATCACCTCTTTAGGCTACGAACTCGAGTTATTTTTCCCCACCAAGCAAGGCAAATCAAGGTAGACTAAGGCCACAGTCTTAGCATAACAATCTAAAATAGCATGATAGAGATAACTAGTCCATACCCAATATCACATCAAAGTCAAGCATGTCTAATAAGATTATGTCAACTCGGGTCTCTCTACCCAAAAATATCACTGCACACTCCCTATATACTCTATCCACCACTAAAAGTTCACCTACCGAGGTAGAAATAGTAATAAGCACAGTAAGGGACACACTCATATAATCAATACCCACATCAAAATAAGTCAACACAAAATAGTAAGTAGACCCTGGTTCAAATAATACTAACGTAAAATGATGATAAACCAGAACAATACCTATAATAACCATATCAGAGGCCTTTGCCTCAAATCTACCCAGTATAACATATCATAACCGATGGTCACCCTTAGCCTATGAACCACCACAACTACCACCTTGAGTACTCTATAAAGCACCTCAAACAACTAAAACTGGTGTATCACAGATAACTTGTGATCCTAGCTGAATAGAAGAAGAATCACCCATTTTCCCCTTATTCAAACTCACCATAACAAAATAACCTCAGTAAACTACTCCCAACTCATCATAGGAGGACCGATAGGTCTATGAGCAAGAACAAACCTCCATCACTCCTTAGCCATTCCCGCAACTGTAAAGAGAAATAAGACATTCCATGTGCCTTCAAGATACCCGATTTTGAACAACCTGTCCTAACACTTGGTTAAAAAGATAAAAGCCTTCTCAATAGTGATAACCTCAAACTTGGGAGACAATATCCTGGTGAATCTCTCCAAATCTCTTTTGCTCCTAAGTAAACATAGCAACGCTAGAAGACATAAGTGGAACCACAGATCTCAAAGGCATCAAAAGTGGGCTAATTAGATATCTAAAATTTGAAATCCAACCATCAAAGTCTAACCGACCATTTTCCATAATTTGTTTTGCTCCACATCTTCAAACACATAATCAAGCTCGAATGGGGCATCACTATATCATCCTCAAGCAAGAGCCGCTATTTCAAACCTGGCATTTCCTTTTAACGCAGAAGGAATAGATTAGAGGTATACAACACTTTATATGAACAAATAGCACGAAAGGAATCAAATGAAGGAAGTCTTCCTATTAAGTATCTTGTAGCCTCTCAAAGATAAGTACGGACGTCTACGTACCAATTCACAAGACTCTACTAGACACCCTGCTCTTTAACTTATGAGACCGGTGAACCTAGTGCTCTGATACCAATTGTCACGACCTAAAAATCATTGTCACGATTTAAATGAAAAGAAAGAAAATGAAGAAATTATCCCAAAACCTGGTGTCATAAGTATAAAGAGCATCTAATATAAGGTTCGAATCTGAAGATACAATATAAGTCTCTGAATGATACAAAAGACTGAAAAATAAGGATAGACTAGTGATGATCCGAATTTTGGGACCTCACCACTAATCTGAGAGTACACAATCCGTTAGAGTATCAACTGCCACATGAGGTACCCCGACTAGTATCTGTATCAAAAAGGAATACAGAAGTAGGAGTGAGTACAATTCACATGTACTTAGTAGGTTTTAGCTGATTGAGTATAAAGAATAAATCAAACTTATAAAATAAACTAAGGAACGTTTCCACCTGCATACAAAAAAGTCCCACTTCGGCATCGGTGTCGCCAGTTTATATATATAGTGGAATGAGTAAAGTAAACCCATAATAATAGCTCATAATCACAATTAATCAAATAATTCAAGCAGCATAAATATCAATGCAATGCAATGCAATATGATGATGCAATGATGTGGTAGTACGGTGGAATCAAGACTGTCGCACAACCTGTCGTATACACTTGCCGAGCTATGCTACCAAGTAGGACCCATGGGGGTCTCGCAGACCATATACCTCAATCAAAATATCTTATCATCCTTGCCACCTCCTTGTGGTGAAGGGATCACAATGCATCCACTACCCTGCCATAAAACTGCCTCGGCTAGGGACTCAAGATACAAAAGTTTAAAGGTGTTTCATTTTCTTTCTCGAAAAGAATTTCCATATTTCTCAACTTCTCATATTTCATGATATGATGAATGAGGATGAATGCATTAAAACACATATGACATAGAAGTAATATTCAACTCAAATATGGTACAAGGTTCAAAGTTCTCAAAACTTAACCTACACGTGATATTCACCCTCAATAGATAGTAATGGGAAGGAAATACTTAAATTAAATATTCACCCCTTTCTCAACAATATTTTAATACTCAATCATGTTAAAAAATCTCCAACTCAATCCATCAAGCGGGCATCACAAGTCAAATAATATACTCAAGTCTCTCTCTTAGGCAAATCACGAATCACATGCTCTCAAAGCAAATAAGATAACCAATAAGTCCCCCACACGGCTATGTAATACAAATAAACCCCACACTACAATATATTAATAAATAAGCCCCCACACGGGCATCACAATATGTATAACATTCTCAACTCATACTACAACCCCATCCCAAAGTCTATAACATATGAATGACTAATTGCCCCATTTCAGTCTCAAAGAAGAATAACCAAACCTACCTCAATTGCCGAAACCGCACTCGAACACCTCCACCGAACAAGCAACTCTCGAATTCAATGCCCGGACTGACAAACCACTATCAACAATAAAACATACACATCACAAGGAGTCCAATGACACCCATATTGATAGGTTTCGAAAGTGGGGGTAAAATTGTCAAAAAACAATATTTATTTTCGAAAAGGGTCTAATCTGGAATTTTACTTGAAAATTATGTTCTACATATTGAGTAGGATTCGTGGCTGAAAATCCCATTAAAATCGAGTAAGAACAGAGTTTCAAATCATAAAAATACAATTTTCTAAAAATCACCACAATTTCATTACGAAAATGGCAAAAGACAACAACTTTGAATAGCGATTTACCAGAAATGAAACCTCTACAGCTAAAACTGATCATACCACAACGATCCTTATGAAAAACTCAGCAATTTAGCCTTAAGAATCACTAAAAACGGACCCAAAATGCTCAAGATATCAAATCTCAAAGTTCAACAAAAATCTAATCCGAAAATAGGAAGGGCAGCTGCTATAACGCGAATCTTACCTAAAAAAAATCTTCTCCATCACTTTATGATTATACCACTATATTCCTATGGAAAAACTACACAATATAGAGCTCTGAATCACTGAATTTGTATCTAAGATGACCAAGAAATAATCTTCCAATGTTTACAAAAATCTAAATCCAAAAAATGGTCGAGGCAGCATCTAAAACATTAAATCTTACCTAAAAAGAAGCTTCTAATCAAGATTCTGAGCTCACCAATAGATTCCTCGCAAAAATTTCTTGAAGATAGACTCTTGAATCACTAGATTGGGATTTGAAAAGCTCAAGAAATGAGGGTTCAAAGTTGAGAGAAAATTATGAAAATTCTGATTTTTGCACCAGATTTTTTTGGTTTTGCAAATATTTAAAGTCTCCAACGGACCCTCGGAATTCGTTCGGAACCCGATAAAAATAAACCATATATGCTACCTCACTAAATTTGATATTCCGGACTCAACGACGCATTCGGAATTTTCATCCGAGTGCATTTTCTAAGAATGTTGACCAAAGTCAACCATAGGCTAACTTTCAAAGTCAAAGGCGCCAAATGACCCCAAACTCGTATTGATTGTCTAGATAGTCATGCCGACAATGCTACTAACTTAATTTGGCCATTCTGGAGCTGATGGAACCATCAAAATATTAATTCGAGGTCTCCTTGACCCGAAACTCAAAAAGTCGCAACTAAACCAACTTAGGCCTTCAAAATATCAAAATGGGCTCGGGACCTCTAAAAATTCAACCAACACTTCTTCTAGACCAAAAACCATGCCCTGAATCCAACAGAGTTGTCGTAATTCCATTCCGAGTATCGGAACTTCAAAAGTTGACCAAAGTCAAATCTTGGCCTAAAATTCCTTAAATTTCTAACTCAAGACTTAAAATCTTTGTTACAACTCCAAAACTAATTTCGTAAACTCTCCTAGACCAATTTGCACATTTTAGAGCTGCTGGAATTGAAGAAATTCTGTTCTGAGAACCGTAGCTTCGGTTGGCACCTAAAATCACTTTTTCACCTCTTAACTCTATAAAACTCAAGAATTTTAACAATTTACAAACCATTAAGATTTTTACACTTTCAACTACACAAACCGATCAAATAATACTCGGGGGCACTAATTATAGGAGTAAAAATGGAAATTTCACATAAATTTTTAAAAATGACTCTCAAGGTCATTACAGTATGACTATACTATGATAGTTGTTTACTCCGATTGTTTGCGTGGTGTGATTAGTCTTGATAATGGTTTGATAGTGCTTGGTGTGTATTCATGTGACGACATCTATATTTTGCATGTTTGTATCTGGAAATGGGAGAAAGTACATTTTTGAGACATGTAAGTTATTTTGTTAAGATTTCTAATTTATTGAGCTCCGAGGGAGTGGGTTATTATTTTTTTTAACTTGAACGAACTTGTTCTTGAAGGAAGATGTACCAGTTTTGGAGTCTGTGTTTTAAAGGAGTATTTCTTTTAACCTATTAGTTTTACATTTGGGGCCCGAGTTCATGAAAATAATTGATTTATAAGGATTTTGGATAAAAGATGGTTTACTTTCTCTGATAAGCTCGAGGAGTTACTCCGTGGCTGCCCATAGATTGAATTATGGGTTATATTCCACTTGCATCTCAACTATTGAAAAGTTCGAGTATTAGTACAGGAAGCTTAGGGTATCTTTTGAGCTTCTACTTTTAACCATTGGCTACATTGCATTTATCATCTTGTTTTATTGGTGTGGTTGTGATTACCGTGTATTTGGGGCTAGTTGTTTGTTGTTAGTATGACTTTCACTATCCTTGGTATTTGTTTATCTCTCCTTAAACTGTTAGACTATAGCATTAGCACTATTATACTTATATATATGTATAGACAGAGAGAGAGAGAGGATCTTTCAAGAGATAGGTACGCCTATGATGCCTACAAAGTGCCCCGTAGTTTGATATCGGTGCGCCTATGATGCCTAGTGAGTACCCCATAGTTTGATACTCATACTACACTCTTGCATCTTTTTCTGATGCATCTCCTAGTACAAGCCACCCTCGCTAAGTATTAGATCGCCCGTGGCTGTCACAAACTTAGATCATGGTGATCTCCTTCGTCCAGAGACTTGTTGCTTTTACTTTATTGTACTGACTTATATTTTGTATTTGATTAGTCAGTTCTGTTTTTATATATAGTCCTTTTTGTGCTTAGATTCTCTTGTATCGGTGACACCAGATCTGGGATTGGTTTCTTTTGTATATATTTTCCTTCTCGATCACTTTTGGATGCGATTTGTATAATTTGTATTGTAGTGCATATCTATATATGATAGGCCCTATCTTGTATTTCTAATCTTGTTTCCATTTGTTCATTTCTTATTGATTGGTTGTCTTCCGTTTTGGGTTTTGGCATTTCTACTTGGGGTGTTTATAGTAGACGCCATTATAGCCCAATTTTTGGATCGTGACACATTGAGAACTCATATTAGGCGATTTCAAAAAGGGCTTTCGAGTCAAATCTTTTGAGTAAGTAATTTTAAAATTGATTCTTGATTATCCATCTATTGTTTTGTAATTTTAACATCAAAATCATTGATTTTAAAAGGTAAAATTTGAGGATTTTTACAAAAACCCCAATTTAGTAATTTATAGTTTTGGTAGTGATTTTTCACTCCAAATTACCCACCCGAACACTAGAGACAAGCATGTGGGGTTAATTACAATTGTTGACTATTATTATGTATTATGCCCATGAGTGGCTATTATGATTCCTTAATATCTCATGATTGGTGCGGTTGATTTATTGAGTGATATTTGTCATCCTCATATTGTCACGACCCAACTCCGTAGGCTACGACTAGGGTCAGACCTGGAAATCCGTATACCTAACTTTCAAATATAAGAACTATACATACGAGAACCCGAGTGGGTAATAATATTTAAATGTACATGTAGCCTTTTTCATCCATAACATATCATGAAAGAAAAGCTGACAAGGCTGTCATAACATAAAACTATTTACAACTGAACAAACTCACAAATAACCAACATACAGATGTCTACAGACCTCTAAGAGTATTAACTATATCGAATGGCGGGACAAGGCCCCCGCCGTACCCCTGAACAAACAAATATATACATCGAATGACCAGCATCCAAAGTTAGGCCTCGAAATAGTGGAGCAGTTCCAACATAGCTGATTGGAAATTCTAAGTTCGCGGATCTCCAAAAGGAACAACTGTACCTGCGAGCATGAAACACAGCCCCCCGGAGAATGGGAGGTCAGTACGATATATGTACTGAGTATATAAAGCATAACAAAACATAATTGAGATAACAACTGAAATAGGGATGCAGGAAACCAATATGACAGTTAACAATTCACTATACCTACATCTTATGAAAAGAGGGCATGTATATCATCCTCACATATCACTCCTGGCCCGCTATGGGACTCGATGTTACCATATCATCGTATACGGTATCATACCATTGTATACGAAATCATTCCATACATTACAAGTACATCACTATGTTTTCATATGTATGCCTATCTATCATATCCGACCATTTAGTGAGGGTCTCGATGAAAGAGTGGTGTACGTGTCGTACTGCACTAGACCTGCTATGGGACTTGATGCTATTATCATATAGTAAAATATACCAAGGAACATTCGTCCTGATCAATAATTTAAATAATGTCGAGGAATGTACAGCCCGATTCATATTTTAAAACAATGTTGAGGAACGTACATCCCGATCCATATTTTAAAACAATGCTGAGGAACGTACGGCCCGATCCATATTTTCCATCATATCATCATATATATATCTGGCCCAAGACGTGGTGATGAGCATTATCATATATAGCGTCATAGTATACTTTACTTTATCGTGTATGACATTTCATACTCGTATACTTCATACATATATATATATAGTCGGCCCAGAACTCGGTGAATGAATAGTAAAGCTAGGCACAACCACGTTCTTGGCCCCCTTATAGGACTCAGAGGAAGATGGGTTACAGTGTGAACGCGTTTTAGGAATCATAGACATATATTGAGATAAGGTTAATCAGCTTACAGAATTAGAGATGTTTGTCATCGCAGAGAGCTTAGAAATAGGAGCTGATGCATTGAATTATGATTCATCAGATAGGAGACTCGAGAGTAGTAGTTCAACTACTTTAAGAATTCTAACATCAAGTAGTAAATAAAAGTCACGATTCATACTCAGAGCTTATAACTAGAACTACCTCCATCTTATATCATATACCACTTCTTTTATACTTAAGACATTCCGAAAAGAAGAAGAGACAGACTTTACATCTACTACTGTTCATGATCTAGGAGCCCTAAAAAGGCAATAACTCATCTATTACAAGAGTCTTAACATCACAAAGTGAATAAAGTCTATGAATTACACTTGGAGTTTCATGAGTGGAATTATCCCCACATTTCATATATAAACCATTCATAACTTATACCTAGGACGGCCGAAAGAAAAGAAGAATAGCTCTACAAACCTGTTATGGGTTAATCGCGTCCAGACTCGCTTCATTACTCATTTAACCTATTTAACACAAAAGTAATACTAAGGTTAGCAACTTTTGACTTTCCATCCCCTAGAACTACCACCCATTATCCATAGGAATTACTTCCTTGTTCACACTTCTCGGCTAGTCTCGACTTGTCTATTAGTTAGTTAAGGAGTTAATGGAAATTGGGCAGCATCTCCTCTATAACTTGCCCTATCCAAACTTTTAATTTAATCCACAAAAATTAGAAGCCAACAAACAACAACAATCAGCAGCATATATATAATTAAACCACTTCCACATTACATAACACAAATGTCATGACCCAACCCCGTAGGCCGCGACTGGGGTCCGACCTGGACCCCCCGTACATATATCTATTAGCTGATGTCACATTGAATCATAAATAAGACAATATCATGTAATAGAGCCCCACTGGGCGATAACATTTTTATAAACTGTAGCCCTTTTCGTTTGTATCACAACATGACAGGGCACGCAAGCCGACAAGGCTGCCATAACATAATAACATATATCATATATCATGTAGACCCAGCTTAATCAAACTGACATACACAACCCACATATACATATCTGCAGACCTCTAAACATATAAATGACAACATATAGCGGGACAGGGCCCCCGCCGTACCCCTGAATGGATAAAACAATTTCTATACATCCGTGGATAGCATCAAAAACTAGGCTCCGATATAATGGAGCCTCTTCCAGCTGAGCTGCATGGAATCCTAAGCTGACGGACTCCCAAAATCTGTATCTGTACGTGCGGGCATAACGCAGCCCCCCGAGAAAGGGGGTCAGTACGATATGTGTACTGAGTATATAAAATATAATATAATACAACTGGAAACATATCTGAGATAGAGAATCAGGGGATAAGATATCAATTCAAAAACCTGTACCTGTACTTTATGAATTACAAAAACATGCATGTTCGAGTCATATCATATAGCCGACCCTTTCGGGGGTCCGGTGAATCATCTCTGTAAAACCATCATGGCCCCAGTTCCATCACCACCTTATTACAACACATCATCATATATTTATACACGTATCCTGGCCCTCTATTGAGGGACTCAGTGAATAATGCAGTGAACTGTGCACGAGAACATATCCTGGCCCGGGACTCAAGGAAAGAAGTGTTACGATATACACGAGTAGAGTAGTGAGTAACTATATGCAATTTAAATTATTATCAAAGACTCGACAGAATAAGAAAGTTAAGCTTTTGTTTGAGGACTCGAGTAACGGTGTAGTCATCTCGAGTGTCCTCTAAATGCCATTATGGTCTTTCTCAATTATAATCTCGGGGCTCCTAGACATGTACTAAAGCAAAGCCAAATCGCTTATGGAACCAGAAACATTTGTTAACAAATAGTCTGTAGGACTTGGAGCCTGTACATTTGTTACCTTTTTAACATATAAAAGTTTCCAGGGAAATAGTTCGATTATTATAAAAGTTCGATATTCAGACGTAAATAAGAGATGCTAAGAATGGAGTTACCCCGGAACTCATATCATGTTTAACCTACAACTAAGACATGCCAGAAAAAGAAAGAGAATAAACTATATATGGCCTGTACTTTCCTTTATGGGATCTGCATACACATATTTCATACCCGGCCCATCATGGGGCTCGGTGAATCATTATGGCATCATAATCTCACTTTCGTACCAAATACGTATCAAAGAAAATGAGAGATAGATTTCCATATGCTAGTGTTTAACACATAGAAGCCTTACTAGGCAATACTCAATTCTTGCAGAAATTCCAATACTAAGCAGTGGATATGGGTTATGAGGCATACTTGGAGTTTTGGGAATGGAATTATCCCCACATTCCACACACACTTCACTTAAGGCTAAAACTTGCCAAAAGGAAAGAAAGATAGCTGTACGAACTTATACCAAAACATGCCAAGAGAAAGCTTTACATACATTTTGGGAGTTACCCTTTATCCTGCTCGTCTCGTCGTCTTACGAACCTATTCAATATGAAAGTAATACGAATATCAACTACTCTTAACTTTCCAGCATCTTGGATTACGCCTTAATGTTAATGGAATCTATTGCCTTAGTTGTTTCCTTGACTAGTCCTTTAGTTTGTTAAGGCGTTAACGAAAATTGGGCAGCACCTCCCCTATAATGTGCCCTACCCGAATTTCCAATTAGGTCCCTAAGACCTACAGCCAACCAACAACAACAACCTGCAGCAATTCATACCAACAATATACAACATACACTCCAAACGACTTATTCCAAAAATACGATATCTCAATAGGGCGTCTAGCCTTTATTTTGTGACGCCTTTAATTATACATAATGAGGGGTCATGTGGCTTCTACCAGCAGCACCCTAACCCACATTAGGACATATTTAGGCCCTGCAACAACAAGCCACACCCCTGCAGAGCAACTCACAAGAACAACACTTTGTTTCGACAACAATTCAACTATAACGACTACAAATTAGTTTATTCCGAACGCCAAGTATTTCTAAGCCATTTTCATATTTCCAGCCACCAATAGGGCGTGTAACATGCTCCATCAGAACACATAAATCTCAAATTTAAAGAAGAAACCTTACTTTACGTTAAACTTGTCAAACTTGCCAAAACTATCCAAAATGTGAAATCTGGATAGCTTACTGTTTTACCTTGTCGCTTCGTTTCGAAGGGGTAATGGAGGGAAACAGGATTTACGCCCTTCATGAAAGTTATATACATATGTCTTAGGGTCGCAAACAATTTTGAATCATCCCTACATCAATTTTTTACAAAACGATATGACCAAAATACTTACAGCTGTCCGTGTAGAATTTCCAAAACCAAATTTGAGCAGTACCTCCTCTACACTTCATCACCACTTTTCAAGCTGATACAAGTAGAACTGGATTTTGGAGTCTGAATGACAGTTATAGAACCACGAAATACCTTTCCAAAACATATTAAATCACTCGAAAAGAATCTGTACACAAGAAGTTATACCAATATTACTAACCACTGTCCCTTCCAAAAATGGGTTTATTAATTAACGTTTTCTCTTATTTTCTCTTCCAAATTCCAATTGCAAAGCTGGAGTTTTACTTCCATGAAGGTCTTAAAATACATATATACATATCCACGTACTTAAGGTACACCGTATATAATTAATTCACGGAAGAAAATTGAAGAACTTACCCTTAAATTCTTCCAGACATGGCTGCCTTTCCCTTCTTCATTTTTCACGTTTTCTCTCCATGTTTTGGACTGATTTTCTGGCTAGGAATGAAATAATTAGTCACAATACACATATATATATAGGGTGGCTATGGGGGTGACACGTGTCATCCCCCTAGGGTGACACGTGTCCAGCCGTGATTGGTCCACCATATCTATGCAACCAGTTAGGGGCTGCCACGTGGCAACGTGGGGTCCATCCCAAGTAGGTGAGTCACCTGCCTGCTTGTCACCTGCTTTCTTCACTTTCGTAAGTTCGGAAACTAGTTTTTGCTCCCTCTCGTAGGTTCGTAATCTCGTCTTATTTTAAGAGCCTATGTAATCCGTGCTACATAAGTTTGGTATGTAATCAAGTAACTCACGTATGTAAGATTTCTAAATTAGTAGCTTGCGTAGATAAGTCGAGTCCTACGACTCGTTACTTGGCCTCCTATTCCTTCCGGATTCTTATATGATTCCCCTTCCAACCTTCTCTACTACGGGGTATCACATCCTCCCTTCGTTGGAGTCATTTGATAGTGTCGTAGCATATCCGGTTCATATGGTAATGTCCAAGGAACTTATGAAACATTCTGAGTTTAAAAGGGTGAGGTGTAACATCCTTCCCCCCTTTAGAACATTCGTCCCCGAATGTTAAACAAAACTTCCCTTAGAACTTATACAGACCATCGGGGGATTCGTTTCTATTTCCTTACACATATTTCCATCGAAGTACTTAGTATACGAGTTTCAGGAGTTGGGGTTACTTGTTTACCTGGTGTTTTATGTCCTCTTTTTAATTTCTTAGGTCATCCCCTTTTCTAGTTTTGATTTTTCCACAATACCTTGACGGAAGGCACGTCTTCAGTTCGCAACCTTCTAATTTGCCAATCGAAGATGGCAATAAGTTTCTCCTCATAGGATAACTCTCCTATCTCATGGACTTCATTTATAAGACATACTATGGGTGGATCGCTAGTACATTCGCGAAATATCTATATCTGATAGGCTGGGCGTATGGTCTCCAAATCAAGTGGTAAGCTCAACTTACCAGCCGCGTTCCCCACCTTACGCGCAACCTGATACAGTCTAACATATTCTGGGTCAAGTTCCTTTTCTAGGTGACCCCATTATGAACATCCAATCATCAACTTGAACTCTGCATGTTGACGTCGATTATCTGTATTTCATTCCTCCCGACTCTAGGCTTTTAGTCAATAGTTTGCTTAATCCTGTTTGGCCTACCATCTTAGTCTTTTTCCCATCAGGGGGACCTATAGGCGCTTCTTTACAACATCTTGTAGGGGTCATTTGGATACTGAAATGGTAGCCCTTCTCGTAGGCAAACCTAATAATTGATGGACGATAGTCCTAGCTACACTTAAAGCCAACCTTATAAGCTCGCAATATATTTTCTAACAGTTGATAGTATGCTCAGTCTATTCAGAAGCCCGAGGTAAATGCGGTATGAAGGTCTGTCTGTGCTCCCGACCTTTTCTTGGACTGAGGTCCAAACGTTAACCATATTTAAAGTTCCTCTATCTGAGATATTAGTTGGGGAACTTCACGGAATCTTACTACTTCCTTGTCATATAGCTTCACCTAGTTCGAGTTGCATAGGTGGTCTTGCTTGGAAGCAAAGGGGTTGATTCGTTAGCCTTCTCGCAATAACCCGCATGGCACCCTACTCTTGAAAAGTTTAGAATAGGTGCGTGGTGATGTTGATAATTTAGGAATCTTTAGCTTCGTATAGTTTTTCTCGACTTTCTTTAGAAATTTAACTGGCCTATATAGTTATTCTGTGGTTTTCCACTCGTTAACTGGTTCTATGTTGAAGAACTGTGGCATTCAAGTGCGTCGTCAATTAACAATTAGCTAATCCTTCTTATTTTGCTTAAACCCTTGTTACAATTGCCTTAACGTATCTTATAATACTCTGGGTACATAATCTCATATCGTTTCTCCATCACTAGTTCAGATTCCTCCATCTCGCGGGATCCCACCAGCACTAACGCATTAAGTTCAATCAGAATTTTGAAGTTAAGCGTGCTGGGGCGAGAGTAATATTGGGATGGGTGACCTTCCTGGGAAGTCTTCGTGTATCGTTTCACTGTAATCCTTTCTACGATGTGCGGGCACTCAATTTAGCCCAAGATTTACCTTAGTGTTGTCTCGTGAGTCTTTATGTTTTGCCCTGTCCTTCTTTTGTTATCTTGCGACCAGTATCGGCATAGACCTTTAGTTCCGCTATGACCATGTCCCTTTTTGGTCAGTTTGGTTTAACTTCCCCTATTGTATTCCCCCCTTTCTGTACGCACCCATTCATTAGGGTGGGCTACTGAGTAGCGCTAAAGTTCTTTCATATAGTAACCTTTGGAGCCATTTTGAGTTTTGTCTATTATTAGCTGGCATAGCTTTAAAGGAATTTGACATATAAGCTCCCCTATCCTTTATTCATTTTGTGTTCTTCTCATTTTCTACCATAGGAGGCTTTCTATTCCTTTGTCCTTGGTTATACATTTATCGTAACATCATTTGCGACCAACTCTATAGCCAACATTTTGGCTTTTTGGTCTAGCATGTTGTCATTATCCTTCGTAGTGTCTCTTGAGTTATTCGATATCCTTCCATGGTTACATTTGTTTTGTGTTTTTATCCGCAACCACCTTCTAGTGTTATGTTGTTCAGGGTCTCGTCACAAACTTCTTAACGCTACCTTATGTAGCATTCCGGCTTCCATCCAATTATTGGTAACTTCCGGACCTTTCCAACTTGGTTTAGCAAGATATCTTATCGAAGTTTAGACGTCTATCTCACATTTATTGCTATATCAATTGCCTCCTCCTACCTTTTCCATTTTCTCATTAACTTCCTCCCTTTAGGGGGTACCCGCACTTTCCTCTGTTTGTACTTTGTTCTACGTCTCTATGTCCAGTCTAAATTTTTGTCCAATTCCTTTCACCAATATATTTGGTACCGCATCATGTCTTCGTTTATCTGCATGTTTATAATCTGACTATCCACGTACGGAGCCTTGATTAAATTACGAAGCGACTAGAACCTTTCCATATCTAACGTAATATCTTATCTACTAATCAGTACTTGAACAATGTGACCTAGGGAACAACTCGTACAAGGCCACCTTCTACTTTTTCTTTTTCCAAGAATTACTTAGCACCTGTAGTTGTTCCAATCCCAATTAGGTAATGCTAGTATTCTGACGATAACTATTCTAGGTTTTCTCGAAGTAGTGGTTTTGTCCCAACCTATATCCTTTGTTTCTTGGGACGAATAAAAGTTGCATCGTTTGTTCCTTAAGTTTTCCATCCTCGTCCCTTAAGGGTTCCACTATTTTTGGGGCGACGTTGTGTACACGCGTCATTTTTTATTTTTTTTTATATCTTAAGCCCCATGCTCTTACTGCGTTCTCAATGCAGTCCTTTAACTTAGGAAACGCGTACTATGTGTGTCTTACTAGTGGTTCCACTTTATCCCTGCATACTCGTATCACACTGTTCAGTTCATACTTATATATCCCCCTTTTTAACTAGTATATATATTTGGTTCCTGACATCTCTTTGAGGTGCTTCTATTAGAAGTTCTTTCCCTAATTAGTCGGTGGCAAATTATAAACTATTATCGTACATCATTTTCCAACCATTGTTGGAAGAAATCAGAACCTCTTAAACATCACAGTACTTTTTTCTTTTAGTACTTGACCTACCTAGTCTCTTTCTGAGTTTATCCTCGAGTTATGAACAACTCATCTAATTTACAATTAGGAGTTGAGGGCTTGATATTTTTTTCAAAAGAGTGAAACTCATTCGCGGGACATCTTATCCTTAATTCTGAGCCCTCTGTGTATATTCCTACAATACAAATACGGCTGGAGATACCGTAATCTGAACTTTACTACTTAAATAAGCCTTTGTTCCTCCGAAATAAAATTCTTCGAGTGAAAAGGGAGCCCCTTATTGACGAAATGAAGGGTACCTCTTACAACTTTACTTTAGCATAATACGGGTACTCGGTATCAATTTCCAAGATATGTTATAAAGGTACGTTTTATTCCCTTTTCCCTGTTCTAGGAAAATTTCGGCAGAGTTTCCTCTACCCTCCTTACTATCTCAAAACCTGCACGCAGAAAATACCAACAATGCCTCACAGGGCCAACATATATATATACATATCATATCACAGCCGCATAGGGCTTTCAATGTCATCTCATATCGCAGCCACACAGGGCTTTCAACGTCAACAATAATATAAAAATACCGGACTTACCTCATATGTCTAACTTCAAACTGCATCTGTTGCACTTTCTGTCTGCTTTCCTTTCAGGTTTCAACTTTATATTTCAATACCTTACCTGACAAATATCTTTCGTGGCTTTACTTTACTTACCTGCATGCTTTATAACTTTCCATGTCATCAATTACTTTTTTCTGTTGGTGTCGTCCTTCTGTTAAGATCCAAGGTTAGTATAAGGAATTTTTCCTATGACTCGGATCTAAACCACGATCTCAGATGTAGAAGAAAGGTAACATCCTAAATGTCCTATAGCTTCCTGTTTATAGATGTGGCGCGCAACACATCGATAACCAAGACTCTATTAGACACGGTCTGCAGACACTCCGAGGACGAACTGCTCTGATACCACTTCTGTCATGACCCAACCCCGTAGGCCGCGACTAGGGTCCGACCTGGACCCCCCGTACATATATCTATTAGCTGACGTCACATTGAATCATAAATAAGACAATATCATGTAATAGAGCCCCACTGGGCGATAACATTTTTATAAACTGTAGCCCTTTTCGTTTGTATCACAACATGACAGGGCACGCAAGCCGACAAGGCTGCCATAACATAATAACATATATCATATATCATGTAGACCCAGCTTAATCAAACTGACATACACAACCCACATATACATATCTGCAGACCTCTAAACATATAAATGACAACATATAGCGGGACAGGGCCCCCGCCGTACCCCTGAATGGATAAAACAATTTCTATACATCCGTGGATAGCATCAAAAACTAGGCTCCGATATAATGGAGCCTCTTCCAGCTGAGCTGCATGGAATCCTAAGCTGACGGACTCCCAAAATCTATATCTGTACCTGCGGGCATAACGCAGCCCCCCGAGAAAGGGGGTCAGTACGATATGTGTACTGAGTATATAAAATATAATATAATACAACTGGAAACATATCTGAGATAGAGAATCAGGGGATAAGATATCAATTCAGAAACCTGTACCTGTACTTTATGAATTACAAAAACATGCATGTTCGAGTCATATCATATAGCCGACCCTTTCGGGGGTCCGGTGAATCATCTCTGTAAAATCATCTCTGTAAAACCATCATGGCCCCAGTGCCATCACCACCTTATTACAACACATCATCATATATTTATACACGTATCCTGGCCCTCTATTGAGGGACTCAGTGAATAATGCAGTGAACTGTGCACGAGAACATATCCTGGCCCGGGACTCAAGGAAAGAAGTGTTACGATATACACGAGTAGAGTAGTGAGTAACTATATGCAATTTAAATTATTATCAAAGACTCGACAGAATAAGAAAGTTAAGCTTTTGTTTGAGGACTCGAGTAACGGTGTAGTCATCTCGAGTGTCCTCTAAATGCCATTATGGTCTTTCTCAATTATAATCTCGGGGCTCCTAGACATGTACTAAAGCAAAGCCAAATCGCTTATGGAACCAGAAACATTTGTTAACAAATAGTCTGTAGGACTTGGAGCCTGTACATTTGTTACCTTTTTAACATATAAAAGTTTCCAGGGAAATAGTTCGATTATTATAAAAGTTCGATATTCAGACGTAAATAAGAGATGCTAAGAATGGAGTTACCCCGGAACTCATATCATGTTTAACCTACAACTAAGACATGCCAGAAAAAGAAAGAGAATAAACTATATATGGCCTGTACTTTCCTTTATGGGATCTGCATACACATATTTCATACCCGGCCCATCATGGGGCTCGGTGAATCGTTATGGCATCATAATCTCACTTTCGTACCAAATACGTATCAAAGAAAATGAGAGATAGATTTCCATATGCTAGTGTTTAACACATAGAAGCCTTAATAGGCAATACTCAATTCTTGCAGAAATTCCAATACTAAGCAGTGGATATGGGTTATGAGGCATACTTGGAGTTTTGGGAATGGAATTATCCCCACATTCCACACACACTTCACTTAAGGCTAAAACTTGCCAAAAGGAAAGAAAGATAGCTGTACGAACTTATACCAAAACATGCCAAGAGAAAGCTTTACATACCTTTTGGGAGTTACCCTTTATCCTGCTCGTCTCGTCGTCTTCCGAACCTATTCAATATGAAAGTAATACGAATATCAACTACTCTTAACTTTCCAGCATCTTGGATTACGCCTTAATGTTAATGGAATCTATTGCCTTAGTTGTTTCCTTGACTAGTCCTTTAGTTTGTTAAGGCGTTAACGAAAATTGGGCAGCACCTCCCCTATAATGTGCCCTATCCGAATTTCCAATTAGGTCCCTAAGACCTACATCCAACCAACAACAACAACCTGCAGCAATTCATACCAACAATATACAACATACACTCCAAACGACTTATTCCAAAAATACGATATCTCAATAGGGCGTCTAGCCTTTATTTTGTGACGCCTTTAATTATACATAATGAGGGGTCATGTGGCTTCTACCATCAGCACCCTAACCCACATTAGGACATATTTAGGCCCTGCAACAACAAGCCACACCCCTGCAGAGCAACTCACAAGAACAACACTTTGTTTCGACAACAATTCAACTATAACGACTACAAATTAGTTTATTCCGAACGCCAAGTATTTCTAAGCCATTTTCATATTTCCAGCCACCAATAGGGCGTGTAACATGCTCCATCAGAACACATAAATCTCAAATTTAAAGAAGAAACCTTACTTTACGTTAAACTTGTCAAACTTGCCAAAACTATCCAAAATGTGAAATCTGGACAGCTTACTGTTTTACCTTGTCGCTTCGTTTCGAAGGGGTAATGGAGGGAAACAGGATTTACGCCCTTCATGAAAGTTATATACATATGTCTTAGGGTCGCAAAAAATTTTGAATCATCCCTACATCAATTTTGTACAAAACGATATGACCAAAATACTGACAGCTGTCCGTGTAGAATTTCCAAAACCAAATTTGAGCAGTACCTCCTCTACACTTCATCACCACTTTTCAAGCTGATACAAGTAGAACTGGATTTTGGAGTCTGAATGACAGTTATAGAACCACGAAATACCTTTCCAAAACATATTAAATCACTCGAAAAGAATCTGTACACAAGAAGTTATACCAATATTACTAACCACTGTCCCTTCCAAAAACGGGTTTATTAATTAACGTTTTCTCTTATTTTCTCTTCCAAATTCCAATTGCAAAGCTGGAGTTCTACTTCCATGAAGGTCTTAAAATACATATATACATATCCACGTACTTAAGGTACACCGTATATAATTAATTCACGGAAGAAAATTGAAGAACTTACCCTTAAATTCTTCCAGACATGGCTGCCTTTCCCTTCTTCATTTTTCACGTTTTCTCTCCATGTTTTGGACTGATTTTCTGGCTAGGAATGAAATAATTAGTCACAATACACATATATATATAGGGTGGCTATGGGGGTGACACGTGTCATCCCCCTAGGGTGACACGTGTCCAGCCGTGATTGGTCCACCATATCTATGCAACCAGTTAGGGGCTGCCACGTGGCAACGTGGGGTCCATCCCAAGTAGGTGAGTCACCTGCCTGCTTGTCACCTGCTTGCTTCACTTTCGTAAGTTCGGAAACTAGTTTTTGCTCCCTCTCGTAGGTTCGTAATCTCGTCTTATTTTAAGAGCCTATGTAATCCGTGCTACATAAGTTTGGTATGTAATCAAGTAACTCACGTATGTAAGATTTCTAAATTAGTAGCTTGCGTAGATAAGTCGAGTCCTACGACTCGTTACTTGGCCTCCTATTCCTTCCGGATTCTTATATGATTCCCCTTCCAACCTTCTCTACTACGGGGTATCACATCCTCCCTTCGTTGGAGTCATTTGATAGTGTCGTAGCATATCCGGTTCATATGGTAATGTCCAAGGAACTTATGAAACATTCTGAGTTTAAAAGGGTGAGGTGTAACAACAAACTCCAAACAACTCGCTTAAAACTACGATACCAAAATAGGGTTTTTAATATCTATTTCGTAAAACCTTTAACCATACATAACGGAGAATTATGTGGCTGAAAAAAGCAGCTCCACACACATTTTGGAACGTGTTCTATCCCTGCAACACACAATAAAAGCACCTGCAAGCGCAGCAAAACAACCACAACACCCTACTCGACTTTGATTTAACTATGATGATCTTAGTTTAGTTTGTTTTTAACGTCAAGCATATTTGTGCAATTATAATACGTACAATTCACTCCCTGACCACACCATAAACTTCAAATTGAAAGAAAAACCCTTACCTTACCCAAAATTGGCCAATGCTTGCCAAAATTCACCTCGGAAGTTCTCTTAACATGCTGAAAATTGACGGGCTGTTTGTATCCTTTTGGTGCTAATCCAAACCATAAATTTACATTAATAAAGCCTTCATTTCATAATGGTATATCCTAAATAATTAATTCACAGAAAATAAGTCGGAGCTTACCTTTTTCTTAGCCAAAACTGTCGCCCCTCTCTCTTAGTCTCTTAGGGTTTCTTTTCCTTTGTTTAAGTGTGAGGATGAATAAATGACTCTTTGGTCATCATAATATTCATATATATACCTCCACATGATCGAGGAACACCTTATATAATTAATTCACCGATAAAAATTGGAGGCTTACCTTCCTCTAGGTGTTGCCGTAGCTCCTCTCTTTTGTTCCTCAAATTCTTTCAAATTCTAAGTGAATGCTGAAGTGTAAATGAGAGAATAGTCATATTTACATGTATATATATGATCTTTTGGAGAGTGACATATGGCAGTCCCCTAGGGGTGACATGTGGCATCCCCCTAGGGCGCCACCTCAACCCATGAGGCTACTCACATGGTAGTGGGGTCCACCCCCAAGAAGGCACTTGGGTCACCTCCTTGCTTCAGCTGCTGCCACATGGCACTTCTTCCTGCTTCCATGTGGCACTCTCTTTTTGCTACCACGTGTTATCCTCTTCTCTCCCTCGTGGGTTTGTAATCTCATCTTATTTTAAGAAACCTAGGTAATCCTTGCTACACATGCTTGGTATGTACTCAAGTAGCTTAAGTATGTAAGACTTCTAAGTTAATAGCTTACATAGGTAAGTTGAGTCCTATGATTCATTACTTGGACTCCAACTCCTTCTGACTTTTCATGACCCTATTTCCAACCTTCCCTACTATGGGGTATCACATTCTCCCTTCCTTAGAGTTGTTTGATAGTGTTGTAGATTATCCAGTTCACATGATAACTTCTATGAAGCTTAAGAGACATTCTGAGCTCAAGAGTGTGGGGTGTAACATCCTTCCTCCTTTTAGAATATTCATCCTCGAATGTTAATTAATCTTATGAGGTCTTACCAGGACTTTGGGAATTCTCTATACCAGTTGTCATCTATAGGCCTCCTAGTCATAAACATCATTGATTTAGGAGTTTAGATTACTTGTAGACATAGGGAATCCACACAGATATTTCTTCTCTATCTTTGTCTCATCACACGCTATGATGGGAGCCACGTCCTTAGTTCACAACCTTCTAATTTGATGACCCAAGATGGTGATAGGTCGCTCCTCATAGGATAACTTCTCAGTTATGTGGACCTTATCCACAGAGAATATTCTGGGAGGGTCGCTTATATATTTGCGGAGCATTAATTCGTGCAAACTGAATGTACTGCTTCCAATTAGATGGTAGGTCCAACTCATAGGTAACTTTTCCTATTCTATGAATGATCTGATAAGGACCAATGTATCCCCTTCTTATCGAATTTTATTAGACCTTTCCTTGGTGACACTTTCACAAATACTCATTCATCCACTTTAACTCAAAAGGTCGACGTCAACTATTTACATATGACTTTTGCTAACTCTGGGCTGTTAATAGTTTTCCTGAATAAGCTTTACTTTATCAATAACTTGCTGGATCTCCTCTGGGCCTATCTATTAAACGAAGGGCGAAATGTCGTACTAAATTCACCTGTGTTCCTAATCCCATTCGAAATGATCTCCAGCGATTAGCTATAAATTAAACTTCTCTATCTAAGATAATAGATTTGGGAACTCCATGAAATCTTATTGTTTCCTTACTATGTCATCTCGCATAACCCTCAACTGAATATGCCTTCCTAACTGGAAGAAAATGGGTTGATTCTGTCATCATATCTACCATAACCCATCTAAACTAATGCTTCTATAGGATGCGAGGTCAGCCTATACTATAATCTATATTAACTACTTTTCATTTCCAACTTGGGATTTCCATTTCCTGCAATAGGCTACCAGGCTTCTGATACCAAATTCTGTTTACATTATCATACAAATTCTCTTACCCCAACTTGCAATACTCTAGGCATATTCTACTATGCTTCCATTCAGATCTTGTTTCTAGTTCTCTTGCCCCACATCATATTGCTATCCTTACACGAACCTTAGTAGGTACTTAGATCAGCCTAAAAAATGCCTTAGCATTGCCACACTAGTCTTCATACAGACCCTATATTATTTCTTACTTCCTTCGGTTGATGTCAGGGCTCACTATGGCTTTTACCCTCAATACTAGTCATGTCTCACCAGTTTTGCCTCAAGCTATCTTATACTTTTCTTTCAGGTATCCAGAATATTGCAATCAACTTGTTGTTATTGAATTCTTATTGTTTTTACCAAGTAACCACCTGATCTCATCCTTATCATACAAATAGTTGTAGGTTGCATAACTATTTTTGCACAATTTATAGAGAGTGCGTTCAATCCTAATCATAGTCTGTCCTTCCCTTGGTTTATTCTGCTCCGCATATTTCCTTGTACTGACACATAGTTGCAGTTTATTTTGTCATACCTGTTTTGCCTCCTTTACTTACTCTTAAGTTCTCTCATATTCTACCATAGGAGAGATTTGTTATCCTTTTTCTTTTGCTACTTATATAGCACAATGTCAGTAGCTAGTAACTCTGTTACCAACATATTAACCTTTAGTCAAGTGTAGCCTAGATATCCCTTACAATATCTTTAAGTTCTCATTATGGTTCTCTTGTCGTATTCATCCCCTTTGTATGCACTCATTCTTTGATGTTATACTATTCAAGGTCCTTACTAATAATTTTCAGCACCGTCTTAGGTATCATAGCTTCTATCTGTTCACTACTGGCTTTTAGATCTTGTAAATTCATGCTAGTATGGTATCTCACTTGAAGCCACTTCCCCCCTTTAGGGTGTTCCCATATCACTATCTATTTGTGTCCTACCTTATGCCCTTATTTCAAAATTTTCAAATGCATATGATTCTTTTCCAACACATTTGGTATACTGCACTATATCTATGTCTTCCTTTATATCATCCATACCTTTGATTGCCCATGTAAAACATCTTAACATAATCGTGAGGTGCTGATCGCCCAGGAATGACATCTTAACATAATCGTGAGGTGCTGATCCAGTCTAATTGTTGGTAGTCGAATCACATATACACAATACTTCTTTATGCCTCATGAGCTTTCATCCTTATCGTACGCCCGATGCTCACTTTCTCAACAGCATATCCCGCTTGCCTCAATAATAGGTCTACCTTAACACCATGTTATTGCACTACCCCTCTATATTTATAACTATACATTCTCCTTTCGTTCCGTCCTCGTATTCAGTTATTTATTTCTATCTTGGGTGCCTCTGTTAGAACTTCCTTATTATTCCTCCAGCTCATGTCCATTTTTTGATTGTGCACTAGGAATGCCATATTATTCTTTATTTCCTTGCACTAGCTATCCTTTCCATCGTCATATAACCTTTATTCGAAACATTCCTTACAGAACTTGATAAGTCTTCCTTATTTATTCCATAGCTCACTTTTCCGTTTCACACCTATATTTATATTCCAATCATATGGACCACATCATACCTTTTAGTTACTCCCTTACTAAGATTTACTTATTCTTATAACAATCTTCGTTACATTTACATGGGATCGTGTTTGTATTCAGTCCCATGGTATAACACTACTTGGCCTTCCTCACAATTCTTACTATGGGTTACTTATCCTTCTTAGTTAGTCTTATCGTTAATGTCTCACAAGCTGTCTTATTAACCCCTTATATCCGTCACAATTCTTTTTCCTTTGTACTCTTGTCTTAATCATACTGTTACTTCTTTTAACTATAACTCATCATAGTGCGTATTAATTCAGTCGGTGCCTCAATATATCATTTTATCTAGATCTATCAGTCTTTCCTAAATCATCTTCTTAGGGTCATAAGTCTTTTCCAAATTCATTTTACCATACCAGTATCAACCTCCTAGTTTCTATTGCCGTCAATTCACTAATTAACTCATTTTTCGAGGTCATCCATACTCATAGTTTAAACAAATCTCATCATTGTTGTAGGCACGACCTTTCAAGACATACTACAGCCCTATATCTCATTCTCTTCTTATTTTTAGGAAAATTTGGGCAGAGTTTCCTCTGTATTTCTTACTATCTTAACACCTGCATGCAGAAGATGCCAACAATTCCTCATAGGGCCAACATTCATATTCACATCATATCATATCACAGTCACACAGGGCGCCCAAAATTAACAGTATGAACATGGACTTACCTCATATGTCCACTCGAACTGCACCTGTTGCACTTTCCTGTATACTTTTCCTTTCACTTTTCCACTTTATATGTTAAAGGTATTTCAACACCCTACCTGACGTATCATTTTCGTGCCTTTACTTACCCGCGTGCTTCGTAACTTCCAATATTGTCAGTTACTTTCTTCTATTGATGTTGTCCTCCTGCTAAAATCAGATGTTAGTATGAGAAATTCCACTCCATATGACTCAGCTCTATCACACGATCCTAGATCTGAAAAAAGTAACATTCTAAATGTTTTATATCCTTCTGTTTATAGATATGGTGCACAACACACCAATAAATAAGACTATACTAGACACGATCTGTAGACAATCCAAGGACAAACTACTCTGATACCACTTTTATCATGACCTAACCCTGTAGGACGCGACTGGGGTCCGACCTGGCCCCCGTATACCTAACTATCAAATATAAGAACTATACACACGAAAGACCGAGTGGGTAATAATATTTTCATGTACATATAGCCTCTTTCATCCATATCATATCATAAAAGGGCACGTAAGCGGACAAGGCTGCCATAACATAAAAACATTTACAATTGAACAAACTCACAAACAACCCACATACACATTTCTATAGACATCTAAGAGTATTAACTGTATTGAATGGAGGGACAAGGCCCCCGTCGTACCCCTGAACAAACAAATATATACATCAAATGACTAGCATCAAAAGTTAGGCCCCGAAACAGTGGAGCACTTCCAACATAGCTGAGTGGAAATTCTAAGTTCGCAGATCTCTAAAAGGAACAGTTGTACCTGCGGGTATGAAACGCAGCCCCCCAGAGAACGGGGGATCATTACAATATATATACTGAGTATATAAATCATAACATAACATAATTGAGATAACAACTGAAATAGGGATGCAAGAAACCAGTATGACAGCTAATAATTTACTATACTTGCATCTTATTAAAAGAGGGCATGCATATCATCCTCACATATCACTCCCGGCTCGTTGTGGGACTCAATGTTACTATATCATCGTATACGATATCATACCATCGTATACGACATCATTCTATACATTACAAGTACATCACTGTATTTTCATATGTATGCCTATCTATCATATCTGGCCCTTTAGTGAGGGTCTTGGTGAAAGAGTGATGTACATATCATACCATACCCGACCCGCTATGGGACCCAGTACCATTATCACATAGTAAAATATATCGAGGAATGGTCGGCCTAATCTATAATTTAAAATAATGCCAAAGAATGTATGACCCAATCCATATTTTAAAACAATGTCGAGGAACGTACGAATCGATTCATATTTTAAAACAACGTTGAAGAACGTATGGCCTAATCCATATTTTCCATCATATCATCATATATATATCCGGCCTGGGATGCCGTGACGAGCATCATCACATACGGCGTCATTGTATGCTTTACTTCACCATATATAGTATTTCATCCTCGTATACTTCATACATATATATAGCTGGCTCAAGACTCGGTGAACGAATAGTAAATCTAGGGACAATTGTATTCCCAGCCCTCTTATGGAACTCGGAGGAAGATGGGTTACAGTGTGCACGAGTAGAGTAGTGAGAAACCATATGCAACCAAGTCATTATTTTAGACTCAATGAAATAGTCAAGTGAACCATCACTTGAAGACTAGAGTATTAATCATCTTAAGTACCTTCTACATATTGTTAAGGATCATATCAACTGGAGTTTTAGGAATCGTAGACATGTATCGAGACAAGGTTAATCAACTTACAGAATTAGAGATGTTTGTCATCACAAATACCTTAGGAATAAGAGATGATACATTCAATTACTATTCATCAGATAGAAGACTCGAGGGTAGTAGTTCAACTACTTTAAGAATTCTAACATCAAGTAGTGAATAAAAGTCACGATTCATACTCAGAGCTTATAACTAGAACTACCTTCATCTCATATCATATACCACTTCTTTTATACTTAAGACATTCCGAAAAGAAGAAGAGACAGGCTTTACATATACTACTGTTCATGATCTAGGAGCCCTAAAAAGGCAATAACTCAACTATTACAGGAGTCTTAACATCACAAAGTGAATAAAGTCTATGAATTACACTTGGAGTTTCATGAGTGGAATTATCCCCACATTTCATATATAAACCATTCATAACTTATACCTAGGACATGCCGAAAGAAAAGAAGAATAGCTCTACATACCTGCTATGGGTTAATCGCATCCAGACTCACTTCGTTACTTCTTTAACCTATTTAACATGAAAGTAATACTAAGGTTAGAAACTTTCCACTTTCCATCCCCTAAACCTACCACCCATTATCTATAGGAATTACTTCCTTGTTCACACTTCTCGACTAGTCTCGACTTGTCTATTAGTTAGTTAAGGAGTTAACGGAAATCGGGCAGCATCTCCTCTATAACTTGCCCTATCAGAACTTTTAATTTAATCCCCAAACCTTAGCAGACAACCAACAAAAACAATCAGAAGCATATATACAAGTAAACCACTTCCACATTACACATCACAAACTCTAAACAACTCGCTTAAAACTACGATACCAAAATATGGTTTTTAATCTCTATTTCGTAAAACCTTTAACCATACGTAACAGAGAGTTATATGGATGAAACAAAAAGATCCCACACACATTTTGGAACATTTTCCATCCCTACAACACATAATAAAAGCACCTGCAAGCGCAGCACAACAACCACAATACCCTACTCGACTTTGATTTAACTATGACGGCCTTACTTTAGCTTGTTTCTAACATCAAGCATCCTTGTGTAATTTTTATACTTACAGTACCATATAAGACGTTCAATTCACTCCCTAACCATACGATAAACTCTAAATTAAAAGAAAAATCCTTACCTTACCCGAAATTGGCCAAAGCTTGCCAAAATTCACCTCAGAAGTTCTCTTAACATGTTGAAAATTGATGGGCTGTTTGTATCCTTTTGGTATTGCTCCAAACCATAAATTTACATTACTAACATCTTCATTTCATCTGTTATACCCTAGATAATTAATTCACAGAACAAAAGTTAGAGCTTACCTTTTTCTTGGCCAAAGTTGTTCCCCTCTCTCTTAGTCTCTTAGGATTTGTTTTCCTTTCTTTAAGTATGAGGCTGAAGAAATGACTCTTTGTTCATCATAATATTCATATATATACCTCCATGTGATTGAGTAACACCTTAGATAATTAATTCACGGAGAAAAATTAGAGGCTTACCTTTCTCTAGGTGCTGCCGTAGCTCCTCTCTTTTGTTCCTCAAATTCTTTCAAATTCTAAGTGTAAGCTGAAGTGAAAATGAGATAATAGTAATCTTTACATGTATATATATATGCTTCCTTGGAGAGTGACATATGGAAGTTCCCTAGGGGTGACATGTGGCAGCCCCTTAGGATGCCACCTCAGCCCATGCAGCCACTCATATGCTGTCACGTGGAAGTGGGGTCCACCCTCCCAAGAAGGTTGGTGGGTCACCTCCTTGCTTCAGCTGGTTCTACATGGCACTTCCTCCTGCTGCCACGTGACACTCTTTTCTTGCTGCCACCTATCATCTTCTTCTCTCCCTCATGGATTCATAATCTCGTCTTATTTTAAGAACCTAGGTAATCCTTGCTACGCAAGCTTGGTATGTACTCAAGTAGCTTAAGTATGTAATACTTCTAAGTTAATAGCTTATGTAGGTAAGTCGAGTCCTACAACTCATTACTTGGCCTCCAACTCCTTCTGACTTCTCATGACCCTATTTCCAACCTTTCCTACTATGGGTATCACATTCTCCCTTCCTTAGATTTGTTTGATAGTGTCATAGATTATCTGGCTCACATGATAACTTCTACGAAGCTTAAGAGATATTCTGAGCTTAAGAGTGTGGGGTGTAACACATATTATGCATTTGATCTTCCTTACTTGTCTTGGTGCTAAAACTTTGATGTGAATGACACTATGAGAAATTGATGGAATTACACTAAAAAGAAAGGTAAAGAGGATATGACTTTGAGGGATGTTCCCCACAATAAGGATGTTATGATATGACTTCGAGGGACGTGACCGGCGCTGGGGTAAGTGCACAGACTTGTATGTCCCCCATAGGTTCTAGTTGGCCACTAAGCAGTAGGTGTGTATAGGTAGGACAAACATGCATCATTCTCTAGCACCTTATTATCATTGATTGTTGTCTATGAGTGAACTATTATTATTGTGTTCAATGAATCGAGGAAGTCAAATTGATATTGTTGAAAATCAAATGGTGTTGCTTAAATCATTGAATTACTTCTATTGCATTATATTTTTTGTTACTATTGTGATTGTTAGGATGGGCTGAACTTTGATCGTTTTTGCAGTTTGTAGTATTTAGAGGTTTGGATGGTATGTTAGGGTCTAAGATGTTCGTGACCTCTTTGTTTAGGGTCAGCTAGGGGCACTCGCTAAGTACGTGTTGTTGTTTTTGTATCACTTCCTTTCTTTTCTAGACTTGTGTAGGTGACAGACTCGATTTTTCCTGATCACCATCCTGCATCAGTGTCCAAGGCTTACATTTAGGAGTATGTGTGGTAGTTGCTAGTTTCTCTAGAAGACTTCAAATACCCTTTACATTATGTCTTTATTCTATTCTAGAACCGGAGACATTCAAATTTGTACTTTCATCAAATCTCTATTTATCTAGTGGCTTGCACATGTGACACCAGGATTTTGGGAAGGTTTATGTTTATATTTGTAGTTTCTACTTAATGATTTTTTTAGCTCCCCATCTTTTCTTATTTCCACAATTACTGCTTTAGAAAGTTAGTTAGGCTAACTTGTAATGGTGGAATAAGACAGATGCAATCACATCCGATTTTTGGGTCGTGGAGATTTAAATACTAATCAATAAAATTGACTTACTAAGAATTTAATATATAAATTGTTTCCTTTATACTTCCGCTTAACGTTTTTCATGGATCAAGTGTTACACATGAAAATGTATAAGTTTTTCATAAAGATGTATCATCAATTTCTAGATCGATACATGAATTTCATCAACTAATTATAAATTTGATAGTGTATATTGTTATCATCCAATTTATCATACATATTGCCCCATAAAAGAAAAAAATAATAATAAAATATTTACTAGAGAAAAGAAATAAAAAAATAACAATAAGCATATTTTTGGATCGAACTATTAACAACATGACACTTACGGACCAAACTATTGATAGAGATTGTTTTTTGTTCAATTTCACATAGTTTAAGGACATTTGACCCTTTTTCATTTAATAAATCAAAAATAATAAGTAATAAACACAATTAATAATAATTATATAAGGACTAAGAGTATAAGTACATTTAATACACAAGAGAATTATTTTATTAAGTCAATATAAAATACTTATCGCTACTTGGTCCGTTCAGTAAATAGAAGATGTACTAGCATAAGCAATAAGAATTATACTATCCCAATAGTCAGGATAAATTAGACGTATTCTTGTGCTATAATCATTCTAATGACTTATCGATTTCCACACTTCCACCTTATTTTGTGAATATTATTCTTTAATCTTCCGTGCATAAACTAAACTCTATACACTAAATTAAGAAGAATATAAGTAAAGACACAAATGAATGCGTGATCTATTTAATAATTTTTTATTAAAATAAATTAATAAGTATTTTATAATAAACATTATATCTAAACATCTAATTAGTAGTATATATCATAGTATATTCTTTAATTGAATATTATATGTTATATGGTGACAAATAGTGTTTGTCGAAATAAAATATGCTATAATACAAATTGTTGAGCTTGTGATGGCACGGGCTTGTCTGATCTAAGGATAAAATTATAATTGTATGATTAGTGATCAAAATAATATTTTTGGAAGAATCTAATGAGCACAAGGCTTTGGAATTAATTCGTTCCACTTGTTTATCCATAATAATAGTGTGAAAAGTATCTACATCTCTCATACTTT
This sequence comes from Solanum dulcamara, assembly GCF_947179165.1. NCBI lineage: Eukaryota > Viridiplantae > Streptophyta > Magnoliopsida > Solanales > Solanaceae > Solanum > Solanum dulcamara. Next base: position 25,303,023 of record NC_077242.1, read on the forward strand.
ATAAATCAAACTCTACCTCAAATTTAAACAACATATATCCCTCCCTTCATCATATGCAATGTCTACTTTATATTTGGTGATTTAAATCTTCCATTTATATAATAGTATAACAACACCCAATATAATTCCACAACCTTCCATCAATGTGAAGTTTTAAAAAATTATATATAATATTTTATTTTTCAAAATAAGTAATCATATATTTTTTTTATGAATTTGAAAAATAATCCTATGCTATTTTACATAATTGTTATTTTAGTTTTATAAGGAAACACACACTTAAATTATCCCACTTTATTATATTTCATACCTGAATTTTTGAGAGTATGATTTTGTTACTTTAGCTATTACCCAATGGTTAGCGGAGCACACCTAGATGTTAACTTGACAAAATGTTTGTATAGAAATGCTTTTAGGTGCATTTGTCCAAAAAAATTTCATCCACCTATATCACGACCAGAACACTGTGAGCCGACACCCACACTAAACCGCTCAGTGAAAAAACATCTACCAATCCACTCTGAAAGGTATAACAGTCTAACATATTTATTTAAAAGTAAAAACAGATTCAATTCCCATAAACTAAATCCTTCATCAAAACACTATGCAGATATTACCCCCAAAATCTGAAAGTTGAAGTACCAAAAGTATACTATAGTCAAGAATAAGGAATGCAACCCCAAAACCATAAAACATAAAATACAATAGTTTAAATGTGTTTGAGTCCAAAAAGAAGGAGAAAGAGATGGAGAACAAGTCATGGCAGCTGGAAAAAAGTACCTCACCATTGGTTCCATATGTCGCTCATCTAATAAAGAGATGTTGTATTAGCTACCTAAATATGCACTATACTCAACAAAGAAAGAACAAGTGTAGTATCAGTATACAAACCACTGTTTACTGGTAGGATCATAGGCCAATTTTAAAGATATGAAAGTAATCATGAAACCAGTATACATTAATATAAGCCAACACATATATCAACAAGTCACAACATATATAGACTCTCAGTCACAAATCATGACTTAATAAACCCATCAAACATGTCTTACATGAACATAACAATAAATACTCAGTTCTCTCATAAAACCCACACACAAACTATTAGTGTATAGGCGTGGTATTCGATCCAATTGAATGATATCTTATAATAGGTATGGTACCTAAGTCAACTGCTAGTATATATCAGGCGTGGTATCCGAGAAAATAAGTAGTATACCGTACTTTGCATGGTACCCGAGCCAACCATTAGTATCCCATACTAGTGTGGTCCCAATGCAAACTAGCAATTACAAACAATATGCACAAGTACAATCACAATGAATAACACACTTGAAGCCACAAGTAAATTAAATAGGTTCATTGCATGAGATTATCAACATGATGACATTTCACATTATCTCTTATATTTTCCCCACATGTTTTACACAAGTAATACTTTAAAACAGTTAACATGCACATATCACATAACTTGGAAAATAAACAACCATCATCTACCTCGAATCAAGCGTTGTAAACTCTAAAGAACTTGAGATTTCCCCTTTTGCAATGCCTTGGCTTGTTCCTGGTCTATAAATATTATAAAATAGCATAATCAATGAATAATGACCTAATTAATCCATGATTAGTACTTAATACTAATCCTAGGCCAATTTCATAATTATTCTACCCAAATCAGGGATTTTCCACCATTAATTCAAGTCAAAACTCTCCCCTAAGAGTACCACCCTAGATTCTAAGGCTTAAAAATTGAATTATAAGTTAGGAGATTAATTAAATTATCTTTACCGAAGAAATTGGTGGAAAAAAACAAAAATCCCTAGGTCACCCTTTTTCTTCTTGAGAACGAAGTTAATGAATAATGAGCAGTTTTTAGAATTTTTCTTCACTAATCTGAGACTGTCCAGCTATATCATCCCTTCCATAAGGGGATTCCTCCTACTATAGTGGCCTTCATGAAGACAGAAACTCTGAAAATTTCCCAAAGCCTCTATTTTGCAACACACCCTCAAACCTTTACATTCTAAAATAACCTTTTGTTGCCATGTTCAATAGAGGGAGTTTTACTCACCCAAATTCACGTCAAAAAAACTTGTAGACTCCTAAACATCTTAGCTAATAGAAAATCAAATCACACTTAAATATTAACCCAATCCTTTCCCAAATTGCCCTGGACCTAACCTTACTCAAATTTCATCTAAGACTGACCAAACCTAAAAATTTCCAGTGTAATGAGCCTCCAGGTCATTTCATTATTATTGCCTTCTTTTTTCATTTAAAGTGTTCCTACAGTGACCCCACATCATTTATAACTTACTGGCACTAATAATGGTTGTCTTTATAGGTCATAAATGTCTCCAATATGTGTTCAATTAGAAGAACTTAAATCTTTCTTAGAGGAAATATCTTGAGTTGTTGAAATATTTTGACATAAGTGTTTTATACAAACCGGGTAAAGCCAATATAGTTGCATATACTCTCAGCAGGTTATCTATGAACAATATTTCTAGTTTGCAAGTCTTTGATAATCATGAACTAACTCAATCTTCTCATCCTCAACATGAAAAATATTGTTGTTGAAATATTGGCTTTTGTTTGTTGGATTCAGTAGATGGTGGAGTTGTTATACAAAATAGTTTAGAATCTTCTCTTATGATGGATGTTAAGCCAAAATAGAATGATGATCCAAATTTGGTTGAGTTGAAAGAAACAGTTCTTAAAAACACTGTATAGGTTTTCTCCCAATGGGGATATGGTGTGCTTAAATATCTAGATTAGTTATGCATTCTAGATGTTGATGGTTTAAAGTAACAAATACTAGCAAGAGCTCACAATTCTCAATATTCTATACACCCAGGAACCACTAATATGTACTATGATCTATGAGAATTTTATTGGTGAAATAATATGAAAAAGGATATTATGGAATTTGTGACTAAGTGTCCAAATTACTAACAGGTTAAGATTGCACATCAGAAACCAGAAAGTATGGCTCAGGATACTAGCATTCGTACTTGAAAGTAGGAAGATTTGAATATGGACTTGATTATAGGTTTTCCCCGCGAGTGTCGATAACATGATTCTATATGGGTGGGGGTAAACCGGATGACTATGTCACATTTCCTGCCAATTGAGACTTCATATTTAGCGAAGGACTATGCTAGACTTCAATTCAGGGATTTGGTGAAATTTCATGAAGTATCATTATTCATGATTTCACACATAGGTACTCAATTCCCTTCTAAGTTTTAGAAGTCACTCTAGAATGGTCTTGGTAATCAGGTTAAGCTTAGCACAACATTTCATCTACAAACGGATAGTCAGACTGAACAAACAATTCAGACCTTGAAGGATATATTGAGAGCTTGTGTGATCAACTTTAAGGGTAATTGGGATCATCATTTGCCTTTGATTGATTTCGCTTACAATAATAGTTATCACTCCAGTATTTACATGACTTTATTTGAGGCGCTTTATGGTATCAAGTATGTCTCCTATAGGGTGATTTGATGTATAGTTATATCTTCAATGATCTCTATTTCAATTACATGAATTATGATTGAATTTATGATTATGAATCTATTTTAATATAAATTAATGGTTACTGAATGAAATTGAAGAGTTTTTCTATGAATTTTCCTACATTGATCTTTAGGGTTCATGATATAGATTATGGGTATTTTCAATTATGCTTCCAATCGCTATTATTTTCATGAATTATGTATGGGCTAGTATAAAGTATATGATCATACATGTTTTCAAATCAATTTCATGATTTCCAAGTCAATTGATCATATATTCATGTTTTCACCTTATTTTCAAGTATAAGTCTTGATCTTAAATTTCAAGCGATTTTTAATAAATGTTTATGAACGACTCATGAATGGTGTTGAATGATGTTTTAATGATGCTTCAAGAAATTGTTATGAAGAGGGTGACTCAAGACACTAATAATACTCTTTAAGGAAAAATGATTCATATTGATGGAAGGCCAAATCCACATTACATGAATATTATGATAATGAAATACTCTTATGAATAAGTTTTATGAATGATTATCAAGGCCTATGAATCACTAATGAAAAGTAATGAATGATGACGAAGCTATTCCTATGAGATATTTATATTATGATATGATATGTATTCCATGGGATGTTGACTTAGCATCAAGAGGACTTTGAGGTGCGGACTTGACCTAAGGGGTTCTTTATAGGAATCTTTAGTCCCATAACTACGTTCCACCGTAGAAAAGGAAAACTAGAGGTAAGTAGCCAGTTCTAATAATGATGATAATGATGATACGGTGTCTATCTTGGCAATTAACCTCTCTATTCCTCGATGTGGGAGTTATATCAGGTTTTAATGTTATAGCTCACATGGTCTTACTTTCGATTATAGTTATCTCCCACATATGTATGGTCCATAAAATATTTTAAATAACTAATCCTCTCTTTAATTTTATAAGATACTCTTATGGTTTAGTGTACATAGACCTTTCTTATGACTTCTTATGATTTCGTTACTTCTGTTATCATGCTATTTGAAATGGTCATTTACATAATATGGTTTTATTATGCATTGCATTGCCTACATACTAAGTGCATTCAAATGTATGAAATCATACTTCGTTTCCTACATTCTATCACAATGTAGGGACTGATGCCCCATCCTCTTTCCAAGGCTAATTGGTGATCTATTGAAGATTTTTTTGGTGAGTCATCATGTTTTTAGGCAAACCGAGTCTATCTTTTCTCTTATTGGCATTTTTATATTAGGATGATATTTTAAGACTACTCTATGTATGTGATGACCCGATCTAAGACCTATTCATAACACGATGATTAAAATCTCGAAGGACTCCAACCAGGTATATTAGCATAATATACATGAACATACATAAGGTAAATAAGTAATAAAGCTAAATAAATATGTGGAAGAAAAATATCAAATAGAACATATCTCAAAATGCGTAAATAGAGATGACATATACTCTATGAACATCAAACATGCCATAGTAGTCTAGATAGAGGCGTAACACAATCTCCTAGCACACCCAATATAAAAGATAAAAAAAGTCATAAACTCATAAGAACAAAATTGTCATGCCCCGAGAGGGTACTCTAGGTGTGGATGACACTCGAAAACTATTACTGGACTCTAAGCGAACGACTTGATCCGGTCACTCATTCAATCAATCAGCAGAAGACTCAAATAAATCAAGAAAATACTCGAGTGGCTAACAAATCAACAGATCAACTAAAATAATAGTTTTAAATAGACAATCATTGAAAATCAACCCAATCTCATAAATAAAAGTTTGAAAAAAATAGACTCAGAAGGAACATCAAATCCAATCTACTTAGTCTATGTTTATGAAGCCTCTATCAACTATTCAAGAAGATGCCGACAGAAGCTCACGTCTCAACTCAATTACACTCAAAGGACTCACTTTGAAATGAATCAACTTAATAAAGTATGAAATAAAATAATATAATGCTTTAAATGATAAGCAATAACAGATGCAACTCAGTATATAAAAATATAACATTTTACTCTTGGGGAGTTTTTTTAACTGACAACCATCACTTATGAGCTAGTGATGATACAATGAAGCGATGTCGTTGCCACATCCATCCAATACCTCGCCAGTGTAAAGGACATTACATCTCTGGATCCACAATCAATCACATCAAGTCCTCTTTGGGGAAAATAGGGAAACATTCGATTTCACGGATCAATACTCTCCTATGCTGGAGACGTAGTTTATGTGCTCACTCCATATCGGTGCTCAATACTACTCCCAAAATATTATATTATGCTCATATACATCAAGTGTGAAAATTCTTAAAATACATCATCTAGTGTCATTGGACTTCTAATATAAACATCAAATTCATCTCAATTCATTATCATCATCATCACCTCTTCATCAATCATTACACTTTAAAAAAACATCGTTTATATCGTCATCAAAACATCTTGCTCAAAATCCTTAACTCCTCTCAAGTCATCTCTTCTCTTTAAAATAGGTATAATCTCATCTCAGTGAAGAATTTAAAATAAAAATATAATTTCACTTCTTAACTCAATCTCAAAATAGATATTTTAATGTAATAATGCTCGACTCATTTATACTCAAAATATTCATGTCAAAATAATAATTAAGAGATTTCTCAAACTCAACTCATGCTCAAACTCTTTCTCAATCAATGATGAAAAATATTCATTATTTAACCTCAAAAAAGTGCATAAAATAATTAATGCAAAATGTTCACAAATCATTCTTTAAAAACTCCATTAATGCATAAAATAAATAAAGAAATTCTCAATTAGGGTTCATGTGAATGCAAGCATGAATCCATATTCTCAACAAGACTCAACTCAAGAAACTCATCAAGGAATATCAAAATATATACAAGAACATCGTGAAATTTATATACAAAATCCAATAGAAATTATAAAGAACTCAAGAACGCAATTCATGAAACCACAAAACTAAACTTAGCTCGAATCAATCAATATATAGGGCTCGTGGATGAACTCAATCCACATTATGGTTATCCTTACATACCTTAAAAGCTCCATCAATCTTGATGAAGAATCCTAGTTTGAAGAAGAACAATCAAGAGACTCTTTCTTGAAATTCCTAGATTCATTTTCTTGGAAACCCTATGGTTAGGATTTATGATTTCCCTTAGAGATTCATGAATAGATGAAGAAATTTTAGTTGAAAAGCTTGAAATATATAAAGAAGAACTTACCTCGGTGAAAAACTTTGAAAGAGAACCCTAACTTGATGTTTTCTTAAAATTCTTGAGTGTTAAAGTTTATGAGAGGGTTTTTAATGAGAAAAAATTAATTTCTACACGGTTAGGGATCTTAAAATAACTCCCCAAAGGGTTTTAGGAAAGAAATACCCTTAAAAAAATAAAAGGGACGTTGGTTGGCTTAGGCAGTAGAGTCGGTATCCTCTCCTTCGCAGAGCCATCATGGACTTCTGCCAAGACGGAGCATCTCTAGTAAAATGGTTATAACATTTTACTCCGAACTCCAAATAAGACAAACTTGGCGGCACTGAATAGAGAACACATAGATATTTAGTTTGATAGTCATGTGATACCTAAGTCATAGTATTCCAGGAGATATGGTCATTTAAACTTGACCCGTATAAGATTTTATATGAAAACTTAATCGATAAAGGATCTTTGAACTCGACTTAGTACTAGCGGTTCCTTATGACCTTAATTCACCTCAAATAAACTTCAAATACTTAGGAATTGATCCTAATATATATATATATATAATTAGAAGTTATTGAATTCGGGTCTATACGCATAAGAAGAATAACTCGGGTCATAACTTAAATTTTTGTGGGGTATAACATTATCTCCTCCTTGGGATTATTTGTCCTTGAATGATAAGCAAGCTAGGAAATTGCACAAGGCACAAGCGCAAATCAAAAACTCAGTACTCAAATACTCAAACAATCAATCTATCACTATTCAGACTCAAAAATACTCATCATGTACTTAAACTCAGAATGAATATCAACTCTAAGATAGGAAAAGGAATATTACCATCAATATCAGCATTGGAAGGCAGGAATGCAATGGAAGACTCAAAGTCTGAATAATTCACTCAATTATTCAAACTCAAGAAGGTACTATATCTGAGATAGAAATACGAACATTACAGCAAAAATGAGAGGAGGACTGTAATCCCCAACATTTTCATCAAAATTCTCATAACTTTGGGAAAGAGGCGTATAAGCCTAGTATAAAAGTATGACCACAATCAATTAAGCAACACGACCGATAGATTTTGAGCTAAAATACTATTCTTTCCACATAAAACTCTTTCTTGATTGCAACTCATAACTCCCATAAGGATACATAGGACTACCTTCACCGAGGCCTAGGAATCCAAGTCCAACTACCTTCTCTTATTATGTTCAAGCCTAATGCTAATTCATATGGTACTACACATAACATAATTATGCTAATCTAGAAGCTTCATGTTATATATCTCTATATTGAACCTCATATCAAGAGTATTACTCCTTTCCATTAGATTCAACCCAACCTCGAGTCAAAATCAAGAAGCACCTAATACATCATGCATTCTTCCACGTGCCATCAATACCACATTCAAGCCTAGTTATATAACCATCCCAATACATTTACTTGAAACCAAGAAGTCATCAATGGCCTACTACAATCACTTACATAATGACCACCGCAAGCCTATCATTCTAACCACTTTATGGATTCTTTGAAGTCAATATTTCTTAAGAATTCTCATGCCAATCTTAGCATCTCTACACTGGCAATTACATTAACTTCTACTAAGAGGTATACCAAAATACTCTTACCTATCTACTTCAGACAATAAGATCCCATCTCTCTCTTCCTCTACGTCTATAATATTAAATGGAATAACCATACCACAACTATCACAATAAGGAACAACCACTCTCTCCCATCTGCGATCACTCATCTACTATCAATAATATTGCTATCAAGATTGAAAAGAAAGGATCACTAGAAGGTCTTAGAGCGACATATCATAAGCAAGATTTATTCAAAAATCTGATCTGAGAACATTCATCGTATAACATAATCTCACTATCCTTTTAGGTCCTATCATAGGTTTATGAAACTGAGCATAATTCGAAACATGAAAGCATATATCATGTCCCTTATAAAAATGCCTGGAATTTCATAAATTCAAGGAATAAGACTGGGATTTCTGAAAGAAGTTACCACTTCTCACTTTAGGAATGAGCATAAATAGGAATTATCATGAAGTACATGGGTCTAGGCCACGGATATGGTTCTCATATATAAGACAAGTGTAGTTTATCACCTCAACTAAAGTATAAGGGATGTAAGAGATGGAAAATCATTAATGTCTCATCCTAGTCAACTTATCACTTCCTAAAACTCAATATCTATTTTGGTTCATTACCTGATCATCTCCCCCTTAGCTCGAAGGTCACTACTTTGAGCCTGCGGACTAATTCTCTACACAAAGCTATAAGCACACTTCTCTATATGGTCATGTTATCACTAAATATAAGAACACTTAAAATCTCTGGTTATACTATACTCAAAGGTACAAAACCGCTACTAAGGCTTCATTATAAGATACTTCTCTTTACTTTCTTCTATATTTATAGGCATATTTCTGTACTTGTTACTCTTATTAGCGTACACAACCACTTTCTCTAACCCTTATGATCTAATATTTTCTCTTTAGCATACTAACAATCATCTTCTAAGTTCACATTTTTCTAACTTAATTGAAGGAAACTTGAACTATAACGAGAGACTCATCATCATCTATACATGGCCCCATTGACCCAATTCTAATTGATACTATATAAAAATATTATTCTTACGTCAACCTTCTTTCCATTGACAAGTAACGAATTTTAACTATGCACCAATAACAATTCATATACATAGAGCCTCATACAACTATATACTATCTCAGATACATATCTTAAGCCTCTTCTTACCTAATGACTAGCCACAATTAACTATTTTCATATAAGGTTCATAACCCCACATTCGCAACATCACACTTCTTGCATGTTAATATCTTATTCTCTCCCATACGCTATGCCAAGCCTACTAAAACAAATCTCGAAGCTAACACTATCACTCTCATAGTGCTATCTATTTTTTCACAATGCTCTTCTAAAATTCAAGCTTAGTGACTAGGAATAAACATGCACATTCTCACACTCCTCACATACTACACTGACTCATGGCTACTAGATAAAATTGAAAAACATTAGACTACTTAAAACTTTATGAAAAATAATCAATCCTTATCTCACAGTCTATCCCGTTTCAATCATCACCACATCTCCCTTCACAACCCAAGTATAATTTGCCTATAATTATACCACCTAACCTAGTCAAGCTCATAACTCTATAAATATCATGGGACCTCCCCAACAAAATTATAATCCTAACTTAGATCTATCAACTTATGACTACTCCTCCCTTCCGTTCAACCTATGCTTGGTTTTGACTAACATAATGACACCTTAACATAAAAATCCCCTCTAGGTTCAAGTTCACTCTAACGTATCCTAACTAACAACTCTTCTTCTACCTTCTATTATGAAAGATACACTATGCTTACTACTCTTTGGTCAAAATAAAAGGGACTTGACTTATAACCCTATCACTGACCTTATAGATGCCTAACTCTAGGTATATGCCTCAACCAACCACCAGTCTCACTATTTGGTTTCTACTCCTATAACTCCATCTTTCTAGCTCTAGGATTATTCAACGAATTATAGCTTACCATGCCTCAAATCACATTCCATCGGATGGAAATACTAATTATTTAGAGACATAACTTTTCTCTCGAGGATAGCATCTAAAGCAAGGTTTTTAGAGAAAAGAGTATGGAAATACATCTTGCTTTAGATCAATGCACGATTCATATGAATGAGGGTCATTCTTTCAAATCAATGGGCTTATGCACACTAATTGGACTTTCTCAATACTAGTACAGTGTCTTTAATCTATGAATACTTTATCTGAAAAAAACTCATCAATAAGGATCAGAAGATTACTAGTCCAACCATCTTGAGTATAAGGGGTAGTCGAACGGATTTGAGAACACATGAATTTGGATAAGTTTCTTAGGAGACAACTCTATTGCATGATTTAGGATTTGAAGGATAGGAAACTTTTCTTAAATATCGCAATCCCTCATTTATAGAAGCGGGACTCTCACAATCATAAATAAGATCCTACAAATACGACTTCTTAGACACCCTAGGAAATTTGAACTCTGTGCTCTGATATCAAATTTTTCACTCCTCGAGAGGGTACACTAGGCGTGGATGGAACTCAAAAACCATTGATGGTCACAAAGCGAACTACTTGGTATGATCACTCATTCAATCAAACTGCAAAAGACTCGGATAAATCAAGAAAATACTCGAGTGGGCTAACAACTCAATGGCTCAACTAATTGTTTTTTTAAATAGACAATCTCTGAAAATCAACCCAATCTCATAAATAAAAGTTTGTGCAAAACAGACTCAAAAGGAACATCAACTCCAATACTCAATTTATGTCTATGAAGCCTCTATCAACTATTCTAAAAAGATGCCGAGACAAGCCCACGGCTAGCTCAAAAGAATCTATTCATAAGAAACGAATGAAATAATTCTGGTTCCTCCGAAAGAAAGGAGGTCTCACCACTATCAAGAAGATAATTGATCTTCAATTATACTCTTGTCGAGCATTATAATACCTGTGTCTATATCATAAAATGATGCAGGCCAAATGACATCAGTACATGAAATGTAAGAGTATGTAATATAGTTGAAAGAAAACTTATTTATAGACACTAAACTCAGCTCTACTCAATTTAAAGGACTCACTCTAAAATTACTCAACTCAATAAATCATAAAGTAAAATAATGAAATGCTTTAAATGATATGCAATAATAGATGCAACTCAGTATATAAAAATATAATATTTTACTCTTGGAGAGTTTCTCTAACCGATAACCATCACTTAAAAGCTAGTGATTTGTGAATGACAAGCGTAGAGACATGACATCTCTGGATCCACAATCAATCACATCAAGTCCTCTTTTGGGAGAATAGAGAAACATCTGAATTCACAGTTCAATCCTCTCCTATGCTGGCTACGTAGTTTATGGGATCACACTATATCGGTACTCAATACTACTCCCAAAATATTATATTATGCTCATATACCTCAAGTGAGAAAATACTCAAAATACATAATTTAGTCTCATTAGACTTTTAATATAAATATCAAACTCATCTCAAAACATCATCATCATCATCATTACCTTTTCATCAATCATTACACGTAAAGAAAAAACATCATTTACATTGTTATCAAAATATCTTACTCAAAATCCTTAACTCCTCTCAACTCATCTCTTCTCTTTAAAGTAGGTATAGTCTCATCTCAGTGAATGCATTTAAAATAAAAATATAATTTAATTTAACTCAATATCAAAATAGATATTTTAATGTAATAATGTTCGACTCATTTATATTCAAAATACTCATGCTCAAAATAATAATTAAGAGATTTCTCAAACTCAACTCATGCTCAAACTCTTTCTCAATCAATGATGAAAATATTCATTCTTTAAATTCAAAATTGTGCATAAAATAATTAATGAAAAATGTTCACAAATTATTCTTTAAAAACTCCATCAATGTACAAAATAAATAAATAAAATCTTAGTTAGGGTTCATGTGAATGCAAGCATGAATGCATACTCTCAACATGATTCAACTCAAGAAACTCATCAAGAAATATCAAAATATATACAAGAACACCGTGAAATTTATATACAAAACCCAATAAAAATTATAAAGAACTCAAAAACTCAATTCGAATTATTGAAGGTGTAGGGTGAATGGAAAAACTCGATATGTTAGGACTCACCAATTATATGAAAATGCTAACTCTAGCCACAAGCAGGAGGAGGATGAATGTAATTTTCAGTCCCTATTTTATGATATAATGTAGATAAAAAGTATACGTTAGTACCTGGAATGCACTAAGTATGTGAGAATATACATGAATAATAAACATAGGACATAGGCAATATGAATCATGGATGCATGACCAATATCATTAAAATCACGAGCAAATCATGAAAATATTAAAACATTTATCTCATTGATTAATGCATCAACCATCATAATCATCATAAGAACTTACATATGTTGGAGATAACCACAACCAACATTTAAGACCATATGAGATATTACATGGAATTTGATGATCCGCAGATCGAGAAGGGAAAGGTTACATGCCAAGGTATGCTCCGTTCAATTCTTATCATCATGTGCTATATGTGGATCCACTAGCTAAGCCATATTGTAAATCCTATGGTGGTAACGTAGTTTAAGAGACTAGAGGTTGCTAGTTCTGATTTGTGTAGTGATTCATTTCTGATACATAAACAATCCTATTAGTTTTGTTCTTTACTAAATGAGTCTAATCCTATAATATATTTCCATTTGTTCTTTGAATTACTCATATATATCCTATGAATTTCATTTCGCACCAAAAATATTCTAGAAGAAGTTCGAATCTGTTCCGTTCGGCTATTGATTGGTCTTAGTTTGACATGGTTAATGCGTTACTGGTTCCCAGAAGAGTTAATATCTCCATTAGCTAAACTATTTCTTACCCTGCCTTTGGATTCGTATTTTGTTCATACACAATCAACGGATGCCTTCCCAACATATGTTGCAACATCTCCAATAGCATTCTCTTACTCCATGTTTCTCTTAATAAGTCATCAAATTTGGTTCTTTTTTATCACCAGTTGCTATGGAAAACAAAGGAAGAAATACAATTGATTCCACCATTTAAGAGGTTCTCTCTTCTCATTATTCCCGTTTCTAACTCCTCCCCAGGTAGTTCCTAATGTTTGGAGCTTTCCATACTTGATGGGTGAAACATAAACAAATTCTTTTATGATCAAGTTACAACCTAAGATCTAGGGCTTAGGTTGAGCCCCCACCTCAAAGTCCTCTCAGTGCTATGTAAATCATCTCACGGAATATATATCATTAAATAATTATAATTCATACTTGTTATAATCATAAGCTATTCATAATCATAATTCATAAACTTGTTCATAGGAATAGCTCATTATTATGTGATTTATGTAATGTGGGTGTAGGCTTTCCATCATTACGATTTTTTTTAGCAAAATACATATCATTAGAGTCTTAAGTCACCTCATTCATCAATGATCTTAAGTCACTCTTTCATTATAGTCTTGAGTCACCTTCAAGGATCTCAAGTCACCCTTTCTCATAAACTTACTTAAAACATCATGAAAGGATTACTCATAAACTTCTTTACATAAAGCATCTTTAATCTCATTCATAAAGCTTTCATTGAAATAACTTAAAAATCATGATCATAGTTAATAAATCATGCTTGAAATAGCATATAGCACGGATTATTGAAATTCAACTTAAAATCATATAATATGATGTGAATTATGCATAATTATACTAATGAAATTAAAACACATCATAATTGAGAGGATCCAATGCAAACCATAAAATTATGGCTTTTAATTGAAGAAATTATAAGAGAATGGATAAGAGATCTTTGAAATTCCATGGGTGAAAGGAACCCATGGATGAAGTCCCACATACCTTGAACATGATGAGACCTAAGTTGGAAATAATGGAAGCTTGAACTTGAAGGAAATCCCTTGAATTGCTTGAGGAAGAAGGATACCTTAGAGAGAAAACTTGGGAGAGAGGGTTTTGGATTTTGGGGAATAATGTGAGAATGAGAGGGTTAGAAGACTTTTTCTTAGTAAATAGGTAAGAATTTAGGGCTGGTGCAGGGCTCGTAGGAAGGAAAGAGATGAAGATATCGGTATATCATATCGGATTTGGCTTCCCATGTAGCACCCTCAATCTCTTGGTTCCTTCATAACACTTTAACTGAAGCTATTTCCGTGTTCCTCAACTTTCAAACTTGCCGGTCCAAGATGTCAATCGAAACCTCTTCATGTGAAAGACTCCCTTTAACTTCAATGCTATCTAATGGATCAATGGAGCTAGCATCACCCACAACTTCCTCAACAAGGACACATGGAACACCGAATGCACCAATGCCAAATCAGAAGATAAATCCAACTCATAAGACACGTTACCAATCCGCCTTAAAATCTGATATAGGCCAACATAGCAGGGAATTAACTTCCCTTTCTTACCAAAATGCATCAACCCCTTGATGGGTGAGATTTTCAAGTAAATCCAATCATTAATTTTGAATTCAAGTTCCCTTCTTCTCACATCCGAATAGGACTTTTGTCGGCTTTAGATTGTATTCAATGTTTCTCTAATGAGTCTAACCTTCTCCATAGCCTAAAATACCAACTCCAGTCCTATCAAAGTTACTTCACACCACCTACCATACAAAGCCTCAAATATAGCCATCTTAATGCTAGAATGATAACTATTATTGTAAGCAAACTCTATTAATGAAAATTAATCATCCTAATTTCCTTTAAAATCAATAACGCATGCTCTCAACATATCCTCTAATGTTTGAAGGGTACGCATGGTCTGACCATCTATTTGGGGGGTGAAACAATGTACTAAGATTTACTTGAGTACCAAGACACTTTTGGAAGGATCTCTAGAATTGAGATGTAAACTGAGTACCTCAATCTGACATGATACAGAATAGAACACCATGAAGCTTAACCAACTCTCAAATATACAATCTAGCATAGTCCTCGGTTGTATATGAAGTCTTAATAGGAAGAAATTGAGCCAACTTAGTTATTCAGTCAATAATCACCCAAATAGAATCATGTTGCCTACGAGTATGTGGGAAGCCAGTAATGAAGTCCATATTCAAGGCTTACCACTTCAAAGTAGGAGTCTCAATGTCTTGAGCTAAACCAATACACCTCCCTCAAATCTCGATACATCTTTGTGACCAGGATGAATATAATACCGCAAAATATGAGCTTCTAATAATATCATATCTTTTAAGACATCAACATTCGGAATACACAATCAGCCTTGTTATGTCAAAGTGTCATCTCCCCCTTGGAAAAAAGCCTCAATGGTTTTTTTGGCAACCGTTTTCTTTAATTCAACCAAAGAGGGATCACTAGCTTGTTTTACCTTTACCTTTCCCACAAGAGATGATTCAGAACCACTTTGCACAGTGACACCACCATACTTGGAATAAACCAATCGAACACCCAAGAGGGCTAATATATGCACATCCCAAGCTAGGTCTTTATTCTCATCCTTAATATGAGCAAAACTGTTCATGAAAAATCTACTAAGAGCATCAGCAACTATATTTGCCTTACCCGGGTAGTAGAGCACACTCATTTCATAATTCTACAACAACTCAAGCCATCTTCTTTGTTGAAGGTTCAAGTCATTTTGAGTAAGCACTTATTAAAAAATCTTGTGATAGGTGAAAACATCCATATGGACACCATACAATTAGTGTCTCCACAACTTCAAGGAAAATACCATCACCGCTAACTCCAAGTCATAAGTTGGGTAATTCTTCTCATGTGCCTTGAGTTACCTTGGAGCATAAGCGATCACTTTATCATTTTACATTAGAACACAACCAAGACCAACTCGTAAAGTATCACAATAGACAACAAACCCATTGAAACCTTCTGGTAAAGTCAACACCAGAGAGGAGGTAAGCCTATTGTTATATCCCATACTTTTGTACATTGGAATATTTTAAAACTCCTGTAAAGCTCCCATGTTATCCATGACATAGTCAAAATAATTCTAAGGAGGGGAGGATGTAACGCCTCATATTTTGCATAGACTAGTTCTATGTGGGTAGTGATGGTTTGAAATAGGTTTACAAGGATTTAAAAAGGGTTCGAGGCTAAATAATTTATCATAGTAATCGACCTACTTTCTTAAGCTACTGGTTTGGATGTTTTACATAATTAAGCTACTTGATTACACGTCTAGCTTAAATAGCAAGGGTCACATGGGTTCTTAAGGTAAGACTAATTGCTAACCTATGAAAAAAATAAGTAGGTGATGCACCTACTTAGAATATGTGGGCTGCATTTTAAATGAAAAGGGAAAGTAGGTGATGCAACTACTTACAAACTTGTGGCAGGAATTAAATAGAGATTAGTGATTAATTATGATTAATTAACTTAATTAGACCACTAAGTAGGCCCCACTAAGACATATGGCAGAATTTGATTAGTGTGTGGATGATAATGGGGCACATGGCATAAGGGTAGACACGTGTCTAGTCCCTAGGTAGCCTATATATACCCAATTTGATGACTAAGAAGCTCATTTCTTTCATTTTCAACCATTGGAAATATAGAGGAAAAGAAGGAGAGTCCAAGCCATGGCAACTCACAGCCATGGCTGAGCAAATCAATCTCCTAAATTTTGATCCCCACATAAATTTTCTAAGGTAGTTTTTGATCAATTGGAGGTGATTAACAACGTGAACTAATCATTGGACAAGAAAGAAGGACTAACGTGTAATCCATAGGTTTCAGCCAACTTAAGAAGCCAACTTGTTAGGGTAAGAATTAATCATTTTTTATATGTTTTAGGATGAATTTGGACGTGTTGTGAATGAGTAAAAGTGAATTGGATGTATGAAATTATGCATGTGGGCATTGGAATGTTGTTGAAGCTACAGGGGCTGTTTTAATTGAAGTCGGTGAGTTGAATTGGATTAATATTTTGGTTGTTATTGTCATGGGTTATGTAATGAGAATGAAGAAATTAAATAGCTAAAGTGGAAGTTGTAATTGTTGTGTGGACTGTTGTAGTAGTTTATATGATTTTAATATAGTTTTCTTGCACATAAAAAAGGTGATGTTGTTAAGACTTGGTTGCTGGTGTAGTTCATGATCTTAGACGAAAATAATGTATTAAGTAATGTATAATGAATATAGATGGTCTATTTGGCATATTCGTAGGTGTTCGTGAGAGTATTGGGCATATTTTTACGTTGTTAGTTAGGGGCTGTTTAGGGTGTGTTGTTATTCTTGTTAAATTCAAGGACTAAATTCTTGTTGAATTGAATGACTAAGACTAGTTAAGGCTATAGTATTGTTGTAATTGTTGGACTATTATAAGGTCATTCAATGATTGTTGTGGCTATAGATTATTTAGAGTAACTTGATTACATCATAGTTGTTATGTTAAAAATTATGGACCATCGTATTGTGTGTACTATTTCGAAACATTCTTGAATCTTGCCTTGGCTAACTTTGATATAGCAGTTTAACGTGTGGTTGTTGATATTGACTTGGTTGTTACATAGTTCGTTTGAATATAAGGGAAATGTCGCCTAATTTTCTAGAAATGAGTTGCTAATGTTGGAGTATGTTTTGAAACCTTCTCATAGCTTAACCATAGTTCTTGACATCTTAATATAGGTTCAGAGTTTGGGCAAAGTATACGTGTTGTGTTGCGAATAAACACCAAAGGTATGTAAAGCTATCCCTTCTTTCTTTTGTCATGTCTTAGATATAAGTGATATATGATATGAGGTTTGGGGTAATTTCATTCATAAGTTTTGTGTATGATTCACAATTTTTATTTACTTCGGGATGTTAAAACTCTTAAAGTAGTTGAGCTACTGCCCTTGAATGTTTTGTATATGTGTCATTAGTTGGTATGTGAAAGTCCCAATTCTTAAAGACTCTATAATGATTAATGTCCTTAACTTTTTAAGTTGTCTCGTGTTATCTTGATACATGTCTAGGATCCCTGAAGCTTTATTTAATATAGTTCATAATGACATTCAAAGAGTACTGAACATGACTATCGTCTTGATACTCAATTATTAATTAGCCTACTTATCTATTGAGCTTCAAATGATGATCTAAATACATATGGTTACTCACTACTCTACTAATGCATACTGTCATTACAACTTTCATTGAGTCCCGAGCCGGGTATGTTATTATGCAAATTTTTGCGACATCATTCACCGAGTCCAATGATGGGCTGGGTATGGTATACGTGTACACAAATTTATTCATCGAGTCCCTTACCATAGGGCCAAGTATGGTATGATATGATAATATGGTGATACTATTATGGCACCGAGTCCTATAATGGGCTGAATACGGTATATGACAATGATATACATGATTTGTTCCATAAGGCACAGGTATAGTAAGTTCTTGATTATCATACTTGTCTCCTGCACTCTCTACTTCAGTTATGATCTTTCTTACTGTATTTCATATTTTATATACTTAGTATATTTCTTGTACTGATC
This sequence comes from Solanum dulcamara, assembly GCF_947179165.1. NCBI lineage: Eukaryota > Viridiplantae > Streptophyta > Magnoliopsida > Solanales > Solanaceae > Solanum > Solanum dulcamara. The sequence goes on from NC_077242.1 coordinate 25,321,851, forward strand.
CCCTTCCTTCAAGAGGGGGGAGGAGGGGGGATGCATTTCATGCCCGTAGGTACAGATACTCATTTTGGGGATCCACCAACTTAGGATTTCCATTCAACTATTTTGGAGTACTCCATTATTTCGGAGCCTATACTTATGGTACAGATCATTTTGATGTATATATTTGGTTTTCTAAGTGTACGCTGGAGCCTTATCCCGTTAAATGCTATTGTTAATGCTCTTAGAGGTCTGTAGACATATGTGTGGGTTATGTATGGATGTTGTTCAGTTGTGTTAGCATGAATTATTTTGGACGTTCCCATATGTAGTGGAAGCCTTGTCTTCTTACATATATACATGTAGTAGGAAGTTCCCACATGCGATGACAGCCTAGTCGGCTTATGTACTGTGTTACCTATTCATATTTATGACTTCCCATGAGGCAGGTTGCCTAATACATATTTATTTATGCGACAGTTTTGAGACTAGATTTTTTGTCTTTATAGGTTCCATATTATGTTTAGTTGTAGATTGATCATATATCTCACATGTGTATATACGAGTGTCCAGCTCGAGCACCAGTTATGGCCTATGGGGTTGAGTTGGGACAAAAGTAGTATCAGAGCAGTTCATCCTCGAAGTATCTACAGACCGTGTCTCGTAAAGTCTTATTTATTGGTGTATTACGCACCACATTTATAAATAGGAAGCTATAGGATATTTAGGATGTTATCCTTTCTTCTTACTCTAGATCATGCAATAGAGCTATATTTTTAAGATAATCGCTCCTTAACAGATTACTATGTTTATAGCTATGCCTCCAAAGAAAGCGACAGCTGCTTAAAAGGGAAACTAGTGTTGGAGAGACTAGTAAGAATCAAAGAGTTACTAGGGCTCGTGACCAGTCCATGCTCGAGATTATACTTCAGTCAGTGAGCTCTGCTACACCACCACCTCTAGAGGAGCTTAGAGCAGCAGCTGCTCCAGATTAGGGGGCAGCTTCATCACCAACTCCTGAGGCCCCATTACCTGAGCTTCTGTCTCTCCTTCCTGGGGCGGAGGATAGGTCCATGGGAGATGCAGTTCAGTTACTTACCAGATTAATGGTAGGGCAGGCTCACAGGCATAGGCTAGGAGTTGGTTATGCAGATAGACATGATAGTCTAAGGGTTCGTGACTTCTTGACTTGTAACACCCCAGAGTTTTATAAATTGAGGACTGCGGATGACCTGCTGAAGTTTATTCAACAAGTGTAATATACATTACGCATAATTAAGGCTTCTGAGGATGAGAATGTTGAGTTGGATTCATATCGGCTGCGTGACGTAGCTGTTAATTTTTATGAATCTTGGAAGTTGTCTAGGGGCGAGGGTACTCCTTCAGCGGTATAGGATGAGTTTGTGGAGGCCTTCATTGTCCACTTTCTACCTCCAGAGATAAGATAAGTTAGAGTTGATAGATTCTTACATTTGAGGCAAAATAGCAGGAGTGTTCGAAATTATAGTCTTGAGTTTAATTTATTATCAAGACATGCACCCACTATTGTAGCTGATATTGCTGATAGAATGCATTGTTATATGTTGAGGATAGATTATTATTTGATTAATAGCTATATAGCAATGGCTTCTCATGCAGGTATAAATATTGCTCGGGTATAAGCATATTCACAAGGGGTAGAGGATCGACACAGGGGGCGTCAGCCCGATAGAGATTATGACAGATGTCATCATAAGAGAGCTAGATTGGCTGGTTATTCTAGTGAGTTTCGAGGCGGGAAACCTTAGCAGTATAGTAGATATCCTTCAAAGCCATCCTGGAGTGCATCCCTACAGTTCACAGGTAGGACATTCAATAGCACAGGGTATTCAGAAGCCGGTTAGAGCTCTAGGGTTTTAGGTACACAGATGAACAAGGGTTTGCACCAGTCAAGGCCACCTTATCCTAGATGTTCTCATTATGGTAGGCTCCATTTTAGGGAATGCCATTTTACTATAGGTTCTTGCTTTACTTGCGGACGTCAAGGCCATATTATGAGAAAGTGTCCATTCGTGGTTAGTCCAGATGGTGCAGCTTAGCTTTCTAGGTCAGTTGTTGGTTCATCTTCTTCTGTGGAAATACGCCCTATAGGGTAGGGTAACCATACACCAACAGGCCATGGTAGAGGCCATAGTGGAGCTCCCAGTTCTAGCCGCCCTTCGAATCACATATATTCCTTGGCTAGTAGACAGGACCAGGAGGCGTCATCAAATGTGGTTAGTCGGGATGAAACCTTCCTTTAGATAGAGGGCGTGGAGTTCTCAGTGAATGAGTGTCCCAGTCGAATCCCTAAATAATAAGGGCGAAGTTGCTCGACTGAAAGGTACAAAGTAACTCGACCGTTAGGGAGAGGGCGTAGCAAACAGAATGAAAAGGGAAGAAAGGGCGAGCCTATTCCACTTCTTACTTCTATCTATACATTTCCAGATATCATTGCTTCGATACGGTACCGAATCCGTTTCACTTCATTCTTCCCCGAGCGAGAATACGTCGCTTACAATATTATTAAAGAAAGGGCGCTTATAGATTAATAGTAGGTATATTTTTGATTTTCTCTCAAGATGAATATGCAATGATAGATCTAGGCTATACTTTATCATATATATCTCCCTTCGTTGTTAATAGAATCGGGATAAAACCTGAATTGATAAAACCATTTGAAGTAGTTATACTGGTAGGAAATTTTATTATAGCCAAGCAAGTATATAGGGATTGTTCGGTGATTATATATAGTTTTTACACCAAGGTAGATTTGATAGAGTTAGATATGAAATAATTTGATGTTATTATGGGCATGGATTGGTTAGCTTCTTTTATGCTAAAGTTAATTGTAGAGAAAAAGTAGTTTGGTTTCAGTTCCCAAGGGAGTCAATTATAGAATGACTGGGGAATACAGAATCGTCAAGGGATAAGTTTAGCTCATACTTCAAGGAAAGGTAGATGGTTAGAAAAGGTTATATTTATCATCTAGTTCATGTGCATAACTTGGAAGAAGAGGTACCGACTCTTCAGTCCATTCTGGTAGTTAATGAATTTCTAGATGTATTCCCAAATGAACTTCCATGTCTTTCTCCAGAGATAGATTTCACCATAGATGTATTGTAGATACTTAGACTATATCTATTCCTCCCCACAGAATGGTACCCACAAAGCTGTAGTAGTTGAAAGAGAAATTGAGAGACTTGTTAGAAAAATTCTTCATTAGGCCCAGTACATCACTTTGGGGAGCACCGATACTATTCATTAGAAAGAAAGATGGGTCGCTGCAAATGTGAATTGATTATAGGAAGCTGAAAAAGGTGACAATAAAGAATAGATATCCCCTCCTTAGGATTGATGATTTATTTGACTAGTTGTAGGGTGCTAAGTGTTTCTTGAAGATAGACCTGCGGTCAGACTATCATTAGGTACGGGTAAAAGAAATAGATATTTCAAAGACTGCGTTCAGGACCCGATACAGGCATTATGAGTTTAGGGTGACATTTTTTGGGCTAACCAATGCTCCAACAGTGTTTATGGATCTAATGAATCGAGTGTTCAAGCTATTCCTAGAACTATTCATGATTGCATTTATTGATGATATTCTTCTCTATTCACGATCGGAAGGGGAGCATGCAAATCATTTGACAACGGTACTTAGGGTGCTCCAGCACCAGAATTGTATGCTAAGTTTTCTAAATGTGAATTCTGGTTGACTTCAGTAGCATTCTTGGGGAATATTATTAGAACTGATGGTATTCGAGTAGATACACAGAAAATTGAGGCTGGAAAGACTTGTCCTAGACCTATGACACGTACGGGGTTACGTAGTTTTTTGGGGCTAGCAAGATATTATAGGAGATTTGTAGAGAAGTATGCTTCTATTTCAATACCTTTAACAAGGTTAACTCAGTAGAGGGCTAAGTTCTAGTGGACCTATGCTTGTGAACGAAACTTTTAGTTGCTGAAAAATAAGTTGACTACGGCTCCTGTTCTAACTCTTCCTGAAGGATAAGATGGTTATGTCATTTATTGTGATGCTTCCGATGTTGGTCTAGGTTGTGTATTGATGCAACATTGTAGAGTTATAGCCTATGCCTCTCGATAGCTCAGAAAGTAAGAAAGAAATTATCTTACTCATGATCTAGAGATAGCAGTAGTAATTCATGCTTTCAAAATATGGAGGCATTATCTATATGGCGTGCATGTTGATATTTACACAGATCACAAAAGTCTCCAATATATCTTTAAGTAGAAGGAGCTGAAATTGCGGCAAAGAAGGTGGCTAGAGTTGCTAAAGGATTATGATGTTGACATTTTATACCACCCAGGAAAAGCAAATATTATAGTAGATGCACTCAGTCGTAAATCTATAGGTAGTTTGGCAGATGTAAAACCAGAGCAGAAAGAGATAGTCCGTGAGATTTTCCAGTTAGCTAACCTTGGAGTCCATTTGGTTGATTTCAATGATGGTGGAGTTTCTGTTCGAGGAGTTTCTAAATCCTCTATTATGGAAAAGGTAAAGCAACACCAATACGAAGAACCTATTCTGGCACAGTATAGGGATGTGTCCCTTCAAAAGAAAAAGATCCCATTTGAGATACCACCTGACAGAGTGCTAAGATATAAGGGTAGATTATGTGTGCCTGATATTGCTGAGCTACAATAATAGGTTATGGGAGAGACACAATATGCTCATTATTCTGTTCATCCAGGTTCAACAAAGATGTATCATGACCTCAAATGTTTATATTGGTGGGATGGCCTGAAAAAGTACATAGCAGAGTTCGTAGCCCAGTGCCCGAATTGTCAACAGGTTAAGCTCGAGCATCAGAAGCTTGGTGGACTATTACAGGAGAGGAAAATCCTGACTTGGAAATGGGAAGCAATTAATATGGAATTAATTACAGGCTTACCTCTCACTCTATGAAAGTATGATTCCATATGGGTTATTGTAGATAGGCTAACAAAATTGGCCCATTTTCTTTCAGTTAGGACTACATAATCAGCTGAGGACTATGGGAAGTTATATATTAAGGAGATAGTAAGATTTCATGGGGTCCCCACATCTATTATATTGGATAGAGGAGCTCCGTTTATATCTAACTTCTAGAGATCATTCTAGAAAGGATTAGGGACACAGGTGAGTCTTAGCACAACATTTCACCTTCAGACTAACAGATAAGCTAAGTGTACTATTCAGATGCTGGAAGATATGTTACGGGCCTGTATTATTGAATTGAGAAGTAGCTGGGATGATCATTTGCCACTTATTAAGTTTGCTTATAATAATAGCTACTATTCTAGTATCCAGATGGCCCCATATGAAGCTTTGTATGGAAGGAGTTGCAGGTCACCTATTGGTTGGTTTAATGTTAGTGAGACTAAACTAATAGGCCTGGACATAATTCAGCAAGTTGTGAATAAAATAAAGCTTATTCAAGAGAGATTATTAGCAGCCCAGAGTCGACAGAAGTCATATGCAGATAATCGACGTCAACACTTAGAGTTTGAAGTTAGGGATTGGATGTTCTTCAAGGTATCACTGATGAAGGGGGTAATGAGATTCAGCAAGAAAGCGAAACTTAGCCCGAGGTACGTTGGGCCTTATCAAATTGTTTCTAGGATTGGCAAGGTTGCCTATGAGTTGGACCTACCATCTGATTTGAAAGCAATACACCCAGTCTTTCATGTGTTGATGCTTTGCAAATATATTGGTGATCTCTCTAAATTATTCCACGTAGATGATGTCCAAGTGACAGAGGAGATATCCTATGAGGAAGACCTATGGCTATACTTGATCGCCAAGTCAGAAGGTTGTGTACCAAGGACGTGGATTCCATCAAAGTATTGTGGAAAAATAAGAATAGAGAAGCGATGAGCTGAGAAGCCAAATAGGAGATGAAGAACAAGTATCCTCACTTGTTCTCTATACCCACAGGTACTCTAAACCTCTACATTAGTTATATAGATTAATAAGAAAACTATATGTGATAACTATTATAAGGACTTACCAGAATTCTTCTAAGACCTTATGAGGCTAGTTAACATTCGAGGACGAATGTTCTAAAGGGGGAAGGGTGTTATATCCCATTCTTTTGGACATTAGAAGATTTTTAAGCTCCTCTAAAGCTTCCATGTGATCCATGTTATCCATGACGTTATTAAAATGATCCTAAGGAGGGGAGGATGTAACACCTCATATTTTGTATAGACTAGTTCTATGTGGGTAGTGATGGTTTGAAATAGGTTTGGAAGGATTTCAAAAGGGTTCAAGGTTAAATAATTTGTCATAGTAATCGACCTACTTTCTTAAGTTTCTAGTTTGGATGTCTTACATAAATAGCAAGGATCATACAGGTTCTTAAGGTAAGACTAATTTTTAACCTATGAAAGGAACAAGTAGGTGATGCACCTACCTGGAATATGTGGGTTGCATTTTCAATGAAAAGAAAAAGTAGGTGATGCAACTACTTATAAACTTGTGCCAGGAATTAAGTGGGGATTAGTGATTAATTATGATTAATTAACTTAATTTACCACTAAGTGGGCACCACCAAGACATGTGGAAAAATCTAATTAGTGTATAGATGATAATGAGACACATGTCAACAATGGACACATGCCATAAGGGTGGACACGTGTCCAACACCTAGGCAGCCTATATATACTTAATTTGATGACTAAGAAGATCATTTCTTTCATCTTCAACTATTGGAAATATAGAGAAAAAGAAGGAAAGTCCAAGCCATGGCAACTTACGGCCATGGCAACTTACAGCCATGGCTGAGCGAATCAAGCTCCCAAATTCCAATCCCCACATAAATTTTCTAAGGTAGTTTTCAATCAATTGTAGGTGATTAACAACGTGAACTAATCATTGGAGCAGCAAGAAGGACTAACATGTAATACACAAGTTTTAGCCAACTTAAAAAGCCAACTTGTTAAGGTAAGAATTAATCATTTTCTATATGTTTTAGGATGAATTTGGACATATTGTGAATGTGTAAAAGTGAATTAGATGTATGAAATTATGTATGTGGGCTTTGGAATTTTGTTGAAGCCGTAGAGGCTATTTTAATTGAAGTTGGTGAGTTGAATTGGATTAATATTTTGGTTTTTATTGTCATGGGTTATGTAATGAGAATGAAGAAATTAAATGGCTAAAGTGGAAGTTGTAATTGTCTTGTGGGCTGTTGTAGAAGTTTATATGATTTTAATATAATTTTCTTGCACATAAGAAGGTTATGTTGTTAACGCTTGGTTGTTGGTGTAGTTCATGAACGTAAACGAAAAGAATGTATTTAATAATATGTAATGAACGTAGATGGCCCGTTTGGCATGTTCATAGGTGTTCATGAGAGTATCGGGCATCTCTTTACGATGTTAGTTAGGGGCTGTTTTAAGTGTGTTATTGTTCTTCTTGAATTGAAGGACTAAGAGTAGTTAAGCTTGTAGTATTGTTGTAATTGTTGGACTATTATAAGGTCATTCGATGAAGTATTGTGGCTATAGATTATTAAGAGTAACTTGATTATGTCGTAATTGTTATGTTAAAAATTATGGAATATCGTTGTCACGATCCGACCTAGGGCCTAGTCGTAACATGGCGATCCGAACCCTGAAGGGCTCTAATCAAGTATCTTGTACATATCATAAGCATACATAAGTTAAAGTAAAAGCGGAAACATCATAAGAGAGTTTAAACCATGAATAGTAAATAAAGAATGTCACTTGACAACATAGACTCGAAATATTTATCCAACTAGATGTCTCTACACATGAATATGGGTGGGGGATAATACATGTCCCTAGCTCACCATTAATATAAAACATAACAAAAGTCTTTGAAACAATAGCCAACTCGATGACCAGCCCCCGATAAATAAGAATCACCACAAACACCGCCAGATAGAAAAGCTTAACTAGCCACGTGGACGAATATGATCTTCAACCTCAACCCCTAAACTCATATAAAACCATGTTTGTAAAAATGACCATTTTTAAATAGCATGATAGGAGAAGTAGTAAAAATCATAAGTAGTCTTTAAGAAGGATCAATGCATAATAAACCATAAGAGTATCATATAAAGTAAAACATAGGATTAGTCATTTAAAACATGAAAAAGGACCATACATATGTGGGATAGGAACCATAACCGACAATAAGACCATGCGAGCTATACCATGGAATCTCAATGTTACCCCTACATCGGAGGAAAGTGCGAGACTACTTGCCAAGGTAGACTCCTACATGCCTAAGTAGATCCAATAAGCGGTTATGTGAATCGGATACTCACCCCTAGTTCTTAGAATCAGGTACTCACCTCTAAGCCTTGATATTTTAGGTACTCACCACTTAGAGATTTGGGTATTCGCCTCTAATCCCTTTGTATATACGGTGGCACGTAGTTATGCAATAAGATACTTTATATAAGGACCCTATATTTTGAGTCCCCACCTCAAGTCCACATTCGGTGCTAAGTAAAATCCCACGGAATACATACATAGCATAGAAATCATAATTTCATATATCATAGTCATTATCATAGGTTTGAAATTATAGAGTAGCTCATTTTCATAATATAAGTGCAATGCAGGTATTGTCCTTCTACATTACAAATCATACAAACATAAATATATCATTATTGAAATATCTAATCATAATTCATACTTTGAAAATTCATGACCATAGCTTGTACTTGAAATTAGGGTAAGACATGAATGCATGATCAATTGACTTAAAATCATGAAATTGACTTGAAAACATACATGATCATAAACTTTCTTTCAGCCCATATATAATTCATATAGATAATATCATTAGGAAGTATAATTGAATATACTCATATTTTACATCATGAACCCTAGAAATCAAAATAGAAGAATTCATGGGAAAACTCTTCAATTCAATGCAATAACCATCAATTTATATCAAAATAGACTCATGATCATACTTTGAATAATAATTCATACAATGGGAGTAGATATCATAAAACCCATAAAATACCATACTTTAATTTGATAGAAAATCTTGAGGAATTGATTGGGTTTTATGGATGAAAGAATCCATGAATCAATACCCATATACCTTAAGTGAGAACACCAAATAATTTGGAAGAACTTGAGAGTTTTGATGGAAAGTTTGAGTGAATTTACTTGAAGTCTTCAATGGAGTCCTTGAGAGTCTCTTGTCGAGAGAGAAATATTTGAGTAGGTGAATTGTAGAAGAATAAATAGAATTAGAGGTTTAGGTTAATTTATAGAGTTGAATTAGGTCCTAAAAATGTTTAGGTTCATTAGCTAACAATTTGGGAAAAAGTATAAAATGCCCTCCCTAAAAATCCAACTCGTCCAGAAAACCCTTGTCAGGTCTATGACAAGGACTTATCGTGGACCTTTCTGTTTTGTGCAGTTTCTTGAAAAATCTATCTTCCGATCTACGGGTCCTAAAAATCCACCGAAACTATTTTCCAGTAGGTTTTGACCCCCTGATAAATATTCCAATCTCGGATTTTCCACAAAGATTAAGGATAATGCACTACATGAGCGACCTATTAACAAGGCATTATTAAGGAACTTATTAGAATTTTGAGGGATGTTACAATTGTATTGTGCAGACTGTTTCAAAATATTCTTGAATCTTACCTTGGTTAACTTTGATATAGCACTTGAACGTGTGGTTGTTGATGTTGACATGGTTATTACGTAGTTGTTTTGAATATAAGAAAAATATCGCCTAATTTTCTAGAAATGAGCTACTAACATTGGAGTACGTTTTGAAACCTTCCGGTAGCTTAACCATAGTTCTTGATGTCTTAATATAGGTTGAGACTTTGGGCAGTGTTGCAAATAAACTCTAAAGGTATGTAAAGCTATTCCTTCTTTCTTTTGGCATGTCTTCGGTAAAAGTGATATATGATATGAGCTTTGGGGTAATTCCATTCATAGGTTTCGTGTATGATTCATGATTTTTATTTACTTCAGGATGTTAAAACTCTTATAGTAGTTGAGATACTTCCCTTGAGTCTTCTATACGTTGGACATTAGTTAGTATGTAAAAGTCCCTATTCTTAAAGACTCTATACCGATTAATTCCTTAACTTTTATAAGATGTATCATGTTATCTTGATGCGTGTCTATGATCCCTGGAGCTTTATTTAATATAGTTCATAAGGACATTCAAAGAGTACTGAACATGACTATCGCATTGATACTCAAGTACTAAGTAGCCTACTTATCTATTGAGTTTCAAATGATGATCTAAATGCATATGGTTACTCACTACTATACTCGTGCATATTGTCATTACATGTTTTACCGACTATCGGGCTGGGTATGTTATCATGCACATATTTTCTACATCATTCACCGAGTCTCATGATGGGTCGGGTATGGTATACATGTACACGACTTTATTCACCGAGTCCCTTACAAGAGGTCCGAGTATGGTAATATATATGATGATATGATAATATGGTGATACGATTATGGCACCGAGTCCCATAATGTGTTGGGTATGGTATATGACAACGATATGCATGATTTGTTTTGTAATGCATAGGTACAGTAAGTTCTTGATTATCATACTTGTCTCTTGGACTCTCTACTTCAGTTATGGTCTTTGTTACTGTATTTCATATTTTATATACTCGGTACATTTCTTGTACTGAACCCATTCCTTCAGAGAGGGGGGGTTGTGTTTCATGCCCGCAAGTACAAATACTCATTTTGGGGATCCGCTAGCTTAGGATTTCTATTCAGCTATTTTGGAGTACTCATTGTCCTAGAGCCTAGACTATTGGTACAGATCTTTTTGATATATATATTTGGTTATCTAGGGGTATTGCGGGGCCTTTTACCATCATATGCTACTGTTAATACTCTTAGAGGTCTGTAGATATATGTGTGGATTATGTATGGATGTTGTTCGGTTGTGTTAGCATGACTTATTTTGGGACGTTCCCGTACGTAGTGGAAGCCTTGTAGAATTGCGTGTATATGTATATTTTGAGATGTTTTGTTTAGTGGAACCCTTGTCATCTTGCGTATATATATGTAGTGAGACATTCTCATATGCTATGACAGCCTTCTCGGCTTATGTACTGTGTTACCCATTGATAGTTGTGAGTCTTCAAGATATTGTTTGCTTAATATATATATATATGCGACAGTTCTGAGACTATGTTTTGGGTATTTATAGGTTCCATATTATGTTTAGTTGTGGATTGATCATATAGCTCAGAGGTGTACATATGAGTGTCCAGCTTGGGCACCAGTCACGGCCTACGGGGTTGGGTCGTGACACCTGTCCTTCAACTCTTGAAAGCTTTTCTCACATGCCTTTGACCATTGGAATTTCACCCTTTTTTGAATCAAAGTAGTCAAGGGTGATACAATGGGAAATAGACCTTCCACAAATCATCTATAATTACCGATAAAGCCTAAAAAACTTTGAATATTAGAGGGAGTTAACGGTTTAGGACAATTCTTAACTACCTTGGTCTTCTTTGGATCAACCATAATTCCTCTTCCTGAGACAATATGACCAAGGAAAGAAACTGAACTAAACCAAAATTCACACTTACTAAACTTTGCATACAACTGACGGACCTTGAGAATTTGCAACACATCCTCAAATGATCAGCCTGCTCTTCCTCATTTCATGAATAGATCAAAATATCATTAATGAAGAGAATCACAGACATATCCAAGTATTATTTCAACACCATGTTCATCAAATCCATAAAAGTTGCAGGGGCATTCGTTAGTCCAAAAGACATAACCAAAAATTCCAAGTGACCATACCAAGTTCAAAAAGCTATCTTTGGAATGTCACACTCCCACACTCGGAGCTGATGGTAACCCGATCGAAGATCAATCTTTGAAAAGTAGCTCGCTTCTTCGATTTTATTGAACAAGTCATTATTCCTTGTAATGGGATACTTATTATTAATTGTGACCTTTTTCAATTTTCGATAATCAATACACATACAGAGAGAACCATCTATCTTTCGAACAAAGAGAACTAGAGCACCCCATCGAGAGATACTCGGTCTAATGACACCTTTATTTATCAAATCCTTCAACAGATTCTTTAACTTTTTCAATTCTATCAGAGTCATTCAATAAGTAGGAATAGATATAGGTTAAGTATCAGGAAGGATATCAATACCAAAGTCTATTTCCCTTTCGAGAGGAATATGTCACTACCCAACCCCATAGGCTGTGACTAGGGTCTGACCTAGACCTCCGTATACATATCTATCAGTTATGGTCAAGTCGAACTATGAATAATGTGATACCTTACATCAGAACCCCAATGGTTCATACATTTTCATATACGTATAGCCTCTTTCATTTGTCTCCTAAGGAGTTACATTAATCATATCATGAAAAGGCACGCAAGTCGATAAGGATGCCATAACATATTAAAATTTACAGCACATCATATGGACACAGCTGAACAAAACTTACATATAACCCATATACATATGTATACAGACCTCTAAGAGTATCAATGGTATCATATGTGGGGACAAGGCCCCTGCCATACCCCTGAATCAACGAACATATACATCAATAGGACAATACCAACAATTTAGCCTCTGGTACAATGGAGCACTTCCAAAATTACAGAGTGGAAATCCTAAGCTGACAAATCCCTAGACCACGTGTCTATACCTGCAGGCATGAAATGTATCCCCCCGAAGAGAGGCGAGTCAATACGATATATGTACTAAGTATATAAAGCATAACATACATAAATAGGATCACATCTAAAATAAAGGTTCAGGAAATAAGTATGATGCTCAATAAATCACTGTATCTATACTTTATGAAGTAAAATCATGCTTGCTCATATAATATGTCATATTCAGCCCATTATGGACTCAGTGAATCTGTCATATAGCTGGCCCGCCTAACTTGAAGCTTGGCGCCATCACCACACCATCCTATTATCATATCATATCTTCATATACATATAGGCCGAGGAATGTACAGCTCGATCCTTATATAGTAAAATAATGCCAAGGAGCATACAACCCGATTCTTATATAGTAAAATAATGTTGAGAAACATACGACCCAACCAATATACATCTATATCATGCCCAACCCTCTAGTGAGGGACTCGGTGAACAATGCTGTGAAACTAAGCGCGATAATATATCTGGCCCGGGACTAGGTGAAAGATGTTTTACAGTATACATGAGTAGAGTAGTGAGTAACCACACATAATTTAAATCATTATCTGAGACTCAATGAAGTAACCAAGTGAACCATCACTTGAAGGTTAGGGTAGGAATTATCTTAAGTACCCTCTAGATGTCACTAAGGACTATATCAAATGGAGCCTCAGGAATCATAGACATATATCAAGATGCTACTAAACAGCTTATGGGATCAAAGACATATGTCATCATATATTCCTTAGGGATAGGAGCTTATATATCCCATTATTATCCAACATATATAAGGCTCGAGGGTATTAGTTCAACTACTTTAAGACCCTAACATTCAAAAGTGAAAAAGAATCAGGAATCATGTTCAGAGCTTATGAATAGAATTACCCAAAGCTTCATATACATATCATTCGTCACTTATATCTAAGACATGCCCAAAGGAAAGAAGGGATAGGCTTTACATACTCACTACTTTCCTTCATATAGAAGACTTGAGAGGTAATAACTCAATTATTGTAGGAGTTCTAACATCAAGACGTGGATAAGAGTTATGAATCATACTCGTTTTATGAATGGAATTATCCACACATTTCATATACAATCCACTTATGGCTAAGACATGCCAAGAGTAAAGAAGGACAACTTTACATACCTTTGGTAGACTAACCGCAACAAAGCCTGCTTTGTTACTCCTTTAGCCTATTTAAGAGGAAGATAGCATTATCATTAATAAAGTTTGACTTTCCAGCTTCTAAATCTACAACCAATCATCCTTAGGAATCATTTCCTTGTTCATGCTTCTCGACTAGTATGTTGACTAGTTGAAAAGTTATCTGAAATCGGGCAGTATGTCCCCTATATAACTTGTCCAATCCGAACTTCCATTTAACCTCCAATCAATGCATCCATAACAATAACAACAACCAGCAGTCATATACAATTAAAGTACTTCAATACTACTCAAATACAAGCTCCAAACAGCCCACTCAAAACTATGGCATTAAAATACTGTTTTCAATCTTTATTTCGTAAAATTACAATCACACGGAAGGGCACACAATGTGTCTTCAACAGCAGCACTTATAATCATTTATTATCATATTTCCATCCCTTCAACTTATACAAACCACCTTCAAATACAATACCACAATAATAACAATACTACTCAACTTTAATCCGCAGGAATAGCATCAAAACAACCCCTACACAACCTGCAACATCCTTCAGCATTAACGTGCATATTTTCACATTTCCAACCCATATTTACACATCCATGATATGCTTAAACCCTTACTCAAATGTTTGAAAAAGAAATCAAGCCATACCTTAACAAACAAGCTTTCGAAGCTTGCCGAAAGTTGCAGGTTCATGTTGAACTCCCTCGCTGCCCCAACTATTAATATATGTTGTTAATCAACTTCAATTAGTTGATAAATACCTTAGAAAATTAATTTAGGGTTCATGATTTTAGAGCTCCTTTGTTGTAACCATGGCAGCGCCCTAGCTCTCTCTCTTTCTCTCCATTTTTGTCCAAGTTGAAAGATGAAAAATGAAACCCATGTAGCTAATCTCCTTTCAATGGGTCGAGATTATCCTAGAGAATAAATTTACAAACCAAAACTCAAAGTCCTACGTTGTTGCAGCCATGGACGAAGGTGGCATGTCTTGAACTCTATTCTTCTTCTTCTCTCTAGGGTTCTCTAAGTTTAAGTTAAGAGAATGATGAACAAATGACTTGTTCTTAGTCATTATTTATTTTTATATCACATCTTTGAAGGTGACATGGCTCATCCCCTAAGAGTGACATGTGTCCATCCGCTACACGTGGCCCACCCTAAGGGTGACATTTGTCTAGCCATGCGTCTACTCCACTGCTGCCATATGGCAGAGTGGGGTCCACCCTAGCAAGTGCATCACCTAGTTACTCTAAGTAGGTGCATCACCTACTTCAAGTAGGTACATCACCTAATTTCTAATTTCTGAAGGCTCGTAATCTCATCTTACTTTAAGAACCTACGTAATCCTCGTTACTTAAGCTCAACGTGTACTCAAGTAGCTTAATTATGTAAGACATTCAAGTCGGTAGCTTACGCAAGTAGGTCGATTAATACGACTCACTACTTGGCCTCCAACTCCTTTCACATCCTTCCGAACCTATTTCCAATCGTCACTACTCAAATAGAGCTAGCTTATGAAATATTTGGGGCGGCCTCATCCTCCCTTCCTTAGAATTAGTTGATAGCTTCATGGATGACATGGATCACATGATAGCTTTAGACAATCTAAATAAATGTTCATATGTACAAAAAGTGCTGGGTATAACAGAATACTTAGGAGATCATCAAGGAAAACTTCTAAAAACTCATTAACAACTGAACCTAAATCAAGAGTAGGAATTTTGGAGTTAGTATCTCTAACCTGAACTAGATGATAGATGCAACCTTTGGAAATCATTTTCTGAGATTTAAGGCATGAAATGAATTTGCCCTTAAATATGGAATTACTACCTTTCCATTCTAGGACTAGCGCATTAGGAAACTGAAACTTAACCATATGGGTCTCACAACATATAGAGGCATAACATGAATGAAGTCAATCCATACTGAGAATAACTTTAAAGTCAATCATATCAAGCTCTACAAGATCAACGTAGGTGACTTTATAAAAAGCTGAAACTGGACAATTTCTATAGATTCTTTTTGCCACAACTGAATCACTAAATGGAGTGTAGACCAAAAAGGGCTCTAGTAAGATCTTGAGACTAACAATGATTCTCATAGCAAGATAAGGAGTAACAAATGATAGAGTAACACATGGATCTAATAATGCATAAATATCAATGTCAAAGAATTTCAACATACCCGTGACTACATCGAAAGACTCTTCAACTCCTTGCCTAGCTTGAAGGACATAGAACCTATTTTGGACGCCCTTCTTTTCCCTTTTTAGGACACTTGGATATCTCGTGCCCCATCTTACTGCATCCAAAGCATGCACCCATTCCAACCAAACATTTACGTCCATGATTTCTCTTATATTTGGCAAACTTAGGATAAGTAGATCCACTAACACCACCTTGTACCTTAGGATTTGGGACCCTATCTTTATCAAACCTTTAACCCAAAGATTGTGAAGAATTTTCTCCTTGAAACTTTTGGCCTTGTCGGAAATGATCATTACCACTACCGGATTTATTGTGAGAAAACCAACCTTTATACCGAGCCCTCTTGGACTTTATTGCATTCGATCCTCTCCTTAAGATTCTCTCCTACAATTTACTTGGCATAGGTCATGATACTAGATATGTCCATATCCTTAATAAGCATAGAGGTCTTGCATTATTTCATGACCAAGGCCGACACTCCTGAAATAAACTTGCTCATTCGAGCATGAGAAAGGGATACCAAGGATGGAGCATACTTCGACAACTTCATGAACTTGAGGGAATACTCCCTCACACTCATGTACCCTTGCTTGAGGTTTATCAATTCCAACACCTTCATATCCCTTAACTCAAATGGGAAAAAGTGATCAAGAAATGTAACTTTGAACTTTTTCCAACCTATAAGACCCTCTTCAACCCTTTCGACCTTCCATTGGTTGTACCAAACTTGAGAAATACCCTTGAGTTGGTAGGCCTCCAATTCCATCTTTTCCTCCTTAGACACTTCCATAATATCAATGATCTTGTACAACTCAACCACAAAGTTTTGGGGATCCTCATGAACCTTGGATCCATGAAACTCGAGGTGAAATCTTTAACCTCTGAAGCCAGAGTAGTGACAATTTGTGGAGCATCCACCCCTCGATTCACTTAAGTATTCATGGCTTGTGCTAGAATTTGGAAAGCCACTTGAAACTCCATATTAGTCACTAGATTATCCAAAGGGCCATTCAGAGCTTGTTGCCCCTCTCCCTCAATATTTCTTTGGATGGGGTATCTTTTTAGAGGCATGGTTCTGTAATCGCAAAGAGAAAGCATTAGAGGAGATAACCTTAAAGTTCAACTCTATAGAATAATCAATTCATGAAAAAAGTGAAGTGTTTCCTAAGATGACTTATAGCCTCCTATTTATATATGTGGAACGCTTCACAATGATGAACAAGACTCTAACTGATGCGGTATTTTAGACTCCCTAAGACACTTGAACCTTGTGCTCTATTAGATAGTTGGGCCACATGGGGAACTAGTGAGCTCCATATACACACCTTTCGTTATTCAACACTAAAAGGATGCTCTGATTGCAACACCATTTATCGGGCAAACCCTTTATATCATGAATACCCTAGGTGACCCTATATCATAACTTATCCATTTACTTTGACATTATCAATATGTATAAGATGTTATGCCAACACAACAAATCCTACACCAAATTTAATCCTAACAACAAACAAATCACAATCAACTCTAAACCATTTAACAATGAGAGTAAGAAAGTGAAATAATGATCAAATAAGCATTTCATAAATGGGCTTTCAACCGAAATCAATTTATTAATATAAATTAAGCAACATAATGTAATGACATATTTCCATCATTACAGATTAGATAATAGGGAAGGAAATCAGGCCAGAAAACATTCGGATAGTGACTTGAAAAATTGAAGCGTAGGCCAAACTTTGACGAAATATAAGTCAGGTAAGGTCCATGGTAATCCGGGAATGGATGGGAGATTAAATCATAGTTTGATCATTTGAGTTGATATCCAAGATTGTAAGACCCCGAAAGTTGGAAGGTCAGAACAAAGCAATATTTCAAGGAAATTTGACCTGATCTCTAGTTTACAACTCAACCTACGAGTTATAGGCACTCCTATGAGTCATAGGAGTGACTCGTTGGGAGGGTACTGAGTAAATGAAAGAATTTGAGGTAGAGTAATGGTCTATGAGTGAAGTTCATGACTTATAAACACCTTGATGAGACATAAAAGGTACCCATAAGAAAGGATCAAAGGCTCAGGAATTTTAGAAGTGATCCTACAACTCAATAGGATGAGTCTTACAGAAGTCGGTGAGTCATAAGGAAGAATCATAAAGGAAATCCTAAGGTATGATTTTTGGCCAATTGTCAATGGGGTTTGACAAGTTGGTACTACGACCCATAGAGGAACTTATGAATCATAAGAACGAGTCGTAGAAGCAACTTTAGAGATTCAAAATTTGGGAATTTCTCATACCTGCTGGATGACTCAAGTTGATGAGTTGTAGGAGTTTGTACGACTCATAAAAACCAACTCGTATGATCCAAATCTGAGTATAATAAAGGCTATTATTGTGTTTTCCTAATTTTAATTCAATGTATCTAGACACATTTTAAGCAATGTCCAGAACCTATATCTACACAACCCTTCATAATTCCCCACAATAATTTATCTAAGGCAAAAAGATTATTCTCTCAATGATTCTTCTTCTTCTCCAAGGTAAGGTTCGGGTTTCAAAATTCCAAGTCCTTCAAATATCCATTGATAAGCTTGCATTAAGACTTTTTTAACCAAGGTATATGGGGATTGATCCATTGGTTTCTTTCACCCATTGAGTCCCAAGGTTTCCTCAAAAGATCTCTTGACTTTCAATTACCTTCTAATCCTAGTTTTTGTAACACCCCCAAAAAATATTGTATATGGTATTCCAATTCTCGATGAAAATGATATTTCTTCTGTATTTTGGACATACTTTTCATAAGGTTGTCTAAATTAGGTAATTTAAATTTATAAATAACTCCAATGTCATTATCTATAAATTTTGTGAGATAATATCTTAAGATGTAGAGGCTAAGTAGGTCAAATAAATTAACCTTTGCAAGCCCTGGTGCTATGATAAAATAGAGTATTTGTAGAAGAAATTTCATATATCACTATAGGATGATCCCATTTAGTTGATTCTTAAATAACATAAAAGGTGACCTATATATCTACAATTCATATGAGATACTAAATCCTTATTATGAATTTATCTTTTTCAAACTTAGATCCAAAAAAGGGTATTCCGTAAAAATAATCATCTCACAAACCATGGAAGATCTATATCAATTTGACATCACCCATGAAATCATAATCCTCCATTAAATTTTTAGATTTTTCTTTATAATTATTGTTACGTCCCTTCTTCACACCTATAAATACCCACCTTATTTCATCATTTTGTTCATCAAGCTTTCTCAAGCAACTCTTATCTCTTACACTTCTTTACTTATTCTCAAAATATAGTTTTAGTTCTTAGTATTGTAGAAATACTATTTCGATGAATCATATAATCTGGATAGCTCACAAAATGCTTCGACGAGGAGAAAAGGCTAGGACTCAAGAGTGTTCATTAAGTCCTTCAATTCTAAGTAAAGCTTCGAATTCCAGATATGTAAGGCTTCAATGAGAGTATTCCTTCCTCTCATGCCTAAAGTAA
The DNA here is from genome assembly GCF_947179165.1 of Solanum dulcamara. Classification (NCBI taxonomy): domain Eukaryota; kingdom Viridiplantae; phylum Streptophyta; class Magnoliopsida; order Solanales; family Solanaceae; genus Solanum; species Solanum dulcamara. Next base: position 25,341,433 of record NC_077242.1, read on the forward strand.
TCTGATTATATGATAAATTATTTTTATTTTCTTTAATCCTTACTCTAAGGTATGTGGGTGTTTATCTATGGGTTCTTCCACCCATGGAGTCCAAAACTTTTTCAATTAAATCTCTTAATTTTAAATAAGATTTTCTTATGGGTAATTCTTATCTCTAATTAATAGCATGCATCATGGTTAAACTAATGATTATTGATCTATTTTGATATAAAATGATTTCATATGTATGAATTAATGGTTTGCGAGTATTTTCTCTATTTAGCTCTTTAAAGATTCTTGAAATTTATGGTGGGTTGTTTAAAGCATGATTTTTAATTAATGAATTTCAAAGTATTTATGCATAATTTCATTTACATATATGTTTGAAAGTTGAAATGATTTAAACCCACCTAGTTTTACTATATTTTCTATGAAGTTTGATTTGAAAGCTTTGACTCCAAATGAATATTTATGAAAGCAATGTCTATGATCAAAAGGAAGTCTTATGAAATAAAAGAATGATGAAATAATATGAATGATGGATTCTTTATGAAATAAGGACAATTCTTGCATATTTGAATCACCAAATATTTTAATGAGCTATTCTACTGAATATGATATTTTGAATTCTCAAACTATATGCTATGACTATTTTGAAGTATTAAACTATTCATGGAATTGACTTAGCACCAAATGGATCATTGATGTAGGATTCGATATGAGAATCGTAGTAGTAACCCCTTATCTCATTAACTATGTGCCAACATAGGAGCCCTTGTAGTCTTAGGCTAATGGATCCATGAAAGCCCTTAAAGTTAAAGTTAAAATGTAAAGTTGACGAAGTTCTACCCTAGGCAAGTAGACTCCCCGACCAACATAAGGGGTTATGTTGGATTCCATGTAATAGCTCACATCGTCTTAATGTCGATTATAGTCAACTTTCCACAAATAAACTTTTCAAATACTATTTACATGATTACTCATGCATGTATATATCCACATATGTATTATTTAAATGATATATACTTAATTACATATGAGGGCACTCATTTATGTACTCTACCTTATAAATATCGTAAATGTTTTACTTTGTATTGCAAGTCTACATACTTAGTACAATCAAAGTACTAATGTTACACCCCGTATTTTGGTACCTTGGAACACTTCTTACGCTTCTTAAGTTTTTGGGAAGGCTCTTAAGTTTCTTAGAAGTCGTCATGTGAGTGGGATAGTCTATAACTCTATCAAATGACTCCAAGGAAGGGAGAATGTGATGCCCCATGGTAGGGAAGGTTGGAAATAGGGTCATGAGAAGTCGGAAGGAGTTGGAGGTCAAGTAAGGAATCGTAGGACTCGATTTACCTACGTAAGTTATTAATGTAAAAGTCTTATATACTTGAGCTACTGGAGGACATACCAAGACTGTGTAGCACAGATTATATAGGCTCTTAAAATAAGGTGAGATGACGAACCTACGAGAGGGAGCAAAAACTAGTTTCTGAACTTACGAAAGTGAAGCAAGCAGGTGACAAGCAAGCACCTCAAGACAAGCAGGTGAAAAGCAAGCAGGTGACTCACCTGTCTGCTTGGGGGGTGGACCCCGCTTCCACATGGCAGCATGTGATTGGCCACATGGGTTGACGTGTCACCCTAGGGGGCTGCCATGTGTCACCCTAGGGGGCTGCCACGTGTCACCCTAGGGGGCTGCCACATGGCACCTTTTAAAGAGGTGTATATAAGTGTGTTTGGATGACTACTAATTCATTTCCTATTCTACTTGAGCTGAAAATTAGAGAGAACAAAGGAAAGGAAAACTTGGACCCTAAGGGAAGCTAGCTACGACAACAAGAAAAACAAAGGTGAGTCTCCAACTTTTCCTCTGTAAATTAAATATCTACGGTGTTACTCAAGCATGTGGAGATATAGATATGTGTGTTATGTGATGTATAACTTCAGTTTCTATCCAAAAATATCAGCCAAGGAGAGGAAAAAACATGAGGAAGATAAGAGAGGCAGTTTTGGAGAAACTAAGGTAAGTTCTCCAATTTTTCTCTGCGAATTAATTATCTATTATGTTCCTCAACCCCATGGGGTGTATATATGTATCTTACGATGGCTACAGAATTAATTCTTTAGCTTGGAACTTGAGAGAAAGTTGAAAGAACAAAGAGGGAAAACGTTAAAAACTAGTTAACTTATTGTGTACAACTTCGTTTTGGGTGGTTAAATATGTTCTGGAAAGGTATTTCATAGTTATATAACTTTCATGTGTACTTCAAAATCTATTTTTGCCTTTATCTTCTCAAAAAAGGGTGGTGAAGTGTAGAGGAGGTACTGCCCAGATTTCGTTTTAAAAATTCTACAAGGACTGCTGTTGGTATTTTGGGCATATCATTTTGTACAAAAGTGCTGTAGGGGTAATTCTAAATTATTTGCGAACCTACGATACATGTATATAACTTTTATTGAGGACACAAATCATGTTTCCCTCAATTACCCCTTCGAAACTAAGCGACAATACAAGACAGTAGGCTATCCAGAATCCACGCTTTGATAATTTTGGAGAGTTTGACGAGTTTAGGTTAAGGTAAGGGTTTTCCTTTAAAAGTGGTGTTTATGGTGTTTTTATGAAGTGTATTATATGTTGTTTAAGTGGATGGAAATGTGAAAATATCATAGAAATGCTTGACGTTCGAAACAAACTAAATTGGAGTCGCTATAGTTGAATTGTCGTCGAAGTAAAGTGTTGTGCTTGTGGTGTACTGCTGCAGGTGTGTGGGGGATTGTTGCAGGGAGTAAAGTTGTTCTAAAAGGTGTGTAGGTTCTGCTGGTAGCATCCATACGATCCCTCATTTCGTATAAATAAATCCTTGCAAAATAAAGACGAGAAACCCTATTTTGGTGTCGTAATTTTCAGCAGGTTGTTTGGAGATTGTGTTGTGTGATGTCGCCATGTTTCATGTGTATATATGCTGTAGGGTGTTGTTGTTGGTTGGCTGTAGTGATTAGGGATGTAATCAGAAATTCGGATAGGGCACTTTATAGGGGAGGTGCTGCCCAATTTTTGTTAACGCCTTAACTAATTAAAGAACTAGTCGAGGAGACGAATAAGGAAATAGGTTCCATGCATACTAAGGTGCAACTGAGGGCACTAAAAATTTAAGGTTGTTGATACTTACATTTCTTCCATGTTAAATAGGTTCGTAGGACGACGACATGGACGTGATTGAAAGAAGTCCATACGAGGTATGTGAAGCTTTCTTTTGGTATATTTTTGGCATAAGTATGTAAAGCTTATCTTCTTTTCTTTTGGCATGTCTTAGCCATAAGTGGTTGGTATATGTAATGTGGAGATAGTCCCATTCTTAGAACCCCGAGCATGATTCATTAATCTTATTCACTTCTTGATGTTAGAACTCCCATGATGGTTGAATTATGGTCTTGTAAGCCTTTTACATGATAACAAGTAATACACGTGAAGCTTATCTCTTCCTTTTCTTGAAATGGCTTAATGTAAGTGAAACGATGTATGATATGAGTTAGAAAAAGTTCCATGTATAGGCTCTAGATGTGACTCATGACTTGTACTCACTCTTGAATGATAAGGGTCTTAAAGTAGTTAAACTACGACCCTCGAGCCTTCTATAGGCTGAATAGTGATTGAATGTGTAAGCTCCTAAACCTGGGGTTCTTGGGCATATTTTACGATAATGGTTGAGGGATAGTTGATATGCTACTGAGTCCTACATGTACGTATATGTATATTACATTATATATAGATCGGGCCATCGTACCTCGGCATTATTATGCATTATACGAATCAGGCCATCGTACCTCGGCATTATTATGCATTATACGGATCGGGCCATCGTACCTCGGCATCATCATGTCATATATGGATCGGGCCGTCGTACCTCGGCATTATCATGTCACATATGGATCGGGCCATCATTCCTCGGTATTATTATCATTATTATGCATTATATGGATCGGGCCGTCGTTCCTCGGCATGTGCTTGTTATATATATAGATCGCATTGTACATTCCTCAGTGCTAATAATGTGCATATGCCTATTGTGATAGAGGCTGTATTTGTAATACTGAGCCCCCGTGCGGGCCGGATACGGTATGTGACATTGGTATACAGGACTTTATTTTGTGAGGTGCAGGTACAGTACCCTATTAAATGTTGTACTTGATTTCCTGCATCCCTGTTTCAGTTGTTATTTCAGTTATGTTATGCTTATATACTCAGTACATGTATCGTACTGACCCCCCTTTCTTCGGGGGGCTGCATTTCATGCCCGTAGGTACAGATGTCCTATTTAGAGATCCGCCAGCTCCGGATTTCTGCTCACCTATGATTGGAGGTGCTCCACTATTCCGGAGCCTAGTTTTTTGTACTAGTCCTTCGATGTATATATGTATTTATTTATTCAGGGGTATGGCGGGGGCCCTGTCCTGCCATATTTTATCGTTACCATTCTTAGAGGTCTGTAGACATATGTATGTGTGGGTTGTTAATGAGTTTATTTTGGTTGTGCCTATACAACACGTTGTAAATATTTTTATGTCATGGCCGCCTTATCGGCTTGCATTGTCTTTTATGATACGATACGAATGAAGGAGGCTACATGAACGTGAAAAAGTTTTGACCTATTAGGGTTTTCGGGTATTTTATCACATTACCCATAGTTCAATTTGGTTATATTTGAAAGTTACGTATACGGGGGTTTAGGTCGGACCCTAGTCGCGGCCCACGGGGTTGGGTCGTGACAACTAATGCATACTCTTTTACCTATTTAATATTACCATGTAGGTACCGATGCTCCTCCTTGTTCTCCTCCATGTAGCTAGTTGTAATTTTATTTGAAGGCTACTTTTTGTGAGTTTCCATATTCCGGGAAAAATACTCCATATCTTTCTAACTTGATATGTTGAAATCTTTAAACACTTACTATGATATTTCTTTCGATTATGATTGAGGGTGAGCTAGGAATTTGTCTTACCCCCATTAAATCAAAAGGCTAGAGGTATTGTTGGACATATGTAAGTTGAAGATTTACTATTATGATTTCCGCTTGTTTATTTATTTTCATTATCTATGAAAGGCTAAGATAATGCTAAGAGGCTTGTTTGAGGTACTTTCGATTTTTTTATTCTCCATGTCATGTCTAGGCCCTACTCTTGGGTCATGACAGTTTTGATGAATTTTATTGGGTTGTTTCAATTAAGTTTTTACTTAACTTCAATGATTATTCTAAGCATGATTCTACTTAATTGAATAATTTCAAGTTGGTTTATAAGTGTCTGTTACAACTCGACCTAGGACCTAGTCATAACACAGCAATCGAAACCCCAAAGTACTCCAACCAAGCCTCTTGTTCATATCATAAGCATACATAAGGTAAACTTAAAGCGAAAATATCATAAGAGAGTCTAATGCATTAATAGTAAATAAAGAAAGTCACATAACAAAATAGACTCAAACCATTTGTCCAACTAGACGCCTCTACTCTTAAATATGGGTAGGGGCTAAGCCATGTCCCTAGCTCACCCTCAAAATGAAATATAAATAAAGTTTTTAGAAACAACAACCAACTCGATAACTAGTCCCCGAAATATGAGGACTCACTAAAACATCACCAGATAGGAAAGCTCAACTAGCCACGTGGATGGATATGATCCTGAACCTCAACCCCTACATCATGAGACAATGTAGGCAATAATAAGCATCAGTACGCTTAAATGTACTAAGTATAAGGGCATGACATGTAACCTAAATAATGAGACGCAATAATCAAGTAAATTACATGATAAGATGAGATAAGTAAAGTCATGAGAGAATCATAATGATCAAAGCATTTGAAAAGAATAATTTAGATCATAAAATTTCATAAAAGATCGTATACGTGTGGGATAGAAACTATATTCGACAATAAGACCATGCAAGTATAACATAGAATCCCGATGTTACCCCTACATCGAAAAAAGAAAAATTTACTTGCCAAGGTAGACACTACCCCGCTTGGCAGGTCATAACGTACGCTATATGTGGATCCGCTAGCTAGGCCATAAAGGTAACCTATGATGGCACGTAGTTTAAAAGACATGAGGTTGCTACTAGGGATTTTGGTAGGGCCCCCACCTGAAGTCCATTCGGTGCTAAGTCAAATCCCACGGAATACATACATAGCATAGTAATCTTAATGAACATTTATCATAGTCATGATCATAGGTTTGAAATCATAGAGTTGCTTATTTTCATAACATAAGTGCAATGTGAGTATTTTCCTTCCACATTACATAACATACATACATAATTCATTTTATTCCTTAAGGCACTACATTGGGCCCTAAGTTACCTTTTCCATAATTTGCATGAAGATCATAATTAGAAACACAATTATAATTCATGATCATAATTGAAATACATAATTATAATTCATACTTGGAAATTAGGTTAAAACATGAATGTATGATCAATTGATTTGAAAATCATGAAATTGACTTGAAAACAAGAATGATCATATACTTTCTATCAGCCTATACAAAATTCATAAAGATACTATCATTTGGATGTATGATTGAAAATACCATAATTCATAACATGAACCCTAAAGATCAATATGGAAAAATTAATGGAAAGAATCTTCAATTCAATGCAATAACCATTAATTTATATCAAAATAGACTCATAATCATAATTAGAATCATAACTAATGCAATTGAAATAGAGATCATAAAACCCATAAAAATAGATACTTTAATTAGTTAAAAAATAAGAAATTGGTTGAGCTCCATGGGTGAAAGTACCCTAGAATCAATTACCCACATACCTTGAGTGAGAAGACCAAGAATTTTGGAAGAATTTGAGAGTTTTGATGGAGAGGTTGAGCGAATTTCTTGGAGGTATTCAAAGGAGTCCTTGAGAGACTTTGTAGAGAGAAATGTTTGAATAGATGAATTATAGAAGACTAAATGGATTTAAGGGCTTAGGATAGTTTATAGAGTAGAATTTGGCCCTAAAAACGTCCTAGTTCACTAACTAACAATTTAGAAAAAGTCTAAAGTGCCCTTACTTAAAAATTGAATTCAGACGAAATACCATGCCCTGGTTCGCGATGCGGAGTTGCACCCTGCTAGGCCATTTTTTAGCGAATGAGATTGTTTGCCAGATTTTGACTTAAGGAAAATTTACACTGAATGGGAACAAAATAGGTGGGCGACGTGGAGTTGCCGCGCACCTCACTATTTTGCGTAATTTCTTTAAAAATTTAACATTTGATACACGGGTCCTAAAAATCCCACCATTTTCCCGTAGGTTTTGACCTCCTGATTGAAATTTCAGACTCGGATTTGCCAAAATGAATAAGGAGAATGCATTACACGAATAGCCTATTTCCAAGGCATTCGTAAGACACTTATGAGTATTTTGAGGAATGTTAAAATATCTCCCCGTTGGGAACATTCGTCATTGAATGAGATTTAACCAACATCGGAAGGACATGGGAAGAGGACTAGAAATCTAACATGGACATGAGGGCACCTTAAAATGTATAGAATATGTAAACTTCGTACTTAACATAAAGCATATCCTTTGAAAAATCATTTTCATGAATCATGCATGCATATGAATGACATATGGAACTGAAACGTAGGAGTTTAATCGATTTGATCATGAACAACTTAGTACCTTTAATCTTGAGTAGAAGGAAAGAGATACGAATAGCACTTCATCATGTTCGCTTCCTCTTCTCACGTATCACTCTCTACTTGTTTATTCCTCCACAACACTTTGATGGATGCAATGTCTTTATTTCTTAACCTCTTCACTTGTCGTTCTAAAATTTCCATCGAGACTTACTCATAAGTTAAATTCCCTTCAATGTCCACAATTTCCAATGGAACAATAGCAATTGGATCACACACAAATTTCCTCAACATTGACATATCAAATACTCAATGAACTATAGCCAACTCTAATGGAAAGTCTAACTCATATGCCACTTTGCCAATGCGCTTCAATATTCTATAGGGTCTTATATATCTAGGACTCAACTACCCAATCAGGACCAATCAATGCCATCTCAACCACTTCAGACCATCCCACCGGAGATCTACATCTTCTCTCATACAGAGCTTCAAAAGTAGTCATTTGGATGCTACAGTGATAACTATTATTATAAGCAAACTCAATCAATGGAAAATGCTCATCCCAACTTCCTTTAAGATCGGTCACACATTCCCTTAATATATCCTCCAAATTTTGAATTGTTCTTTCATCTTGTCCATCAGTTTGAGGATGGAAAGTGGTACTTAGCTTGACTCTAATAACAAGAACTTTTTGAAATGACTTCCAAAATTGTGAAGTGAATTGATATATCCGATATAATTGATAAAGGAACACCATGAAGTTTCACAAGTTCACAAAAGTACAACTTAACATAGTCTTCGTCACCATAAGAAGTCTTAACCGGTAGAAAATATATCAATTTAGTCATTCAGCCCACAATGACTCAAATAGAATCATGTTGTCTCCTAGTACGAGGCAAACCCGTTACAAATTCCATATTCACATCTTCCACTTCCAAGTAGGAATCTCAATGTCTTGAACTAAACCTCCCAGTTTTTGATGCTCAACTTTAACTTGTTGACAATTATGACACTTAGCCACAAACTCCGCTATGTCCTTCTTCATGCCATTTCACCAATACACTTCCCTCAAATCATGATACATCTTGGTGGTTCCCGGATGAATTAAATATCGAGAACTATAGGCCTCATTAAATATCAATTCTCTTTATCCATCAGCATTAGGAACACACAAATGACCTTGTTAACATGATACCCCATCTCACTCTTGGGAGAAAGCCTCAATGGTTTTTTTGTCAATTGACTTTTTCAATTTGACCAAGACCGGATGATTTTCCTATTTGACCTTAACAACCGCCACAAGAGATGATTCTGAGACATTATGTACAAAAACACCTCCATCATCGGAGTCAACAAACTGCACACCTAAATGTATCAATCTATGGACCTCTTTAATCAACTCCTTCTTACCTTCCTCAACATATGCAACACTGTCACGACCCAAGCCTAGGTTCTAGATGTAACATGGCGAATGAGACACCCGGAGGTACCTCACCCAAGCCTCTTAGTATTATTAAGCATTTCATTGGTAATGATAAATAAATAAAGCAAAAAATAAAAGGGATGTAGGGACTAAGGGGCTTCACATTCAATAAGATTCAAGGACAACATAACATATTTTTCTATGTCCAGCCATACCTTCTACATTAAAGATATGACAGGGGCTAAGATATTTCCCTAGATCACCCTCAAAATAAATGTCAAGAAATGCCTTAATAAAAGTCTTAATGTTCTACATAACATAAGCTTAGAATAAAAGGAATGTTGTTCCCGAACCATGGGAACTCACCACAAGTAATCTTCAAACTAATTCGAGCTATACATGTGGAGGAGGTCGAGGAGCAACATCGGTTCCTACAGGCGATATCATGTAGGCAAAAATATGCGTTAGTACTTTGAATGTACTAAGTAAGGGATTATGCTATGAAATAAAGAACATAAGAGAGAGACATGAGTAAGAAATATTCATAACTGAATGCATGCATTACACATCATCATACGAAACCTTCAAACATTTATTTTGTGGGGAAGTGACCATAACCGATATTTAAGACTATGCAAGCTATTACATGAATCCGATGACTCCTGCATCGGGGTAGGCCGATGACTCCTGCATCGAGATAGGGGAGGCTACATTGCTGGGGTAGAAGTCTGATTAACTTTAAAACATTCTTTAACTTTAACTTTAATATTTTGTGTCTACAAAGGCCTAGCCAACAAGGGCTCCTATGGTGGCACATAGTTAATGCAACATGAGACTTTACTTAAAAAACCCTTAGGTCGAGTCCCCATCAACATGCTACAATCAGTGCTACATCAAATCCCATGGAATAACATTTGAACATCAATATAGCAACTTTAACATTAAAACATCAATCGGTGGAATATCTCATTAAAATCTTTGATTTATAATTTTATCATGACTGTCATGCCCTATTTACCGTTCTACTAATGAACCTTGATTTATAAGAAAATTAGGTCTGCAATCAATGATAGTATTCTGGGTACCATGTTAATCGGACCTTCATTTTTGGAATAATATTCAAAAGCATTGATGGCCTATAGGGATGTCATACATGTCATATTATAACCTTAAACATTTTATTTGATTCAATGTGAGAATTGTCCTTTCACATTGAAATCTTACTTTGGCTAAGAAGCCCTTTCATCAATCAATCATTTCATAAAGACTCCCCTTCATAAACATTTACTTCATAACATTCATTGGAGTCAAACTTCATTTCAACTTTACTTTACCATAGGAAACTAGGTGGGTTCATTTCATAAATACCTTCAAATACATTTAAAGAATACTTGTATGCATGAGAGTGATATAAATGCATTAATTCAAATATCTTAAAAATAACCCACCATATGCACTTTAAAACTACCTTTCAAACCTTCATATAAGAACGTTGATAAATCATCCATTTCATATAAATAAGAATCAACATAAGTCAATATAAGTAAATAAACTTCATATATTCAAGAATCTATGCATTTGGAGTCGTTGTATGAAAACCCATAAAACAACTCATCACTTAAAATTGAGAGTCAATAGACATATATATCAAAAGGAGTAAATAAACTTAAAATATATCATAATCTATGCATTCGGAACCATCATGTAAAATCCCATAAGATTTCATCATTAAAAATTGAAATACTAGTCCTTCAATGGAAAGCTTGAATCCGTTGAGTTTGAGAGGATTTTGTTTTTATACGAGATTATTTGGGAGAGAGGAGGATGAAGTTTAGGTTTTGGGGAGGCAAAAGAGAGGAAAAATGACCCACAGAATGTGTCCAAGTTCGTATATATGTTATTAGGTAATTATCCAAGATGCTCTTCATCAAGAAAATTTGGAAAATGGACTCATAACCTTGCAGGCGCTATAGTGGCGTGCCGCACCAAAGACCAAACTACTGCAGCTGATTTTGGGCGTTATAGTTGCGCCGAGCGCCACTCCTGTGCCAGGCCTAAAATTACTACAGTGATAGTCTATAGTAAAATGGTTATAATATTTTACTTCGAACTCAGAATGAGGCAAACTTGGTGGCGTTAGAAAGAGGACTTAAAGACCTTTAATGTGATAGGTAATGGAATACCTAATTCGTTATATAATAGGAGATATGGGTGTTTGAATTTGACCCTATCTTGAACTCATACAAAAACATAGCCGATGGAAATTCTTTTGACTTGGCTTGGTGTTAGAGATCCCTTATGACCCTAAACCACATCTAATATACTTCAAATACTTACAAATTGATCCTAACTCATATATACAACTAGAAGTCATCGAGTTCCATCCTGTACGCATATGAAGAATGGTTTGGGTCTTGGTGTAGAAATATTTGGGTTGTTACAATATCTCCTCCTTGGGAACATTCATCCTTGAATGAGAATCATTAGCATATAAAGGGACATGGCACGATGACTAGCAACCCAATATGAACAAAATGATATTTGCAATGCATAAAACATAAGATCTTTAATCTCGGCATAAAACCTAACTTTAAAATTTAACTTCATGAACATGCATGCATATAAGGACTTAAGAAAACTGAAACATAGAAGCCTTAAACACTTGAGCATGGATAACTTAGTTCCTTAGGCTTTAGTAGAGTAAACAATATGAGAGGTAACGTTTTATTATATCTATTTCCACTTTCCATGTAGCACTTTTAACTTGTTGATTTATCCAAAGGACTTCGACGGATGGAACTTCCTTGTTCCTCAATCTCTTGACATGCCGGTCTAGGATTTTAACCAAAACCTCTTCATAGGTCAAATTATCATCAAGATTCACTATCTCCAATGGCACAATGGAACTAGGATTTCCTACACATTTCCTCAACATAGACACATGGAATACCGAATGAACTGGGCAAACTCTAATAACAAATCAAATTCATAGGCCACCTTACCAAAAAGCCTTAGGATCCTATACCCCTATAGGAAAATATATCCCAGAAGTATTACCCCTTACTATCATATTTCACAAACCTCGAGACCTAATAATGAAAAACCCAATACATTATATTCACCTATATGCCATTAATACCACATTCAAGTCTAGTTCCATAACCATTCTAATACACTCATTTGAAACCCTTAACGAGAAGTTATCAATAGCCTACTACCATCACTCGTATACCTACAACTAGTATTCAAGCCTACTATTTTAAACACTTTATGGATTCCTTGAAGTCGTAAACACCTAAGAGTTTTCATGCCTACCTTAGTATCTCTACATCCATATTTTCATTAAATCTTACCAAGAGAACACCAATATAATCTTACCTATCTATTTCACAAAACAATATCCCGTCTATCTCTTTCTCTACATCCATAGCCTTAAATGAAATAAGCATACTTCAATCATCATATTATGGAATATCTACTCTTTCTCTATCTATCATGACTCGTCTAATATCATCAACCTCATAACACATAACCGACCTTGATAACTAGGTACTTTATCTCCCCCTTAGGTAAAGACTTCTACTCTCTTATTTCCCACCAATTGCTTCAACTTTACCAATGATGGATCAAGGTCTTATTTGACTTAACATCTACTACCAAAGACGACTTGGACCGAATTTTCACTAACATAATTAGAACAACTAGACCTCACCCTAATCTAGCCAACCGATGGACATCCCTTACAACTCCCTCTTCCATTTATCAACATGAGCCACGCTTTCCATAAACACCTTACTAAGTGCACCGGACATATATTGGCCTTACCTAGATGAGAATGCACACTCATGTCATAAAACTCATTAGCCACATGAGCTGACTCAAGATCAGGACTTTCAAAGTTGATATTCCTAACCCACACAGTATGATAAATACAACCCTTAGAATCAACGTTTGGGCCTTAAGACAAGAAATAGCCTACCCTTAACTACTGAATTATGACCCTTGAATTCTAGAATAGACTTATTTGGTAATTGAAACCTGACTCAACAAGTTCTACAATCTATAGAAGCATAAGATGCATGCAACCAATCCATACCAATTATTACCATTTCAAAAAGGGATTTCACACTTACCGGATGAAGCATCTTAAGACATCTCCCTTCCTCTTCTAGTAGCCATCGGGCAATCCCTCATCTTATGCCCCATATCACCATACATGTAGAAACCCTCCTTACCAGCCATGTATTCTCCTTGGTGAATCATGAAAAAAGGGAAATTTTCCTAAACGTCTCCTAGTCTCCTATTCATAATTGTGGTGCTCTTCACAACCATGAACAAGACCCTATTTGATGTGGTATATTGGACTCTGAGGACCATTCCAAAACCTCGTGCTCTGATGCCAAGTTGTTTATGACCCAAGCCTAGTTCCTAGACGTGACACGATAAATGAGACACCCTGAGGTACCTCACCCAAGCCTCTTAGCATTCATTAAGCATTTTATTGGTAATGATAAACAAATCAAGCAGAAAACAAAAGGGATGTAGGGACTAAGGGGCTTCACATTTAATAAGAGTCAAAGACAACATAACATAGTTTTCTATGTCCATCCATACCTTCTACATTAAACACTTGGTAGGGCTAAGACATGTCCCTAGCTCACCCTCAAAATAAGAATCAAAAAATGCCTTAATAAAAGTCTTATGTTCTACATAACATAAGCTTAGAATAAAAGGGATGTTGTACCCGAAATATGGGAACTCACCACAAGCAATATTCAAACTAATTCAAGCTAGCCACGTGGAGGAGGTCAAGGAGTGCCATCGGTTCCTACATGGTGATATCATGTAGCTAAAAGTATGCGTTAGTACCTTGAATATAATAAGTATGGAAGTATGCTATGAAATGAAGAACATAAAAGAGAGACATGAGTAAGCAATATGCGTAAGTGAATTCATGCATTAGACATCATCATATGAAACCTTAAAACATTCATTTTGTGGGGAAGTGACCATAACTGACATTTAAGACCATGCGAGCTATTCAGTGGAATCCGATGACTTCTGCATCGGGGCATGCCAATGACCCCTACATAGAGACAGGGGAGGCTACCTTTCCAGGGTAGAAGTCTGATCAACTTTAAAACATTCTTTAACTTTAACTTTAGTATTTGGTGGCTACAAAGGCCTAGCCGACAATGGCTCCTATAGTGGCACAGAGTTAATGTAACATGAGACTTTACTTAAGAACTCGTTAGGTCAAGTCCTAATCTACATTCTACATTCGGTGCTAGGTCAAATCCCACGAAATAACGTTTGAACATTAATATAACAATTTTAACTTTTAAATATCAATCGGTGGAATAGCCCATTCAAACCTTTGATTTATAATATCATCATGGTTTCCATGCCTTATTTATCGTTCTACTAATGAACCTTGATTTATAAGAAATTAGGTCTACAATCAGTGATGGTATTTCGGGTACCATGCTAATCGGACCTTCCTTTTTGGAATAATATTCAAAAGCATTGATGGCCTATAGAGATGTCATACATGTCATACCATAATCTTAAACATTTCATGTGATTAAATGTGAGGATTTTCCTTTCACATTGTAACCTTACTTTGATTAAGAAGCCCTTTCATCAATCAATCATTTTATAAAGACTCTCTTTCATAAACATTTACTTTATAACATTCATTGGAGTCAAACTTTATTTCAAATTTACTTTACCATAGGAAACTAGGTGGGTTCATTTCATAAAGACCTTCAAATACATTTAAAGAATACTTGTATGCATGAGAGTGATACAAATACATCAATTCAAATATTTTAAAAACAACCCACAATATGCACTTTAAAACTACCTTTCAAACCTTCTTATAAGAAACTTGATAAACTATCCATTTCATGTAAATAAGAATCAACATAAGTCAATATAGGTAAATAAACTTCAAATATTCATGAATCTATAGATTTGGAATCGTTGTATGAAAACCCATAAAAAAACTCATCACTTAAAATTGAGAGTCAATATACATATATATCAAAAGGAGTAAACAAACTTAAAATATATCATAATCTATGCATTTGGAATCATCATGTAAAATCCCATAAGATTTCATTATTTAAAATTGAAATACTAAGTTGAAAAACTAGTTGGGCTCCATGGGTGGAAGAACCCATGGATGAAAACTCACATATCGTAGAGAGGAACTTGAAGAAAAATTGAAGAAGTCTTGATATTAGGCCTTCAATAGGAAGCTTGAACCCTTTGAATTTGAGAGGATTATTTTTGTAAGAGATGATTTGGGAGAGAGGAGGATGAAGTTTAGGGTTTTGGGAGGCAAAACACAGCAAAAATGAACCCAAAACGCATCCAAGTTCGTATATATGTTATTAGGTAATTGTCCAAGATGCCCTTCATTAAGAAAATCTTGAAAATGAGCTAAAAACCCTGCAGGAGCTATAGTGGTGCACCGAGCCAAAGGCCAAACTCCTGCAGCTGATTTTGGGCGCTATAGTGGCACCGGGTGCCACTCCAGCGCCAAGCCTGAAATCACTACAGTGATAGTCTATAGTAAAATGGTCATAACTTTTTACTCCAAACTCGTAATGAGGCAAACTTGGTGGCGTTGGAAAGAGGACTCAAAGAAATTTAATTTGATAGATCATGCAACACCTAATTCATTATATAATAGGAGATATAAGTGTTGAATTTAACCCTATTTCGGGACTCATACGAAAACTTAGCCGATGGAAATTATTTGGACTTGGGTTGGTATTAGAGATACCTTATGACCCTAAAGCACATCTAATACACTTCAAACACTTAGGAATTAATCCTAACTCATACATACAACTAGAAGTCATCGAGTTTGATTCTATACGCATATGAATAATGGTTCGGGTCTTGGTGTAGAAATATTTTGGGTGTTACAAACACTATCCATAGACAACTGACTAAGAGCATAGGCTATAACATTTGCCTTACCTGGATGGTACCATACACTCATGTCATAGTCTTTTAGGAGTTCAAAGCACCTCTTATGCCTAAGATTCAAGTCTCTTTGACTAAACATATATTGAAAACTTTTGTGAACGGTAAACATATCAACATGAACCCCATAAAGATAATGGAGTCAAAGTTTCAAAGCAAACACAACCGCCGCAAGTTCAAGATAATGGGTTGGATAGTTCCTCTCATGAACTTTAAATTTCCTAGAAGCATAGGCTATAACCTTACCATGTTGCATCAAAACACAACCCAAACCAATACGTGAGGCATTATAAGAAACAACAAACCCATCTGAAACTTTGGCAATGTCAAAATAGGAGCCGACGTACGACGATCCTTTAATATTTGGAAACTTTTGTCATACTCATTCGACTATTGAAATTTCACCTTCTTTTCGGTCAACTTCTTTAAAGGCGAGGCAATAGCCGAAAACCCTTCAACTAACCTTCTATAGTATCCAGCTAAGCCCAAAAACTTCTAATATCCGAAGGGGATAATATTCTAGGTCAATTTTTCACCACTTCCATTTTCTTTGGATCTCCCTTAATCCCATCACCGGACACCACATGGCCAAAAAATGCAACTTACCTTAGACAAAACTTACACTTACTAGATTAGGCAAATAATTTCTTCTCTATCAATGTTTGTAACACAATCCTCAAGTAACCCATATGGTCTTCCCCATTTCAAGAATAAATAATGATGACATCAATAAATACCATAACAAACATGTCTAAGTATGGCTTAAAAATAAGATTCATTAAATACATGAAAATAGCGGAAGCATTTGTCAAACCAAATGACATTACTACGAATTTAAAATTACCATACCTCGTCTGTAATGCCGTTTTGGAAATATCACACTCCCTTACCCTCACTTGATGATAATCAAAACGGAGATCAATCTTAGAAAAGTAACTTGCTCTTTGTAATTTATCAAACAAGTCATCTATCCTCGAAATTGGATATTTGTTCTTTATGATGACGTTGTTCAACTGTCGTTAGTATATACAAATTCGGATTGACCCATCTTTCTTCCTAACAAATAACACAGGATCTCCCCATAGTGAAATAATTGGCCTTATGAAACCCTTATCCAACAAATCCGTCAAATTGCTCTTTCAACTCCTTAAGTTCCACCAACGCCATACGGTAAGGAGGAATAGAAATAGGTTGGGTACAGGGAAGGACATCTATGCCAAAGTCTATTTCTCTTTTGGGAGGAATATTGAGAAAATCATTGGGAAACACATCAGAAAACTCATTAACTATAGGGACCGAATCAAAAGTTAGGAATTTTGGAATCAACATCCCTAACTCACACAAATATGATAAATGCACCTTTTAGAAATTATTTTTCAGGCCTTAAGACAAAAGAAAATAGTATCGAGAATGACTGGAAAGGTGGAAATGAATCGACCCTTAACAACTGAATCATTACCCTTCCATTCAATAATAGTCTCATTAGGAAAGTGACACTTAACCACATGGGTCCTACAATATATAGATGCATAAGCGGCATGTAACAAATCCATACCAAGAATGATGTCAAAATTGGTCATGTCAAGTTCAACAAGATCACATGGAATAACTTTGTGCAAGATAGACACGGGATAATTTCTATAAGCTCTCTTGGATAGTACAAAATCACCAACGGCAGTATAAACTGAAAAAGGTTCTAATAATACTTCGGAGCACACATCAAATCTCATAGCAAGGTAAGGAATAACAAAATACAAGTTGGCACCGGGTTCAAGCAATACATAAATATGAAAGTTAAAGACCCGTAACATACCCGTGACCACATCGGGAGTCTCATCCACATCCTGTCTAAAATGAATAGCATATAATTAGTTGTTGCATTGACCTCCCTTAGGTTGAGCTTAGCGCCTTATTGCCCTTGGCATCCTTCAGGATGACCTTCTCTGCCTTTGTTAGCAACAAAAGGTCACTCGAACTGTTTATGGCCAATTTTGCCACATTTAAAACAAGCACTCATTCCCATCAAGCATTTCCCTCCATGATACTTTTTACACCTTACAAATTTAGAAAAAGAAGGCGACTAGCATTCACACCTCCTCCTCCTTGAGCTTTAGGGTATGGCACCCTATTCTTAGCAAACTTCTTCCCCGAACTTTGGCCTTATTGAGAAAGGCCACTAATACCACCGATCCTAACATTGGAGAACCCAGATTTATGCCAGTCCCTCTTAGAATTCCTCATCCTCATCTCCTTGAGCTTTTCTTCTTTAATTTATATTGGCAAAAGTCATGAGTCGAGATATGTCCTTCTCTTTAATAATCATAGAGGTAGGACATTCTTTAGCAACCAAGTCGGACACTCATGATATGAATTGACTCATTAAGGCATATGGATCAGCAACTAATGAAGGAGCATACTTGGATAGCTTAGTAAACATGAGGGCATAGTCCCATAGTGCCTTGTCAAAAATTTATGAACTCTAACACTTTAACCTCCCTTAGCTCAAGAGGGAAAAAGTGATCAAGAAAAGCAAGTTTGAAAGTTTCCCATTCAATAAGACTTTCATCCACCCTCTCCAACTTCCATTGAGTGTATCAAACTTGAGCAACACACTTAAGTTGGTAAGTTTCCAACTCCGCTTTCTCTTTCGAAGTCATCCAAATGATACTCACTATCTTGTAGACCTCATTTATGAATTCTTGCGTATCCTCATCCACCTTTAAGCCATGAAAATCCATAGGGTTCATCCATCCAAAGTCCCTCACTCTTGAGGCCGGAGTAGGAAGTCATCACTTGGACTAGCATAGTAGTGGCGATTTGAAACTCCGCATTAGTCACTTGATTCGATAGAGGACCATTGTCTTGAGGAGCCGCCAGAACTTAGGCCTCATTAGCATATTTTCCCTTGGCAATGGTGGTCTCCTTGGAGTCATTTTTCAGAAAATCGCAGAGAATAATCATTATGGAATGGAAGTCTTAGAATACACTCTACTGCACGACATAGATCATGAAAGAAATAAAGAATCCCTAAAATATCTCATAGCCTCTTACTCAAAGATGTGGCACGCTTCACAATCATGAATAAGACTCTACTTGACACGTCATGTTGGACACCCTAGGACACTTGAACCTTTTGCTCTAATACCAAGTTTGTCATGACTTGACCTAGGGCCTAGTCGTAACACGATGATCAAAACCCCAAAGGGTTTCAACTAAGCTTCTTGTTCATATCATAACCATAAAAAAAGTAAAGTAAAAATGGAAACATCATAAGAGAGTGTAAAGAATGAATAGTAAATGAAGAATATCACATGACAACATAAACTCAAAACATAAGTCAAACTAGATGCCTCTACTCTTTAACATGGGTGGGACTAAGACATATTGCTAGTTCACCCTCAAAACGAAACATAATAAAAGTCTTTTGAAATAATAACCAACTCGATAACTAGTCTCTAGTAAATTAAGACTCACCACAACTTCATCGGATAGGAAAGCTCAACTAGCCACGTGGATGGATATGATCCTCAACCTCAACCCATACATTATGAGATAATGTAGGCAACAATATGAATTAGTACATTTGAATGTACTAAGTATGAGGGGCATGACATGCAACATAAATAGTGAGACACCATGATCAAGTAAATTACATGACAAGATAAGATAAGTAAATGTAATATCCCCTAAAAACGTTGTATACGATGTTTCAATTTTTGCCTAAACATGATACAGCCTCTGTATTTTGGTCATAACTTTTCATAGCAATGTCCAAATTGAGTGATTCAAATTTCTGAGTAACCACAAGATCATTACCTACAACTTTTATGAAGACCATATTTTAAGATTCGGAGGTTAAGTAGGTCAAATAAATTAATCTTTGTAAGGTAGGATGCTATTACGGAAATGAGTATTTATAGAAGCAAAATCATATCTCACTGTAGGTTTATCCAAATTGATTGATTCTTAAACGATATGAAACTAGACTTCCATATCTACAATTCTTATGAAGACATCAAATCCTAATAAGGAATTTATCTTATTCAAACGCAGCTCCCAAAAAGAGTATTCTGTCAAAGATAACTCATTTCACCTACCATAGAAAGATCTAGATACATTTGACATCACTCATGACATAAATTGTCCTCCATTTAACATCATCCATGACATCAATATATTCCACTAATTTTTCAGATTTTTATTTATAATTATTTTATTTATTGTTAGGTCATCTTTCCCACCTATAAATACCCACCTTATTTTCTCATTTTATTCATCAAGCTTTCTCAAGCAAATCTTCTCTCTATACACTTCTTTACACATTCTCAAATATAGTTTTAGTTCTTAGTAGTGAAGAAATACTATTCCGGTGATTCATATACTCCGGGTAGTACACAAAACGTTCCGGCGAGGAGAGAAGCTAGGACTCAAGAGTGTTCATTAAGTCTTTCGGTACCAACTAAAGCTTCGGTCTCCAGGTATGTAAGGTTTCAATGAGAGTATTCCTTCCACTCTCATGTCTAAATTATTTTGATTATATAATAAATTATGTTTATTTTCTTTAAGCTTTACTCTAAGTTATGTGGGTGTTTATCCATGGGTTATTCCACCCATGTAGTCCAAAAACTCTTTCAATTAAATATCTTGATTTCAAGTAATATTTTCTTATGTTAATTCTTAATTTTACTTAATAGTATGAATCATGGTTAAACTAATGATTATTGCTCTATTTTGATGCAACATAATTTCATATGTATGAATTGATGGTTTACAAGTAATTCTTTTATTTAAAGGTTCTTGAAATTCATGGTGGGTTGTTTAAAGCATGATTTTTAATTAATGGATTTCAAAGTATTTATGTATATTTATTTACATACATATTTGCAAGTTAAAGTGATTTGAACCCACCTAGTTTTACTATGTTTTTAACAAAGTTTGACTTGAAAGCTTTGACTCCAAATAAATATTTATGAAAGTAATATCTATGATCAAAAAGGGAGTCTTATGAAATGAAAGAATGATGAAATGATATGAATCATGGATTCTTTATGCAATAAGGACAATTCTTGCATATTTGAATTATCAAATGTTTTAATGAGCTATTCTACCGAATATGATGTTTGAATTCTCAAGTTATATGCTATGAATATTTTGAAGTATTAAACTATTCCGTGGGATTGACTTAGCACCGAATGAGGCATTGAGGTGGGATTCGGTAAGGGAATCCTAGTAGCAACCCCTTGTCTCATTAACTATGTGCCAACATAGGAGCCCTTGTAGGCTTAGGCTAATGGATCCATAAATAGCCCTTAAAGTTAAAGTTAAAGAAATGAATGAAGTTGACGGAGTTCTACCTGGCAAGTAGTCTCCCCGGCCAACGTAGGGGGTTATGTTGGATTCCATGTAATAGCTCGCATGGTCTTAAATGTCGGTTATGGTTAGCTTCCCACAAAATAAATGTTTTAAAGGATATCCATATGATTTATTATGCATGTATTACATTATGTTCCATATTACATAAATGTTATAATATTTTCTCAATGTTCATGCATCCTTACATACTTAGTACATTCAAAGTACTAACGCATACTCTTTTGCCTACATGATATCACCATGTAGGGATCAGTGCTCCTCCTCATTCTCCTCCACGTTGCTAGTTGATATTCCATTGAAGACTACTTTTGGTGAGTTCCCATGTTCCGGGAACAATACTCCTTTATCTTTCTAGTTTATAATATGTTAAGATATTTTACTATGGAATTTCTTCTATTATGATTGAGGGTGAGCTAGGGACTTGTCTTAGCCCCGTTAAATCTAATAGTTAGAGGTATTGTTGGACATATGTAAGTTGAAGATTTATTATGATTTCCGCTTGTTTATTTATCATCATTACCTATGAAAGGCTAAAAGAATGTTAAGAGGCTTGTTTGAGGTACTTTCGGGTTCCTCATTCGCCATGTCACGTCTAGGCCCTAGGCTTGGGTCGTGACAAACTTGGTATCAGAGCCCGAGGTTTTGAATGATCCTTGGAAGTCCAACATGCGGCGTCGAATAGGTTCTTGTTCATGGTTGTGAAGCGCGTCACAATTATGAATAAGAGACTATGAGGCGTTTAGGAAAATTTTCACTACTTCAAATTCATGTCGTGCCTTAGAGTGTCCTAAGCTTTCCTTTAACTAACGACCTATTTTGTGTTCTCTAGATAATGACTCGTGGAAGACCACCTCGAAGAGCCAGGGTTGACGATGAGGACCAAACTCCTCCGGTTCCCAATACCCAACATCATGAGGATGGGGTAACCCATGCTGAGTTTCGCAGTGTTATTACTTTGTTAGCCCAAGTCGTAGCTAACCAAGGGAATCTAGGTGTTCCTCCTCCCCAAATGGAAAATGCAGCCTCTAGTATTCGGGATTTCCAAAGGATGAATCCACCCGAGTTTGATGGTTCTAAAATGGATGAGGACCCTATGGAGTTCATTAATGACGTGTACCAGATTGTGTCCATCATGGGTGTGCCACCAAATGAGAAGGCCGAGCTAGTGGCCTATCAACTCAAAAGTGTGGCTCGAGTGTGGTATGAACAATGGGTTGTTGAGAGGGATGAAGAAATAGGGCCGATAGGATGGGAAGAGTTTAAAGGTGCCTTCTTAGATTGCTTCTTCCCATTGGAGCTAAGGGAGGCCAAAATCCAAGATTTTATCAACCTCCGTCAAGGAAGTATGAGCGTGAGGGAGTATGCTCTCAAATTCACTAAGTTGTCAAAGTATGCTCCCTTCATGGTCTCCGACCCAAGAGCTAGAATGAGCAAGTTTATTTCCGGTGTCTCAAGCTTGGTGTCTAAGGAGTGCAAAACAGCCATTTTGGTCAAGGAGATGGACATCTCTCGGTTAATGACTTATGCAGAACAAATCGAAGAAGAGAAGCTTAGAGAGAAATCAAGGGGGTTCAAAAAGGCTAGAGTGGATGGTGGAGGGTTTAACCCTCAAAGGTCCGATCATGGTAACAATGGCAAAGGCCAAGGTGGGCAAAGATTTGTGGGACAAGGTTCCACCAATACTCCTCCTCCAAAGTTCAACAAGGACAAGAGTGGTAAACCAATGATTCCAAGAGAGAATGTTGCTACTCAAACTTTCCCTACTTGCAAGAAGTGTGGAAGGACTCACAAAGGGGAATGCTTAGCTGTCTCCAATGCATGCTTTAAGTGTGGCAAGCTGGGCCACCATGCTAAGGATTGTAGAGATGGTGGTGGTAGGACTCAAGGACAAATTGCTCATGGTCAACAAGTCTAAGGAGGTGTCCAATGCACCAATCGCTTTTACGCCTTGCATGGGAGATAAGAGGTTGAGGATGCACCCAATGTCATTACCGGTATGTTAAAGGTCTTTTCTTTTGATGTGTATGCACTATTAGATCCGGGTGCAAATTTATCTTTTGTTACTCCATTCCTTGCTAATAGATTTGATGTTTTACCTGAAATGTTATTAGAGCCTTATTTGGTGTCTACCCCTGTTGGTGAGTCAGTTATTGCTAGAAAGGTCTATAGGGGTTGCCTTATGTCTGTCTTGCATAAAGTTATTCCTTGTGATCTCATTGAGCTTGACATGATAGATTTCGATGTCATTCTTGGGATGGATTGGTTACATGCATCTTATGCTTCCATAGATTGTAGGAATCGTCGAGTCAAATTCCAATTTCCAAATGAGCCTGTTATTGAATGGCAGGGTCATGATTCGGTGGTGAAGGGTCAGTTTATTTCTTATCTTAAGGCCCGCAAAATGATTTCTAAGGGATGTATTTACCATATTGTGAGGGTTAGGGATGTGAACTCCAAAAGTCCTTCTCTTGAGTCAGTTCCTATAGTTAATTAATTCCCCGATGTCTTTCCCGATGACCTTCCTGGTGTCCCTCCCGAAAAGGAAATTGATTTTGGTATCGATCTCCTCCCTGATACCCAACCTATCTCTATTCCTCCTTACCGTATGGCCCCGGCAGAATTAAAAGAGTTGAAGGAACAGTTAAAGGACTTGTTAGAGAAGGGGTTCATAAGACCAAGTATTTCTCCATGGGGTGCTCCCGTTCTATTTGTAAGAAAAAAGGATGGGTCACTTCGAATGTGCATAGACTACCGGCAATTAAATAAGATGACCATTAAGAATAAGTACCCACTCCCTAGAATAGATGACTTGTTTGATCAATTGTAAGGGGCAAGTCACTTCTCCAAGATCGGCCTTCGGTCCGGCTATCACCAACTACGGGTAAGGGAGTGTGACATTCCCAAAACAGCCTTCCTAATAAGGTATGGTCACTATGAGTTTGTGGTGATGAGTTTTGGGTTGACGAATGCACCGGCGGTGTTTATGGACTTGATGAATAGGGTGTTCAAACCTTACCTTGATACCTTTGTAGTAGTCTTTATTGATGATATTTTAATTTACTCTCGGGGTGAGGAAGAACATAAAAATCACTTGAGAGTTGTGCTTCAAACACTGAGGGATAGACAATTATTTGCAAAATTTAGTAAGTGTGAATTTTGGTTAAAGGAGGTAGCATTTCTTGGTCACGTAGTGTCCGGTGATGGAATCAAGGTTGATCCTAAGAAAATAGAGGCAGTCAAAAATTGGCCTAGACCATTATCTCCTTCAGATATTAGGAGCTTCTTAGGTCTAGCCGGGTACTATAGAAGGTTCGTCAAAGGCTTTTCTTCCATCTCATCTCCTATGACAAAATTGACCCAAAAGAAATCCAAATTCATATGGACAGATGAGTGTGAGAAGAGTTTCCAGACCTTAAAAGATCGACTTACCTCTGCTCCTATTTTAACTCTCCCAGAAGGATTAGAGGGGTTTGTAGTTTATTGTGATGCTTCAAAGATTGGTTTAGGTTGTGTCTTAATGCAAAACGGCAAGGTCATAGCCTATGCTTCTAGGCAATTAAAGGTGCATGAGTGCAACTACCCTACCCATGACCTTGAATTGGCGGCCGTTGTTTTTGCTCTGAAGATTTGGAGGCATTACCTTTATGGGGTGCATGTGGATGTGTATACTGATCATAAGAGTCTTCAGTATGTGTTCACCCAAAAGGAACTTAACCTAAGGCAAAGGAGGTGGCTAGAACTCCTTAAGGACTATGACATGAGTGTGCACTATCATCCGAGTAAAGCTAATGTGGTTGCTGATGCACTTAGTAGAGTGTCTATGGGGAGTATGGCCCATGTGGATGAAAGTAAGAGGGAGTTGGTGAAAGATGTTCACCGATTGGCTAGATTAGGGGTGAAGTTGTGTGGTACTAATGATGGGGGTATGGTTGTTCAAAATAGGTCCGAATCCTCTTTGGTGGTGGATGTTAAATCCAAGCAAGATCTTGACCCAAAGTTTATCGAGTTAAAGAAGTTGGTAAAGGAAAAGAAGATAGAGGTCTTTTCCCAAGGGGGAGATGGGGTACTATACTATCAAGGTCGGATATGTGTTCCAAATGTTGATGGCTTAAGGAGTTTGATCATGATGGAGGCTCATAATTCTACATACTCCATTCATCTCGGTTCAACGAAAATGTACCGAGACTTAAAAGAGTTGTATTGGTGGAGTGGCATAAAGAAGGACATAGCAAGGTTTGTGTCCGAATGTACGAATTGCCAACAAGTGAAGGCCGAACATCAAAGGCCGGGTGGCCTAGCCCAAGACATTGAAATCCCAACTTGGAAGTGGGAAGATGTGAATATGGATTTTGTAGTGGGTTTGCCTCATACCCGAAAGCGTCATGACTCAATTTGGGTAATTGTTGATAGAATGACTAAGTCAGCTCACTTCCTACCGGTTAAAACTTCCTATAGTGCCGAAGACTATTCCAAGTTGTATATTCGGGAGTTGGTGAGGTTGCATGGTGTGCCATTATCCATTATTTCGGATCGTGGTACCCAATTCACTTCTCACTTCTGGAGATCATTTCAAAAAGGCCTCGGTACTAAGGTAAAGTTGAGCACAGTATTCCATCCTCAAACGGATGGGCAAGCCGAAAGGACGATTCAAACACTAGAGGATATGTTAAGGGCTTGTGTGTTGGAGTTTAAAGGGAATTGGGATGATCATCTACCTCTCATCGAGTTTGCCTATAATAATAGTTACCACTCAAGTATTGAGATGGCACCATTTGAGGCTTTGTATGGGAGACGATGTAGATCACTGGTTGGTTGGTTCGAAGTAGGTGAGATGACCTTGTTGGGCCCCGATTTGGTACTTGATGCTTTAGAGAAGGTGAAGATCATTAGAGAAAGGTTGAAGACGGCTCAAAGTCGTCAAAAGTCCTATTCTGACACTAGAAGAAGGGATCTTGAGTTTAATGTGGATGATTGGGTGTATCTGAAGGTTTCACCCATGAAAGGTGTGGTTCGATTTGGTAAGAAAGGGAAATTGAGCCCTAGATATGTAGGGCCTTATAGAATCGTGAGACGTGTTGGTAAGATTGCATATGAGTTGGAATTACCATTGGAAATGGCCATGGTTCATCCGGTGTTTCACGTGTCTATGTTGAAAAAACATGTGGGTGATCCTAGTTCCATTGTACCTATGGGAGTAGTGAATATTGAAGAAAATTTGACCTATGAAGAAGTTCCTGTGGAAATTTTGGACCGGCAAGTTAAGAGATTGAGGAACAAAGAAATTGCATCTGTTAAAGTCCTTTGGAGGAATCAACAAATAGAAAGTGCAACACGGGAAGCGGAAGCGGATATGATTAAGAGATACCCTCATCTTTTCCCCTCTACCCAAACCTAAGGTATTAAGTTGTCCTTGCTCAATTACTTGAAATCCTTACATCTCAACTTTTCTTGTCATATGCTTGCAAAATTATGAAATATATTTTAAATGATATTTTAAATTACATTGTTGCATTAATGATAGGTTGTTTCTTAACACTCTACTCTACTCAAGCTAAGTTTTTTCTCATTCGAGGACGAATGTTCCCAAGGGGGAGATAATGTAATATCCCCTAAAAACATTGTATACGATGTTTCAATTTTTGCCTAAACATGATACAGCCTTTGTATTTTGGTCATAACATTTCATAGAAATATCCAAATTGAGTGATTCAAATTTCTGAGTAACCACAAGATCATTACCTACAACTTTTATGAAGACCATATTTTAAGATTCGGAGGTTAAGTAGGTCAAATAAATTAATCTTTGTAAGGTAGGATGCTATTACGGAAATGAGTATTTATAGAAGAAAAATCATATGTCACTGTAGGTTTATCCAAATTGATTGATTCTTAAACGATATGAAACTAGACTTCCATATCTACAATTCTTATGAAGACACCAAATCCTAATAAGGAATTTATCTTATTCAAACGCAGCTCCCAAAAAGAGTATTCTGTCAAAGATAACTCATTTCACCTACCATAGAAAGATCTAGATACATTTGACATCACTCATGACATAAATTGTCCTCCATTTAACATCATCCATGACATCAATATATTCCACTAATTTTTCAGATTTTTATTTATAATTATTTTATTTATTGTTAGGTCATCTTTCCCACCTATAAATACCCACCTTATTTCCTCATTTTATTCATCAAGCTTTCTCAAGCAAATCTTCTCTCTATACACTTCTTTATACATTCTCAAATATAGTTTTAGTTCTTAGTAGTGAAGAAATACTATTCCGGTGATTCATATACTCCGGGTAGTACACAAAACGTTCCGGCGAGGAGAGAAGCTAAGACTCAAGAGTGTTCATTAAGTCTTTCGGTACCAACTAAAGCTTCGGTCTCCAGGTATGTAAGGTTTCAATGAGAGTATTCCTTCCACTCTCATGTCTAAATTATTTTGATTATATAATAAATTATGTTTATTTTCTTTAAGTTTTACTCTAAGTTATGTGGGTGTTTATCCATTGGTTATTCCACCTATGTAGTCCAAAAACTCTTTCAATTAAATATCTTGATTTCAAGTAATATTTTCTTATGTTAATTCTTAATTTTACTTAATAGTATGAATCATGGTTAAACTAATGATTATTGCTCTATTTTGATGCAACATAATTTCATATGTATGAATTGATGGTTTACAAGTAATTCTTTTATTTAAAGGTTCTTGAAATTCATGGTGGGTTGTTTAAAGCATGATTTTTAATTAATGGATTTCAAAGTATTTATGTATATTTATTTACATACATATTTGCAAGTTAAAGTGATTTGAACCCACCTAGTTTTACTATGTTTTTAACAAAGTTTGACTTGAAAGCTTTGACTCCAAATAAATATTTATGAAAGTAATATCTATGATCAAAAAGGGAGTCTTATGAAATGAAAGAATGATGAAATGATATGAATCATGGATTCTTTATGCAATAAGGACAATTCTTGCATATTTGAATTATCAAATATTTTAATGAGCTATTCTACCGAATATGATGTTTGAATTCTCAAGTTATATGCTATGAATATTTTGAAGTATTAAACTATTCCGTGGGATTGACTTAGCACCGAATGAGGCATTGAGGTGGGATTCGGTAAGGGAATCCTAGTAGCAACCCCTTGTCTCATTAACTATGTGCCAACATAGGAGCCCTTGTAGGCTTAGGCTAATGGATCCATAAATAGCCCTTAAAGTTAAAGTTAAAGAAATGAATGAAGTTGATGGAGTTCTACCTGGCAAGTAGTCTCCCCGGCCAACGTAGGGGGTTATGTTGGATTCCATGTAATAGCTCGCATGGTCTTAAATGTCGGTTATGGTTAGCTTCCCACAAAATAAATGTTTTAAAGGATATCCATATGATTTATTATGCATGTATTACATTATGTTCCATATTACATAAATGTTATAATATTTTCTCAATGTTCATGCATCCTTACATACTTAGTACATTCAAAGTACTAACGCATACTCTTTTGTCTACATGATATCACCATGTAGGGATCAGTGCTCCTCCTCATTCTCCTCCACGTTGCTAGTTGATATTCTATTGAAGACTACTTTTGGTGAGTTCCCATGTTCCGGGAACAATACTCCTTTATCTTTCTAGTTTATAATATGTTAAGATATTTTACTATGGAATTTCTTCTATTATGATTGAGGGTGAGCTAGGGACTTGTCTTAGCCCCGTTAAATCTAATAGTTAGAGGTATTGTTGGACATATGTAAGTTGAAGATTTATTATAATTTCCGCTTGTTTATTTATCATCATTACCTATGAAAGGCTAAAAGAATGCTAAGAGGCTTATTTGAGGTACTTTCGGGTTCCTCATTCGCCATGTCACGTCTAAGCCCTAGGCTTGGGTCGTGACAGTAAAGTCATGAGAGAGTCATAATGATCAAAGCATTTGAAAAGTATAATTTAGATCATGAAATTTCATAAGAGATCGTACATATATGGGATAGGAACCATATCTGGCAATAAGATCATGCGAGCTATAACATGGAATCTTGATGTTACCCCTATACCAAAAAAAGGGTAATCTACTTGCCAAGGTAGACTCTACCCCACTTGACGGGTCATAACATACGCTATATGTGGATCCACTAGCTAGGCCATGAAGGCAACCTATGGTGGAATGTAGTTTAAGAGACATAGGTTGCTACTAGGGCTTTTGATATGGTCCCCACCTCAAGTCCACTAGGTGCTAAGTCAAATCTCACGTAATACATACATAGCATAGTAATCGTAATGAACATATCATAGTCATGATCATAGATTTGAAATCATAGAGTAGCTCATTTTCATAACATAAGTGCACTATGAGTATTTGCCTTCCACATTACATAACATACATACATATATAATTCATATCATTCCTTAAGGCACCGCATTGGGCACTAAGTTACCCTTTTCCATAATTTGCATGAAAATCATAATTATAAACATACTTATAATTCATGATCAAAATTAAAATATATAATCATAATTCATACTTAGAAATTTGGATAAAATATGAATGCATGATCAACTGTTTTGAAAATCATGAAATTGACTTGAAAACATGCATGATCATATATTTTCTATCAGCCCACATATAATTCATAAAGATAATATCATTTAAAAGTATGATCGGAAATACCATAATTCATAACATGAACCCTAAAGATCAATATAGGAAAATTTATGAAAAAACTCTTCAATTCAATGCAATAACCATCAATTTATATCAAAAGAGACACATAATCATAATTGGAATAAAACTTAATCCAATTAAAATAGAAATCATAAAATCCATAAAAATAGATACTTTAATTAATTAAAAAATAAGAAATTGGTTGGGTTCCATGGGTGAAAGTACCCTAGGATCAATTAACCCTATACCTTGAGTGAGAAGATCAAGAATTTTGGAAGAATTTGAGAGTTATGATGGAGATCTTCAATGGAGTCCTTGAAAGCCTTTGTAGAGAGGAAAATATTTGAATAGGTGAATTGTAGAATATTGAATGGAATTAAGGGCTTAGGATAGTTTATAGAGTAGAATTAGGCCCTAAAAACGTTCAGGTTCACTAACTAACAGTTTGGAAAAAGTCTAAAGTGCACTACTTAAAATATGAATTTTGAAGAAAAACCATGGCCAGGTCCGCGACGTGGAGCTGCTCGCTACTAGGGCTAATTTTTAGCGAATGAGATTTTTGGCCAAATTTTGACTCAGGGAAAAATTACACTAAACAGGAACAAGTGGGAGACGCGGAGCTGCCGCCACCTCAATAGTTTGCATAATTTCTTAAAAAAATTATATTTTGATATACGGGTTTTAAAAATCCGCCGAGACTATTTTTCCGCAGGTTTTGACCCCCTTATCAATATTCTAGACTCGGATTTGCCAAAAAGAATAAGGATAATGCATTACGCGAGCGGCCTATTCCAAAGGCATTCTTAAGGCACTTTTGAGCATTTTGAGGAATATTACAGTGCTCATGCATAATGTTATCTTCAATGGTGATTTTAATGAACTATGATTAGTTTCAAAGGGTTTTTTCAATGAAGGCTTTTACAGATGATGTTTGAGACTTATGAAATATTGGTGAAGATTATAAATGATGATTTCAATAATTTTTTACAAATTCCCTACATTGATCTTTAGGGTTATGATATGGGTTATGGGTACATGTAATATTGCTTCGAATTGATGTCATCTTCATGTAATATGTGTAGGTTGATGTAAAGTATATGTTCATGGATGCTTTCACTCAAATTCCATGATTTTCAAGTCAATTGATCGTGTAAGCCTGTTTTACCCAAATTTATAAGTATAAGCTATGATCTAGAGTTTCAAGTTATATCCAACGAAAGCTTTATGAATGTTTGGCAAGGTCTATGAATGAGTTTAAAGATTCTTTATGCAAAGGAGGTTATGAATGATGTTTCAAGCAAGTTAATGACAAGGTAATTTAAAGCCCTAAATATTTTTATGAATAAAGATATGTAATGATGTAAGGCCTATACTCACATTAAATGAGATAAGATAAGATTAAAGAGCTACTCTATGATTGCATTTTTATGAATAGTGGACGGGTAGTACACATGGCCCCTCCCACAAGATGTCGAGTTTATGTCTTATGGTTTCTCCATTCCATTGAGAGCTTACCTAGCACCAAGTGGAACTTGGGATAGGTATTTTATCCCTTAGAAGAGGCAAGAGACCCGTAGAAAGAGCCCATTATCCTATAACTACGTTACACCATAGGATAAAGGATCACCTGTAGTAGAGGCTTGATTCCTTTGAGGGTCACCCGTAGTTGAGTCTCTATCTTTCATGTAGTTTAGTGGATCCACTTAGGTATGACGGAGTCTACCTTGGAAAGTAGTCTCCCACATTCTTCTAGTGTATGGATAACTCGAGACTCCATGTTATAGCTCATATGATTTATGTCCGTTAATGGTCGCTCTCACAAAGTATAAGGTCCCTCTCTCAACGTTTAAGGTGTTTTGTTACTATGGCTAATATATCTCTTACAAAGTAAAGTATGTTCTCTCACTTATGATTTTATGACTCACACTTTTACTTAAGATTCTTACTACTACTTATGAACTTGCAAGCTCTCTTATGGTTTCTCATTATAACTCATGACTATTCATGCATTGTATAGTTTTCTTCATAAGGTTGCATTATGGTTTTAAAATGACATTAGCCTTACTCATGATTCACTATTATGTGTAATTGGCCTACTTATTATATGTTCTAGCCTTGATAATACATCATGGATTTTATGTCACATGTTCCATTGCTCACAATGTTTGCCTACATTGTATAATAATGTAGGTCT
The DNA here is from genome assembly GCF_947179165.1 of Solanum dulcamara. Taxonomy (NCBI): domain Eukaryota; kingdom Viridiplantae; phylum Streptophyta; class Magnoliopsida; order Solanales; family Solanaceae; genus Solanum; species Solanum dulcamara. The sequence goes on from NC_077242.1 coordinate 25,373,735, forward strand.
CGGCGATCACCCTACATACTCTCGTGGCTAGATAGAAGATTGGTTTACTTTATTAGGTAAGTCCTCATATTTTGGGAACTACCTATTGAGCTTATTTCTTTTCTTGCTATCTCTAGACTATGTTTCTATTTTGAGACATTTGTTTTCTTGATTGGGGAGCTAGTGGCTTGTTCTATGCCCCCACCTATGTTAGTATGATAGAGGCATGTTTAGACATAGAGTTGATGTAGTCCATTTAAACATATGAATTTAGATTTCATTTTATTTCTGTACTTCCATGTTTAAGATTATTCTTCCACTTTTTTTTATTATGTTTATCCTACCTTATGAATGCAATATATGCTAAGAGGCTTGGTTAGGATCCTTCGGGTTCCCGATCGCCATGTCACAACTAGGTTTCTAGTTCAGTTCGTGACAAAAATGATATGAAGCCTGTACGACTTTACAAAATTATTTTCTTGTGAGTAAAACTCTCAAAATTAAACTTGGCATAAAGTATAGATATTACAACGTCATGGGATGAGGGTGTGTTACAAAATGGGAAATTTGCGGCTCAAACACATACATTTTGTCTTCGTGCATCCCACCAGAGCGGGATTATTCAGGACAAGACGGGGCTGCTGTAGCGGGATAGACAAAAATTAATATGGTAAAAAGTACCATAATTATTTTTAATCATCCCACTTCGTTCTTAAGAGGCCAGAAGCAACCTATAGCGATTTCTTGCAGTTTCCACCAAATTTCATGCTAAAGGTAAGTTAATTGATCTCCTAATGTATATTTTGATTGTTAGTACCTAGAATACATGAGGGATAACTTAGGAGAGAGTTCTTGACTTGAATTTAATAGTGGAAAGAAGACCTAGATGGGTGTTAGGATCATGTATTTTGCTAAAGTTGGGAATTTTGGTATAATTTAGATAAATTAAACCATTTTATTTATTTTTTGTATATGTGTGATTGTTTTTAGACTGCGAACAAAACAAAAAGCTTCGAAAAAACAAAACTCCAGTAGTTTATAGTTTTCAAGGCTTGATTTTGAGGTAGGTGACAACTTTTTCTTCTCATTATGTTCTTGTTAGCTGCTTCATTTGTACGCATATATGTATTTGAATAGGAAAAGTTGAAATGAACTATGTGAAATGATTGGTTCTTGTCAATAGCATGCAATGAACCTATTTTTGGTAGTTATGACTGTTGAAACTATTCATTGTATATGTGATTGTGTTGTGTTTGCTTGGACCAGGTGTCACATTCCGATACATAACTGGACCGGATATCATATTTTGACATATAATTGAATTGGGGTGTCACATTCTGACACAACCTTAGATCGGGTGTCACACTCTGACACACTAATAGGTGAAGTGTAGGTTCCATGAGAGAACTATCCTTGGATGTGTATTGAAATTGAGACTGTTAGCCTGTGTATATATTTGTACTGTTATGAGATGATAAGTAGTAAGGTATTCTATATATGTATGTTTACGGTATTGTAGTTACTTGTTTGTATCTTATTTACTGGACTACCCACATGATTCTACTAGTACACCATTATTTTTTGTAATAAGACTGCAATTGCTTTTTTTTGTTGAGTACAAGGCATCTTCAGGCTACTGTTGAGAGACCTCGTATAGAAGATTGTTGATTTACAGAGTTCAAGGGTGAGCCGGTTCTTTCAGGCTACCATGAACTCTTCTCTATCTTGGTCCCTCCTTCTCGAACTTAGATTTTTGGACACTTTGGTTATGACTTTTTGGGGTTGTATCCCCTTTCTTTAGACTTGTTGTTTTATTACAGTTTTGGTACAATGCCCTTCAGATTTTAGGCATATTTATGCATGTTTTACCTGGATTGACTAAATTTATGGGGACTCGATATTTTCTTTCTATGTTTAACTTGTTTCCATATCTTAGATTGTTCATCGCTTCTTATTGCTGATTAGTTTAGATTGTAATAGTGATTCTCCCACCGAAGAATTAGAGTGAGTGTCAATCACGACGGATTAAGATCGTGACATATACGCATCAAGCAAAGTCAATATGCTACAAAACATGTTCACATAGTCACATAATTCATCAATCACGAAAACAATAATTATTTTACCTGTATAATGGCATCAATATTTGATAAATAGTCATCATCTCATGTATATGAGACCCCTATTACCCATTACCCCTAAATTCAGCAAATTAATACACTAAAATTGTATAAGAATAAAATAAGGGAAAACTTCTCTAAATAGACCCAATTGTGAAACTATTTACTCAATTTGGACTCAATCCAAACTATTTATCCTTAATAGATCCATGATCCTAACTATTTACCCTCTTACCCCACTTTCTCCTTTCTTATTTGGCGCATGACATTAGCATCACTGTTATGAATTAATTCTCTGTAATACTCCATCGGTATGTTGATACCATATCGGTATCATATATGACTGAGCTTAATTTTTTGTGATACTCCATTAGTATATTGATACCCTATCAATACCATATAGGATTGAACTTTTTTTTAAGAAAAAAAAATTAAAACAATTAAGAGAAAAATTATTCAAATCACAATCTTATCTATTTATCTCTAAATTAGTAGAAAATATATTCTTTGTGATACTCCTATGGTATATTGTTACAATATAGCGATATCATATAGAACTGAGTTTAATCCTCTGTGATACTCCGTCAATATATTGATATTCTATCGGTATCATATAGGGTGGGTGCTGACGTCAGCATGACGTCGGCACACGAATTTTAAAATAAATTTATGGCATTTTAAAATAAAAAAATATCTAAAAATAATGAGGCATTTAAGGGTAAATACGTTTACTTAAATGTTCTTTTCCCTTAAAATAAGTCTTTAACTTTCTTTAATTGGAGCACAAAAAGTAAAATTATGGCTTTTACTTTCACAACGCCTACAAATGGTCCTAATATAGTCAAATATGTATTTTACATGAGTTTGCAAGTTCTTGGACACACATATTGCCATATAAAAGTTTGATCCAAAAATTGGATCAAAACGTTAACCCTAGGCCTTCAAGGTTGCATATGAAATTTTATTTCAAAATTAGTTTACCACAAAGATGAAAATCTTAAGTGAAATTTTCATAAATTGCTTAGTCCTAAAACTTAATAGGGCGAGATAACTATAGTTTAGGTAATTACATTCTGTAATTGTTGCTATAACAACTTTGTGTATAATTTGCATATTCGTTTGTATAATTTTCTGCAAATATACAAATCGATTTGTTTAATGCGTGGCAATATACAAACAGGGCTAATATATAGAAATTCTATATTTGCACATTTTAGGAATTTTCCAGAACTTATTAAATCAAACGTATCAATATTATAATTATATACATGCTAGGGTAAACATATTCAAATTCTGGATTTATTCAATAAGGAAATTTTGATTTTTTATAAACAAATTCTAAATTTATACAATTGGAGCTTAATTATTCAAATTCTGGATAACTATAATTATGTTAATTAATTACGGGAAAAAGTTAATAGCGAGTAGGAATTAACTTAAACTATAGCTAGGTATATTAATTAACTAATATATATTTGGTAGTCCATGTCATTTTCCCAAATCTTAAACCCAAAAAAGTTAGATAAAAAGAATCCCTAAATGACGCCCCATTTCAAGAATTTCATAAATATCTACTTTGGGCGAACCCCCCAAACCTCCAATCCCAAACACCAACTAAAAATAAAAACCCAACTAAATTACTAATTAAATATTGGATTAGCTGGGTATTGGTAATTAGAGGATTATAATCTTAGCCTTTGATTGCGCAAAACCTATTTGAAATCACCCTAAATTGAACTCTCATTCTCCCAATATTGAGTTATGAAGTCTAAGTTCGAAAATGTGAATTAAATCACTGAGGAAGTAATTCCTTCATCGCAAACATGATGGACCCTCGTGAATGCATCCCCGACCCAGACCCAAACCCATCATGTATGGAATACCTCACCCCGTGAATGCGAACCTAGAATATTGACTTTAGTCAAACTTCTTAAACTTCAAAATTGAAAATCTCACCCCAATCACCTCAAAATTCATGCCACCCATCCCTGCAAGTCGCAAGTGATAAACAAAAGCTATAGGAAAGGCCAAACTAGGACAACACACTGAAAATTCAAAATGACTATGAGGGTCATTACAAAAAGTTTCTCTATGACCAAGTAATATAAAACTTATCCAAGATAAGAAAAAAAAAACTTGAACTTTCTAATCATATTATCGTTAAATAAGAATCATCAAGCATTTTCTTTATGACTTTTGAATAACAATTTGTAAATATAAACACACACATATATATATATATATATATATATATATATAATATATGTATATATATAAACCTAAGACGGCTAAGTTCATGAATTGAGAGATTTCGTTAAACAACTTGGAGGCAACTCCTTGCCGGTGGCTTTCCCTTTGGCGTGAGTGCAGGATGCAATCGCAGGTTCATGAGGGCCATGGTAGACTAAGTTGATATCATTAAGGATGATTTCTTTACAAGGAAATGATGCACTGCAATATAAAGTAACTGCTGCCCGTGAACTTGAAGTTCCCCTTATGTTTTTGAATGTCACGTTCTTGATTTGTACTGAACTTTCCTGATAATTAAAGAAACGTCAAATCATAATATGTCCCATGGAAAACAATTCAACGACTTCTCTCGTTTATTGACATAAATTATTTTTCCTCTAACTAATTTAATTTTATAACGTGCTAATTATTTCAACTAAGACTTAGACATTATTATTAATTATTTGCATCCAAAAAAATGACGACTTTCGACATATCCAACACATTAAATTTTAAGATTAAAAAAAAATGAAATGCAAGTACCTGACTGCTGCAATTATGATTCGGGCAATAGTGCTGGTCAATAATCATAGGATTCCAAACTCTTTTCATGACAATATCTTCAAAAGTTATATGGGTAACGTTACCAACATCCGATGATCCCCAAGTTTTAATCCTCACTCCATTTTGAGTAGCAATGAGAGTGCAATTTTTGACATGTATGTCCTTAACAACTTCATTTGGTGAACTTCCTAAGCTACCAATGCTTATTCCATGGCCAGGGCCACAAGTGACTCCTGAAATGTTGATATTTTTGCTTCCTGTGATTATAGCTATACAATCATCTCCGGTGCCAATGTTGGAATCCAAGACATGAATGTTGGTGGACAGGGCAATGTGAATGCCATCCGTGTTAGGGCTGTTGCCTGGTGCCGTTATGTTAACATGACTAAATGTCATGTTATTGCAAGAAAAGACCTTGAAATGTACATGCTTGCTATTGATTGAATGTATGTCACGCACAACCGCATTGTTGATAAAAGAGAATCCTAGTGTCTGGTTCAAAATTTTTTAAAAAGCATCAAAAATAATGTTTAATTTTTAACTTTATATTATAATCAAAAAATAAAAATCAATGTTACCACAAAAATGATGGATAAGGCAATAAAATATTTGTTAAATTTATCATTTCTTTTATGACAAAAATGGTGAGTTTAGATGCCCCATACATGTTTAAGACCTCATAATAGTAGTTAAGAGTATCTTTACCCTTTTTCACGTTAAGCACAAGACAACTAGAGCTTAAAAAGAACATAAAAAATAAAATGTATTATAAAAGAAAATTGATATTACTGACCAGAATTAAAACTTCAACTGTGACAAATGATGAATCAATATTAGATTATTTTTTTCCCCTTCAAATTTTACATCAAATAATTTGATTCAGAATTTCATTGTTTTTTCATCTAATTCCTTATCAAATAAGAATATTTTTATCAAAAAGAAATATATCTAAAGTGGAATTTAGCACAAATAATTTTACTCAAAATTATAAAAACATATGATAATAAATTATACAAAAAACTTACTAAAGGAAGATTTTTGCAGTGATGCTTTCCCCAAGCAGAAGGTCCTTGTCCATCTAACGTTCCGCCTCCTCCAATTTCTAATCCATTCATATATTGAAAAGAAATCCAAGACATATTGCAGTTTAGTGTAGGGTGTGATGGAGCTTTAATAATTCCTTTGATTTGGAAGGTCAAGGCGAATTCTTTGCATGGTCCACTAAAATTTGTAGCATGTACCTTGTATACTCCTAAAGGTATCAACAATGTGGCTTTTCCATTCCATTTGCATGCATCCGTCCAAGTATTCGAAAATGCCTTCCACAATAAATAAATAAATAAAAAAAAGTAGATTTAATCAAACACTGAATTTGTTATAGATAAGATGACCATTATATTATAAGTTATTTAAGCAAAATCCACTTTGTCATACATATAGTAATGACTATGAATGATTTCATAGTTAGAAAGAATATTTATAATAAAGGCGTAACTAACTTTTGTGATCCGTACTCCCTCATTAATTATACTTTAAATAAATTTTTCTTTTTATTTATCTAATTTTAGAAAATTAAAATTATTACTTTCTTTCACTATTACTCTCATTATTATTAAGTAACTACTTAAAAGTATTTTTAATCAAAGTTAGATTTTAAAAGCATAATGAATAAAGGTAATTTAGTAAAATAAATTCCTTATAAATCCTTTCTCTGGCCCATTTTACCTGCCGTGGTTACATAAATATTTAGTACAAAGCATTTGTCAGTTCTGTAAGTCAATATATAATTATTAGTATTATCCACCTTACCCTTATTCTAATAATTACAAAGAGAGATTAATTTAGTAAAAGAAATAGTAGTATAAAATAAATATCAAAGGGAAAATAAGGGTAAGTAAGTTAAATTATTCTTGTAGTTAATGTTTTCTTATTAGTCGTGCAAAATAAAATCCAGTAAAATGGACCAAAAGAAATAGTTTTTCGAGGAGTGTCAAATCAACTAGAGGGACAATTAAAAAAAGGAAATGGAAGGTTTTTGTGTGAACTTATATGTAGATCTTTTAGAATTTTTTACTTATATCGAGTCGACAATAATTACAGATACATTTTTTTTAAAAAAATGATAGGTTCTCACCTTACTATCATCTGTCACTCCATCTGCTTTAGCACCATAGGAAAGGACATTGAAGATCTTTCCCTCAGCATTAGTGCATACAAGAACAAGGCCGATAATAAAAACTATTTCTAAACAATAATTTGAAGTCATTACTTTTTGTTTTTGTTTTTCTTTCTTCACTTGTGTTTATATATACCTTCATTTTCCCTCACACTTTACAAGTGATATTTAATTCATTAATTATTGCCTTAATAATATAAGAAATCTTAAATTCAGTTACATCGAGAGATTTCTTAGATTTAATTTATTACTAAGTGAATTTATCTTTGACTGAATATCAAGGTAAGATTTTAAACTTCCACCTAGGATTTTTAGATCAATTGGATATTATTCTTCACTAGAGATTGCTAATTTTACTAGAATTCAACATTATTGTGAATACAGTAATTTCTTCTCAGTAGCTAAAACATAAATTTTACTGATATCATTTTTAAATATACATATATTCATGATCACCCAACTAGGTGATCTAACAAGACACCTGCAAATACAGGGAGTAAGTATGACATCCGATCAATTCGTCTAGCATGGTTACATTTCAAAAACTTTCTGTGGGGTCTAATCCAAAAAAAATAAATTAAAAAGGAAAAAGTTGAGTGGAATTTTTTTTTGATTGCAATACATAATATAGTAAAACCGATTATGTGTGTGATGATCCAAATTTATGACGGTTATGGGTGAATTGCAACATGCAATAGAAAAATTGATTTATTGTGTCACGATCCAAATTTGTGAATCGTGATAAGATACATAAAGATATATTACCCAATAGACAAATTCAACACTTCTCGAGTATCACAATTTAGAATAAAAAATATCATAAAAATGTATAAAAGCCACCAAAGTGTTATATCTTGCCACAAAAGGGATCATGATTACAATATTTCTAAAACATGCATTGATTCACATTACCCTTCTTTTCTTTTGAATTAGCTATTGTGTCTGTAAACATTAGAATTATATTGGATTTAAATTCGTAAATTAATTTATACTATATTAAATTCAAGAAAATAGTTCAAATGATGTGGCAATTCAAGTCAAATTAAATGAGCCACTAAAATCACACCACGTGTCAAATTTATATGGCAATCCAAGTCAAATTAAATGAGTCATTAGAATCATGCCATGTGCCAAAATTATGTGGTAATCCAAATCAAATTAAATAAGCCACTAAAATCATGCCACGTGTCGAAGTTATGTGGCAATCTAAGTCAAATTAAACAAGCCACTAAAATCATGCCACGTGTCGAAGTGATGTGGCAATCTAAGTCAAATTAAATGACCCACTAGAATAATGCCACGTGTATATGTGACATGTTCTGACCAATCAAATAAAACTCTTCACCAAAGAAATCTGATTGGTCAGTTCAAATCAACCAATCAAATCACACTCTCATACCACTTCCTACAACTATAAATAGGGGTCCTCATTATTCTGAGAAGGGGGTTTTTTCAAGAACAAGAAGCAAGAAGAGAGCTTGTGGATCAAAGACCGCAAATTCTCTACAAAGCTACAAAGTTCAAGTAATCAAATTCAAGTTCAAGTTCAAGATCAAGAACGAAGAAGAAGATCAAGAAGATCAAGATCAAGTTACTTGTTTATATTTACTGTTCGTCATAACCATACAAGTGTTCGTGATGAATAATTCAAATCCAAATTTGAAGACGAAGATTCAAGATCAAGCTATTCAATCCCTTGACTCTAAATCAAATTCAAGTTCAACGTGTTTCATATTATTTGAAAAATCAGAGGATTATCATAGAGATTGTAACCCGCACTATATTTTAAAATTAAATATTACACTTTGTTACTCTAATTTTCTGGTCTTGATTATTTATTTTTCTCGATTCGAAAATTTGTTGTTTACAAATTTTGGCACGCCCAGTGGGACAATCTCTACCTCTCATCTCTTTACATCGATCATCCAACTTCAAGACTACTTAAAATGGCATCTAAGAAGTTTGACTCCAAGGCTATTATTGCTAAGGCTACTGATTCCAAATTCTCCTCTGAGGTGGAGAACATACTGGATGCGACTATGGGAAGTTTAGGACCCATCACTAGGAATAGAGCAAACTTGCTAGGACAACAAGCACTCCAAGTGCCGTCCACATCGGTTCGTGTTTTTGATCCTTTATCTTCAAAGGGGGCAAGATTCTTTTCGAATGAATTAGAAGAAGGAGAGAATATAGTTGATATTGTTGAAAGGACATTGGCTCGACTTAGTCCTTTTAACACAAGGAATTGCACTATTCAAAATGAAGATGATGTTCTGATCACTAGATCTGCTCCAGTCACTCCACGTAATTTGTTTCAGACAAATTTCAATTTGAGGGAAAATCCATGCTTTGCTCCATCTTCCATAACGGTCATCCAAACGATAATGACTAACACATCAACTGTTGAAGAACAATTGGCAAGTTTGACAAAGGCAATTGAAGGTCTAACAAAATATGTGCAAGATCAAGATAATTGAATTGTCAAGTTGACGGACAGAGTTGAGAACGTTATGGAGGGGGACTCAAGTCATGCACCTAGAAAACATCCGATGATACAAGAAAAAGGAGATTCAGTTACAAAGCAAATAAATATGGGTGATGAGCTGCAAGTATCTGCTAAAGGAGGAATTCCCATTCATCAACTGAAGGACTTCATTATGGGAACCATCAAAGATAAATATGATGTATCTTCAAAGTCGTCATTTACGTATGCAAAGCCATACACTTCAAGAATCAATGTTTTGAAGATGCTTGCAGGTTATCAACCTCCAAAATTTCAACAATTTGACGGAAAGGGAAATCTAAAGCAACACATTGCCCATTTTGTTGAAACTTGCAATAATGCTGGAACATATGGAGATTATTTGGTCAAGAAATTTGTGCGCTCCTTACAAGGAAATGCCTTTGACTGGTATACAGATCTCGAGGCAGGCTCTATTGATAGTTGGGAACAACTTGAGCATGAATTTCTTAATCGTTTCTATAGCACAAGGTGTATTGTGAGCATGGTTGAAATCACAAATACACGTCAATGGAAAGATGAACCCGTCATTGAGTTCATCAACCGATGGAGAAATGCAAGCCTCAATTGTAAGGATAGGCTTAGTGAAACTTCCGGAATAGAAATGTGTATTCAAGAAATGCGTTAGGGACTTCGTTATATCCTACAGGGTATTAAAGCCAAATCATTTGAGAAACTATCCATACGTGCTCATTATATGGAGTTGAGCATGTTTGCAAGCGGGATTGAAGGACCATTTATTTATGGGCCTCGCAAGGGAAAAGAAAAAATTGAGGTAAAGAAAGGAGGAAAATCGGCACCTAAGTTTGGAAATAAGGAGTCGATGAATGTTAATGATGTACCTTTGAAAGTGGCTATAAATCTAAGCAAGAATCAAAGGGTGAAGACCACGACTTTTCAGAATAATGCTGGTAGAAAGCTGACTTTGAAGGAAATGCAGGCAAAAGAGTATCCTTTCTTGGACTCAAATGTTCCAGCAATTTTTGAAGAGCTTCTAGCGTTAAAACTCTTTGAGCTACCTGAAATGAAGCATCTAGATGAGGCTGGGAGAACTAATGATCTAAATTACTGCAAATATCATCGTTTGATGGGCCATCCTATTGAAAAGTGTTTTATCTTTAAGGAAAAGATCATGGACTTAGCCCGTGAAGGAAAGATATTGCTTGAAGATGAGAAGAAGAGTTCAAATCAAGTCTCTGTCACTTTTGGTTCACTCGACCCCATAGTTCTTTGCAACTTTATCGAAATACATGATAGTGGTGATGGCCTAGCCACATCACCACCAAAGATGATTAAATTGGTGACTTCAAACCAATAGATGTTAACGTATCATCGCTTGTTCCTTTGATGAATGAAGTAATAAGGGAAGATAAACCTCTATAGGAAAACCAATCTTGCGGTGCTTATACTGATGATGAAGGATGGATTTTAGTGACACGATGAAAACATTGTAAAACGAGCTTGCAAAGAGAACCAAGTAAGCAAGTGACTAGAGCAAAGATGAAGAAACTACCTAAAACTCAAAGGGTAAAGAAGAATGTGAAGAAGTCAAGAGTTGGTGGAAATTACTATCAAAAGCAACGTCCTCCGGTGACATTAGAGGAATTCTTGCCAAGTTGGTTTCGTGAAAAGATTTCTCATTGTGACACCAAGGCCTCGTGTTGTAACATTGATAGAGAAGAGACAATGGTAGAAATCTCATCACCATCATTACCTCCATCACATGAAGTCCCTATAAAGCCTCACTCTGAAGAAATGGACACTTGTGATACGAAGTTTACATTCACTAATGATGATCTTTTATTGGGTAAAGTGTTGCATAATCATCCTTTATATATGGTAGGTTTTGTGCTTGGACATAAAGTAAATAGGATCATGGTGGATGATGGATTTGGGGTCAATATTCTCCCTATTCGTACTGTGAAAGAACTTGGAATCCCGATAAATGAACTATTTGAAAGTCGTCTAATGATTCAAGGATTTAACCAAGTGGGGCAGAGAGCCATTGGTGCTGTCAAATTAGATATAACGATGGGAGATATGGATTCGAGTGGGTGGATGCATGTTATTGACTCAAAGACCTCGTATAATATCTTGTTAGGAAGGTCATGGATACATGAGAACAAAGTGGTGCCATCCACCTACCATCAATGTTTTAAATACTTTGAAAATGGGGTTCAAAAGAAGGTAGTTGCTTATGATAAATCTTTCACCGAGACAGAAGCGCACTTTGCTGATGCAAAATTCTACTTAAAGAACCATGCTTCAAAAGAAGTCAAAGTTGATAATGCGATACCTGCTAACATTACAAAAAAGTGTTGATGTAGCACCTGATAATGTGAGGGTCATGATTGAAAAGAGAAACCCTTTCAGACATAAGTAAAGTACTTAAGATAAGTGAGGCATCTTCAAGTAAGAGAATGATTCCTATTTCTCACTATGTCCCAAAGACAAACAAAGTCAAGATCCCACCCTCTGAGTTGTAGAGTAGCAAGTTGACATTCCCTATCAAGCAAATTGATACAATCAAATCACCTTCAAAAATGATACAAGGATTTGTCAGACCATCGAATCATGATTCACATGAATCACTTCCTAAAAAGCGTACAAATGAGGGTTTTAACCCGAATGCATATAAGTTATTGGTAAAAGTGGGATACAATCCTAATGAAGCTGCTAAAGTAGGAAAGCTTCCAAATGAAGTTATTGAAAGGGCAAATCGTGGCCTAAATCAAACTCAAAGGATAATGATAGAAAAAGGATATGATGTCAAGCAATCGCGCGAAGGCTTGGGTTACAAAAAACCATCACTAGTCCGAATATCTATAAAAAGGATGAGCATCAACTACATTACCCTGTGGAAGAACCAATGATGTTCAACAAAAAGCCTTCTGTGTATGATCGACTTAGTGGCATGACTCCTAACATTTCTGCATCTGATCGGCTAATAGAATCAACTCCAAAAACTTTAATATTTGATCGATTGGGACCAATGAAGAAGATACAAGCACCAAAGAAATTATAGAACAATGGAAGAATGGTTACATGCTCGGGAGCATAATTCACCCAAGAATTGGCCTAGTTTGATCCCTTCTAGAATGAGGCGAGAGACAAAACTTGTAGTTTCATGTGGAGATGTCCTGAGAGCAAGAACTCATACCATAGTTCACACTAAGGAGCAAGATGAAGATGAAAAAAGTGTGGGATCATCAAATCACATATCTTTTAATGATGATGATCCTCAAGAAGATGAGGATGCTGAAGATGCACCACCTGAACTCGAGGAAGGGATAAAGAATACTGTTGATGCATTGAAGGAAGTAAATCTTGGGGTTGATGATGATATAAGGCCTACATATATAAGTGCTTCACTGGATGACGATTAAGAGAAGAAATATATTGAGCTTCTTATGGAATTTAGGGATGTATTTCCTTGGAGTTATAAAGAAATGCCAGGATTAGACACTAAAGTTGCAGTTCATCGTCTTACTGTGAAACGAGGCACTCATCCTATTAAACAAGGCAACGTCGCTTTAGACCTGAACTGGTTCCTTTGATCGAAACTGAAGTTAAAAGCTTATTGAAGCAGGTTTCATTCGTGAAGTCAAATATCCTACATGGATTTCAAGCATTGTACCTGTAAGAAAGAAGAATGGCCAAATACGAGTTTGTGTTGACTTTAGAGATATTAATAATGTATGCCCTAAGGATGAATTTCCTCTTCCAATCCCTGAGCTTATGATTGATGCTACAACTAGATACGAGGCAATGTCTTTCATGGATGGTTCATCTGGATACAATCAAATTCACATGGCACCAAAGGATGAAGAACTTACTGCATTTCGCTCTCCTAAAGGTATATATTGCTACAAAGTAATGCCTTTTGGTTTAAAAAATGCTGGAGCCACTTATCAACGAGCCATGCAAAATATTTTTGATTAAATGCTTCATAAAAATGTTGAGTGTTATGTCGATGACTTAGTGGTGAAATCAAAGAAGATTTATGAGCACTTGCAAGATTTGAGAATGGTGTTTGAACGACTTCGAAGATATCAACTGAAAATGAACCCTTTAAAATGTGCCTTTGGAGTTACTTCGGGGAAAGTTTCTCGGTTTTATTGTTCGACAATGAGGAATCGAGATTGAAAAAGATAAGATAGATGCTATTTTAAAGATGCCTGAGCCAAAAAATATTCATGAGTTGAAAAAATTACAAGGAAAATTAGCATATCTTAGGAGTTTTATCTCAAATCTGGCTGGGAGATGTCAACTATTCAGTCGCCTTATGAAGAAAGATGTTCCTTTTGAATGGGACCAAGCTTGTACCAATGCCTTTGAGAACATAAAGTCTTATCTGATGAAACCTCCAGTACTTGTAGCTCCTATACCTGGAAAACCATTTGTCACGATCCAACCCTGTGGGCCGCGACTAGGGTCCGACCTGGACCCCCGTTTACGTAACTATCGACTATAGTCAAATTGGACTATGTATAACGTGATACTGCTCACAAAAACCTCAATGGGTTAAAACTTTTTCATGTTCATACAGCATCCTAGATATAGGAACCAAACACATGAACCCAGTAGGTGATAAAATATTCATACACGTGTAGCCTCTTTCATTTGCATCATGTCATGAAAGGGAAAGCCAGCCAATAAGGCTGCCACAACATAATAGCTTTTACAATATATCGCATAGGCATAACCGAAATAAACTCCTAAACAACCCACACATATATGTCTACAGACCTCTAAGAATAGGAACTACAACATATGGCGGGACAGGGCCCCAGCCGTACCCTTAACCAATATATACAAATGTACAACAAAATGCTAGTACCAAAATAAGGCTCTAGACAAGGAGCACTGCCAACCAACAAGGTGGATGTCCTAGGCGAGCAGATCAGCAAACCGAGCATCTGTACCTGCGGGCATGAAATGCATCCCCCCGAAGAAAGGGGGGTCAGTACAAAAAATATACCTAGTATATAAAACATGGACTGTAATAAGTAAAGTCGTTACAAGAGCAGAATGTGCAAAAATAAGCAAAATATCCAGAATATCAAAATGCTTTTCATAATCACCGATAATGTATGCATAAAAACATATGCCACATCCGGACCCATTAAGGGACTCGGTGAACAAATACAAAACGTGGTCGCCGCCCCTTCACTAGCGCCACATCACATTATAACACCAGAGTAGAGAATATCTCTATAACAGATTATATTATATCATATGGTCATATCAGATCATATCATACCATATGTGTACAAGGCACATCATAACTCCACAAAACCCATGCACAGGTCGTACCTGCCCCCTTACGTCGGGGCACGACGAACAATGCAGAGAAGTACGCAAGATAACAAAACCTGGACCGGACTCAGTGAAGGAAACATTAAGGCATCCACGAGTGGAGTAGTGAGAAACTATATGCAATTTAAATCATATTTGAGACTCGATGGAATAATCAAAATGAGCTTTCCTTCAAAATCGAGACAAAAGTCATATCAAGTACCTTTTGAAAGTCATTATGGACTATATCAAAATAGAACTTCTGGAAATCATATATATGTATCAAGGTATAAAAAAATATCTTTTGAAAGTCAAAAAATTGGCCATCCTAGTGGTTTTAAGAATAGGACTTTTTGGGAATCATATGGAAATCATATACTTGTTTCGTAAAAACCATGCCAAAAAGGGAGATTAGCTTTATATACTTATGTAAAATCATGCTAAGAGAAGGAATAAGATTTACATACTTATGCCAAAGAATACTAAAATAAAGTATAAGCCTTATATACGTATACCAAAACATGCCAAAAGAAGGAAACGTTAGCTTTACATACCTGTTACGGGTTACTTCTTATCCCGTTTATCTCGTCGTCCTTTAAACCTAAGTAACATGGATGAAATACAAGTATCAACAACCTTAGTCTTTTTAGCACCTTAGGTTACACACAAATATTTATAGAACTCATCTTCTTGCTCACCTTCTCGACTAGTTCCTTAGTTAGTTAAAGAGTTAACGAAAATCGGGCAGCATCTCTCCTATAATGTGCCCTATCCGAATTTTCAATTATACTCCTAATAGCTACAGCCAACCAACAACAATAACCTGCAGCATATATATATACAATTCACACCAATCTTATACCACATAAACTCCAAACGACTCGCTCAAAACCACGATACCAAAATAAGGTTTCTAATTTCCGTTTTGCAAAACCTTTAACCGTACGAAGCGGAGGACCATATGGATGCAACCGGAAGCTCCCACACCTCTTTTAGAATAATTTTAGGCCTTTCAACACACCATCACACACATGCAACATCCCCCACACGCACAACGCCTCATTTCGACTACAATTTAACTATAGCGATTCCAATTTGGTTTATTTCGGACGTCAAGCATATGTATCATATTTTCACATTTCCAGCAACTTACACAACGTATAATATCCTCTATAACAACACCATAAACTCCAATTAAAAAAGGAAAGGCATTACCTTACGTTAAACTTGTCAAACTCGCCAAAAACTATCAAAACGCAAAATCTAGATAGCCCACTGTCTTATATTGTCGCTTAGTTTTGGAGGGGTAATTGAGGGAAACAGGATTTGTGGCCTGAATGAAAGTTATATACATGTGTATCAAGGTTGAATTTTTTTTTTAATTACCCCTACATCAATTTTGTACGAAAATATATGCCCAAAATACTCACAGCTGTCCGTTTAGGATTTCCAAAATAAAATCTGGGCAGTACCTCCTCTACACTTCATCACCCTTTTTAGTGAAGATAAAAGTAAAACTGGATTTAATGGTCTACATAAAAGTTATAGACCTATGAAATACCTTTACAAAACATATCTAATTACCCTAAACTATGCTATACACAAGAAGTTATACCAATATTACTAATAACTGTCCCCTCCAAAAATGGGTCTGTTCCCTAGCATTTTCTCTTTACGTTTCTCTTAGTTTTCCAAGTGAAGAACTGAAAATATGGTTCCGTAGGCATCTTAATATACATATATACACCTCCACATAATTGAGGAACACCGTAGATAATTAATTCATGGAAGCAAAGTGAAGAACTTACCTTAATTTCCTCCAATTTGTGGCTGCTGTTGTGAGCTCTCTTTCTCTCACGTTTCTCTCTATAATTTGGCTTATTTTTGGACTTCAAATGACTTAAGAGTCATTAACATACATATATCGGGTCCCTTAGGAAGTGAAACGTGTCATCCCCTAAGGATGACATGTGTCAAACCCTTATTGGGCCACGAATCCATGCTTTCAAGGAGGGGATGCCACGTGTCCTTGTAGGCCCCACCTCCCAAGTAGGTGGATCACCTACTTGACCCTAAGTAGGTGGGTCACCTTCTTGCTTGAGGTGCTGCCACGTGCCACTCCTCCATTGGCTTCCACGTGTCGTCTTTTTCCCTTCCTCGTGGGTTCATAATCTAGTCTTATTTTAGGAGCCTATGTAATCCATGCTACATAAGCTTGGTATGTCCTTAAGCAACTCAAGTATGTAAGACGTCTAAGTTGGTAGCTTACGTAGGTAAATCGAGTCCTACGACTCATTTATCGGCCTCCAACTCCTTTCGAATTTTTATAACCCTATTTACAATCTTCCTTATTATGAAGCATTTCGTTCTCCTTTCCTTGGAGTTATTTGATAGCATTATAAACTATCCGACTCACATAACTATTTTTAAGAAACTTAAGAGCCTTCCCAGAAACTTGAGAAGCTTAAGAAGCATTTTAAGGTACCAAAGTATGGGGTGTAACATCCTTCCCTCCTTTAGAACATTCATCCCCGAATGTTAACTAGCCTCATAAGGTCTTACGAGTGCTTCAGGATTCTTTTGTACTGGCTGCCGTTCATTGGCCTTGTATCAACTCATATGGTCTATTTAAGAAGGTAGATTACCTGTAGACATAGGGAACAAGTGATATTTCTTTTCCATTACTTCTTTCCAGTTTCTTTACCACACATCATATCACACCCTTTACACGAACATGTGTAGGAGCTTAAAATAGCCCGAAAGATGCTTTAGCATCACCATACTAGTCTGTACGTAAACCTGTATCATTTCTTACTTCCTTTCTCTACTTACCCTTGAGTTTCCTCATATTCTAGTATAGGAGAGATCTCTCATCCTTTCCTTGTTTTGCTGCTTGTACACCACAATATTAGTAGTCAGTAACTTTGTTACCAACGTCTTACCTTCAGTCGAGTATAGCCTGGCTATTTCTTACAGTATGTTTAAGTTCTCATCGTAATTCTCTTGTTGTATTCATCCCCTTTGTATGCACCTATTCTTTGATGTCATACTATTCAAGTCCTTACTATTAATTCTCCGCACTGTCTTCGGTATCATGGATTCTATCCATTTATTGCTGGCCTTTAGATCTTATTAACTCGTGCCAGTACGGGATCTCACTTCAAGCCACTTCCCCCCTTTAGGGTGTACCCATGTCACTATCTGTTGTGTTCTACATTACGCCCTTATTTCTAATTTTCCAATACGAATGATTCTTTTCCAACACATTCGGTATACTGCACCATATCTATGCCTTCCTTTATATCTTCCATACCTTTGGTTGCCTAGGTACGACAACTTAACACAATCATGAGGTGCTAATCCAGTCTAATTATGGGTACTCGAGTCACGTAGCAATTTATGCGAAGCCACTTTCTCACAAGGCTTTACTTATTTTCATAACTATCCTCATTATATTCACATCATATCCTGTTCACATTCTACCCCATAGTATAACACTTCTTAATCTTTTTCACGATTCTTACTATGGGTTACTTACCCTTCTTAGTTAGTCTTATCCTTAATATATCGTTCTATCCAGAACTACAAATCTTTCCTAAATCATTTTCCTTTTATTTTAAGGAAAATTTGGACAGAGTTTCCTCTGTATTTCTTACTATCTCAACACCTGTACGCAGAAAATACCAACAATGCCTCACAAGGGCAATACGCATAAAGATACATATATAAGTATCATATCACGTCATATCGCAGCCTCTCAGGGCGCCCAATATCAATAACAGTATAAACTGATGGACTTACCTCGTATGTCTAACTCGAACTGCACCTGTTTAGACTTTCCGTCTACTTTTCCTTTCAATTTTCAACTTTATATGTCAATCATAATTCAATACCTTACTTGGCACCTATCATTCGTGCCTTGCTTACCTGCGTGCTGTGTAACTTCCAATATTGTCAGTAACCTTCTTATATTGATGTTGTCCTTCTACTGAAATCACAAGTTAGTATGAGAAATTTCATTCCCTATGACTCGGCTCTATCGCACGATTATAGATATGAAAGAAAAATAACATCCTAAATATCCTGTATCCTCTTGTCTATAGATGTGGTGCACAACACACCGATAAAAAAGACTCTATTAGACATGGTTTGTAGACACTCCAAGGATGAACTACTATGATACCACTTCTATCACGACCCAACCCCGTGGGCCGCGACTGGGTCCGACCTGGACCCCCGTTTACATAACTATCAACTATAGTCAAATTAGACTATGTATAACGTGATACTGCTCATAAAAACCTCAATGGGTTAAAACATTTTCATGTTCATACAACCTCCTAGATATAGGAACCAAACACATGAACCTAGTGGGTGATAAAATATTCATACATGTGTGGCCTCTTTCATTTGCATCATGTCATGAGGGGGAAAGACAGCCGATAAGGCTGCCACAACATAATAGCTTTTACAATATATCGCATAGGCATAACCGAAATAAACTCTTAAACAACCCACACATATATGTCTACAGACCTCTAAGAATAGGAACGACAACATATGGTAGGACAGGGCCCCGCCGTACCCTTAACCAATATGTACAAATGTACAACAAAATGCTAGTACCAAAATAGGGCTCTGGACAAGGGGCACTGCCAACCAACAGGGTGGATGTCCTAGGCGAGCGGATCAGCAAACCGAGCGTCTGTACTTGCGGGCATGAAACGCAACCCCCCGAAGAAAGAGGGTCAACATAAAAAATGTACCGAGTATATAAAGCATGGACTGTAATAAGTAAAGTTGTTACCAGAGCAGAATGTGCAAAAATGAGAAAAATATCCAGAATATCAAAATGCTTTTCATAATCAAAGATAATGTATGCAGAAAAACATATGCCACATCCGGCCCCATTAAGGAACTCGGTGAACAACTACAAAACGTGGTCGCCGCCCCTTCACTGGTGCCACAACACATCATAACACTAGAGTAGGGAATATCTCCGTAACAGATCATATCATATCAGATGGTCATATCAGATCATATCATACCATATGTGTACATGGCACATCATAACTCCACAATACCCATGTACAGGTCGTACCTGCCCCCTCACGTCGGGGCACGACGAACAATACAGAGAAGTATGCAAGATAACAAAACCTGGATCGGGCTCGGTGAAGGAAATATTGAGGCATCCACGAGTGGAGTAGTGATAAACTATATGCAATTTAAATCATATTTGAGACTCGATGGAATAATCAAAATGAGCTTTCCTTCAAAATCGAGACAAAAGTCATATCAAGTACCTTTTGAAAGTCACTATGGACTATATCAAAATAGAACTTCTGGTAATCATATATATGTATCAAGGCATAACAAAATATCTTTTGGAAGTCGAAAAATTGGCCATCCTAGTGGCTTTAAGAATAGGACTTTTTGGGAATCATATGGAAATCATATACTTGTTTCGTAAAAACCATGCCAAAAAGGGAGATTAGCTTTATATACTTATGTAAAATCATGCTAAGAGAAGGAATAAGATTTACATACTTATGCAAAAGAAATACTAAAATAAATTATAAGCCTTACATACGTATACCTAAATATGCCAAAAGAAGGAAACGTTAGCTTTACATACTTGTTACGGGTTACTTCTTATCCCGTTTATCTCGTCATCCTTTAAACCTAAGTAACATAGAAGAAATACAAGTATCAAAAACCTTAGTCTTTTCACCACCTTAGGTTACACACAAATATTTATAGAACTCATCTCCTTGCTCGCCTTCTCGACTAGTTCTTTAGTTAGTTAAAGAGTTAACGAAAATCGGGCAGCATCTCCCCTATAATGTGCCCTATCCGAATTTCCAATTATACTCCTAATAGATACAAACAACCAACAACAATAAACTACAGCATATATATATGCAATTCACACCAATATTATACCACATAAACTCCAAATGACTCGCTCGAAACCACGATACCAAAATAAGGTTTCTAGTTTCCGTTTTGCAAAACCTTTAACCGTACGAAGCGGAGGACCATGTGGCTGCAACCAGCAGATCCCACACCTCTTTTAGAATACTTTTAGTCCCTGCAACACACCATCACACACCTGCAACAGCCCCCACACGCACAACGCCTCATTTCGACTACAATTTAACTATAGCGATTCCAATTTGGTTTATTTCGGACGTCAAGCATATTTATCATATTTTCACATTTCCAGAAACTTACACAACGTATAATATCCTCTATAACAACACCATAAACTCCAATTTAAAAGGAAAGGCCTTACCTTACGTTAAACTTGTCAAACTCGCCAAAACTATCAAAACGCGAAATCTGGACAGCCCACTGTCTTATATTGTCGCTTAGTTTTGGAGGGGTAATTGAGGGAAACAGGATTTGTGGCCTCAATGAAAGTTATATATATGTGTATCAAGGTCGCAAAAATTTTTGAATTACCCCTACAACAATTTTGTACGAAAATATATGCCCAAAATACTCACAGCTATCCGTGTAGGATTTCCAAAACAAAATCTGGGCAGTACCTCCTCTACACTTCATCACCCTGTTTCACGAAGCTAAAAGCAAAACTGGATTTAAAGGTCTAAATAGAAGTTATATAACTATGAAATACCTTTCCAAAACATATCTAATCACCTGAAACTATGCTATACACAAGAAGTTATACCAATATTACTAACAACTGTCCCCTCCAAAAACGGGTCTGTTCCCTAGCATTTTCTCTTTACGTTTCTCTTAGTTTTCCAAGTGAAGAACTGAAAATATGGTTTCGTAGGAATCGTAATATACATATATACACCTCCACGTAATTGAGGAACACCGTAGATAATTAATTCACGAAAGAAAAGTGAAGAACTTACCTTAATTTCCTCCAATTTGTGGCTGCTGTTGTGAGCTCTCTTTCTCTCACGTTTCTCTCTATAATTTGGCTGATTTTTGGAATTCAAATGACTTAAGAGTCATTAACATACATATATAGGGTCCCTTAGGAAGTGACACATGTCATCCCCTAAGGGTGACACGTGTCAAACCCTTATTGGGCCACAAATCCATGCTTTTAAGGAGAGGCTGCCACATGTCCTTGTGGGCCCCATCTCCCAAGTAGGTGGGTCACCTACTTGACCCTAAGTAGGTGGGTCACCTGCTTTCTTGAGGTGCTGCCACATGTCACTCCTCCATTGGCTTCCACGTGTTATCTTTTCCCCTTCCTCGTGGGTTCGTAATCTCATCTTATTTTAGGAGCCTATGTAATCCATGCTACGTAAGCTTGGTATGTCCTTAAGCAACTCAAGTATGTAAGACATCTAAGTTGGTAGCTTACGTAGGTAAATCGAGTCCTACGACTCATTTATCGGCCTCCAACTCCTTTTGAATTTTTATAACCCTATTTACAATATTCCTTATTATGAAGCATTTCATTCTCCTTTCCTTGGAGTTATTTGATAGCATTATAAACTATCCGACTCACATAATGATTTTTAAGAAACTTAAGAGCCTTCCCAGAAACTTGAGAAGCTTAAGAAGCATTCTAAGGTACCAAGAAAGGTCAGTAGGAGTACTTCTCGCACAAGAAAATGATGAAGGGAAAGAAAATTCCCTATATTACTTGAGTAGGATAATGACACAAAACGAGATCAAGTATTCACCTATTGAGAAGTTATGTCTGGCACTCGTATTCTCGATTCAAAAGATGAAATATTACTTCCAAGCTCATATTGTGCAACTTGTCTCTAAAGTGAATCCTATCAAGTTTGTCATGTCCAAGCCTGTCTTAATGATAGACTAGCAAGGTGGTACCTCCAGTTTCAACAATTTGAAATTGTGTATATATCTCAAAAGGCAGTAAAAGGACAAGTGCTAGCAGATTTCTTGGCCAATCATCCAATTCCGAATGATTGGGAGTTATCTGATGAATTACCTGATGAAGATGCAATGCTAGTGGAAATTTAGTCACCTTGGAAGATGTATTTTGATGGTGCTGCACATCGTGAAGAAGCCGGTGCTGGAGTGGTATTTGTCATTTCCCATGAAGAAGTTTTGCCATACTCCTTCACTCTAACACAAAACTGCTCCAATAATGTTGCTGAATATCAAGCACTCTTACTTGGGCTTGAGATGACCATTGATATGAAATAATTGCAACTACAAGTTTTTGGGGATTCCAAGTTGGTGATCAATTAAGTCTTGGGTAATTATGAAGTAAAGAAGCCTGAGTTAATCCCATACTGTAATTACGCTTAAAAAATGATAGGGTGGCTTGGAGAGGTGACTATTCAACATGTCCCAAGAATGGAAAATAAAAAGGTTGATGCATTGGCAGCTTTAGCTTCTGCATTAGTATCTCCTAATGAAATGCAGGTTGTGGTTTGCCAAAGATGGATAACTCTGCCTCCAAATGAGCATGAAAAAGAATTTCAACAAGTTATCGCCACTTCGGAAGCTGAAATTGACGATTGGCGATAACCAATAATAGATTATTTGTGTTATGGAATATTGCCAAAAAACCTTCAAAGAAAAATAGAAATCCGATGACGAGCCCCTCGTTTTCTTTATTATAAAAATACACTGTATAGGCGGTCGTTCGATGGAGTTCTCTTACGATGTTTGGGGGCAGATGAATCTACTCAAGCTATGCAAGAAGCATATTCTGGAGTATGTGGAGCACATCAGTCTGGGCCAAAACTTCATTTTCACATAAAAAGGATGGGATATTACTGGCAAACCATGGTGAAAGATTGCTTGGATTACGTCCGAAGATGTAAAGCTTGCCAATTCCATGCAAATTTTATACATCAACCCCCAGAAGTATTGCACCCAACTATTGCCTCATGGATATTTAAAGCTTGGGGTTTGGATGTTGTTGGACCATTGCCTAAGTCCTCTGGTGGACATTTGTACATCCTGGCTGCAACTAGCTACTTCTCAAAATGGGCAGAAGCTGTTTCTCTCAGAGAAGTAAAGAAAGAGAATGTCGCCAACTTTATTCGAGTCAATATTATCTACAGTTTTGGTATTCCTCGATACATATTGACAGATAATGGAAAGCCATTTGATAACAAGTTAATGACAAAGATATGTGATCTTTTTGGCTTCAAGCAACGCAATTTCTCTATGTATTATGCGGCTGCTAATGGTCTCGCTGAAGCATTTAACAAGACACTCTGCAACTTGTTGAAAAAAGTTGTTTCCAAGTCTAAGAGAGATTGGCATAAAAGAATGTAAGAGGCTCTTTGGGCATATAGGACCACGTATCGCACGCCAACACAAGCGACTCCCTATTCTCTTGTTTATGGAGTTGAAGCAGTTCTTCCACTTGAACGTCAAATTCCGTTATTGCGCCTTGCCATTCAAGAAGGGCTCACAGATGAACAAAATGCTTGGTTACGCCTTGAAGAATTGGAGGCTCTTGATGAAAAAAGACTAGAGGCCCAACAAAGTCTGGAATATTATCAAGCTCGTCTAGCTCGATCTTTTAATAAGAAGGTTCGTCTTAGATTCTTCCAAGTGGGTGATCAAGTTCTTGTTGTAAGAAGGCCCATTATTACTTCTCGTCGGTCTGGAAGCAAGTTCTCCACTAAATGGGATGCACCATATGTGGTACAAGAAGTATACTCAAGTGGCGCTTACAAACTGGTTGACTTAGAAGGATTGCGCATTGGCCCCATTAACGGAAAGTTCATAAAGAGATACTATCCCTGAAGAAAAGAAACCCACTCCTTAAGGTACGAGTATAAAATGCATATTACTCCTGGCCCACAAGAGTATAAACTGTGCACAGCATCCAAAATAAAAATGACCGCTAGGTTGAAAATCTCGAAAGAGGCGGCCTAGGCAAAAGTTAGGACAAAAAAAATGAAATGAAAAAAAAAATCATTCTCTCAGAACTACGTTATGACTTGATCCTCTTCGCTGATGTACGTAGGCGCTTAGAATTACATTCTGAGTTCAGTCGCATGAGTATCCAAAGAACTCATAGTCTCTCTTGACCCTCTTCACCGTAATCCGTGAGTTACATCCTAAGTTTAGTCTCATAAGTTCAAAAGAAATGAATCACGCTATTATTTGAGCGTCACAATGTTCTTGTAGATTATCATATATAACGTGTGAATTAGAGAAGGCCAATCAAGACAGAATTTGAATTGACTTCAAAGAAGTATTTATACAAATCTATAAAGCTATTAGCTATGATTATTGTACACAGTGTAGTTTTAAGAACCTTCTTTTTGGCTTCTCTATGCTGAGATATGAGTATTTTTTTTAATAAAATCATGCGAATATGAATCTGTCAGCTTTCCTGCATGTGAAGTTCATTTTTGAAGTTTGTTTAGAATGATCCTGAGGGACTTGAGCTATACATTTTGGATATGTTTTAGATTAAGAAGGTTGGTTTATGATAAATTAAGTCTCTCCTAGCTTGGTGCTCTCATATAATGATATATCTCTTGTACTATCGAAACATAAAAGGTATCGCAACTCTGAAGAATAGGAAGTCAAATCTCTAAAGTAAACCATGATTCAATCTGTAAAAAAAGAAAAAATGTTAGCGCTTAAATTAGTAATTCAATAATCATGGTAATGAATCTCAATAATGAACGATTATATTCTTTGAGCAAAATCTATGTCTGATCTAGACGGTGTAAAGTCTTTGCCACAAATCATGTAAAGTCTTTGCCTTAGACGGTGTAAAGTCTTTAGCTTGGACTATAGAATGCCTTTGACTCAGATGGTGTAAAGTTTTTGCCACAAATCATGTAAAGTCTTTGCCTTAGACGGTGTAAAGTCTTTAGCTTGGACTATGAATTGCCTTTGACTCAGACGGTGTAAAGTCTTTGCCACAAATCATGTAAAGTCTTTGTCTTAGACGGTGTAAAGTCTTTAGCTTGGACTAAGGAATGACTTTGACTCAGACGGTGTAAAGTCTTTGTCTTAGACGGTGTAAAGTCTTTAGCTCGGACTGTGGAATGCCTTTGACTCAGACAGTGTAAAGTCTTTGCCACAAATCATGTAAAGTCTTTACCTTAGACGGTATAAAGTCTTTAGCTCGGACTGTGGAATGCCTTTGACACAGACGGTGTAAAGTCTTTGCCACAAATCATGTAAAGTCTTTGCCTTAGACGGTGTAAAGTCTTTAGCTTGGACTATGGAATGCCTTTAACTCAGACGGTGTAAAGTGTTTACCACAAATCATGTAAAGTATTTGCCTTAGATGGTGTAAAGTCTTTAGCTTGGACTATGGAATGCCTTTAACTTAGACGGTGTAAAGTCTTTGTCACAAATCATATAATGTCTTTGTCACAAATCATATAAAGTCTTTGCCACAAATCATATAAAGTCTTTGCCTTAGACGGTGTAAAGTCTTTAGCTCGGACTATGGAACGCCAAAGTGTTTCCCACAAATCATGTAAAGTCTTTGCCTTAGATGGTGTAAAGTCTTTAGCTCGAACTATGAAATGCCTTTAACTCAGACGGTGTAAAGTCTTTGCCACAAATTATGTAAAGTCTTTGCCTTAGACGATGTAAAGTCTTTAGCTTGGACTATGGAATGCCTTTGACTCAGACGGTGTAAAGTTTTTACCACAAATTATGTAAAGTCTTTATCTCAAACGGTGTAAAGTCTTTTACTTGGACTATGTGATGCCTTTGACTCAAATAGAATAAAAATTTATTGTATATGAAGTAATATTTGCAAAAAAAAAATGAAAAAAATAATAATCTGTGTTTTACCCTTCCAAAAGTCGTTTACAACATCACTGTGAGTACATATGTATGATGATTCAATTTTTTTTAAAACAAACAAACAAAAAAAAACGTACCTCGTATATTGATGAACTCAAGAGGATATGCAAAGGAGTATCAAAATTGTCAATACCAATGATGAAAATAAATAGAAGGAAAGAGTCTATTTATAGACAAGTAGTGATGGTGAGGGAGTCCTTCTTCCAAAGTAATTATAATTACTTTTTGGGTAGGACTTTAGTAGAATGATATAAATTTATTCTCTCCAAATCTTAATTGGATGTGAAATTGTGAAAATTTGGGCTATCCACATTCTAAAAGGAGTGTGTCCTTTCGGAGTTCTAATTAAATTTGGAAGACAGAATAAAGGGTAGATATTTGCAAAAAAATAATAATAAAATGGCTCAAATAATAATAATAATAATAATATATATATACTCCAATTGGAGTCTCGTCATTTACTCCAACTACGTCACTCCAATCGTTTAATTAATACTTCAAGTCTAGTCTTTGTATAAAATACTTCGACAAGATTTGAAGTAGGGGGCATTTATAAATATTAGAATTATATTGGATTTAAATCCGTAAATTAATTTATACTATATTAAATTCAAGAAAATAGTCCAAATGATGTGGCAATCCAAGTCAAACTAAATGAACCACTAAAATCACACCACGTGTCAAATTTATATGACAATCCAAGTCAAATTAAATGAGCCATTAGAATTATGCCATGTGCCAAAATTATGTGGTAATCCAAGTCAAATTAAATAAGCTACTAAAATCATGCCACGTGTCGAAGTTATGTGGCAATCTAAGTCAAATTAAATGACCCACTAGAATAATGCCACGTGTATATGTGACATGTTCTGACCAATCAAATTAAAACTCTTCACAAAAAAAAATCTGATTGGTCAGTTCAAATCAACCAATCAAATCACACCCTCATACCACTTCCTACAACTATAAATAGGGGTCCTCATTATTCTGAGAAAGGGGGGTTTTCAAGAATAAGAAGCAAGAAGAGAGCTCGTGGATCAAAGACCGCAAATTCTCTACAAAGCTACAAAGTTCAAGTAATCAAATTCAAGTTCAAGTTCAAGATCAAGAACGAAGAAGAATATCAAGAATATCAAGATCAAGTTACTTGTTCATATTTACTGTTCTTCATAACCAAACAAGTGTTCGTGACGAATAATTCAAATTCAAATTTGAAGACGAAGATTCAAGATAAGCTATTCAAGCCCTTGACTCTAAATCAAATTCAAGTTCAACGTGTTTCATATTATTTGAAGAACCAGAGGATTATCATAGAGATTGTAACCCGCACTATATTTTTAAATTAAATATTACACTTTGTTACTCTAATTTTCTGATCTTGATTATTTATTTTTCTCGGCTCGAAAATTTATTGTTTACGGTGTCCCTTGAAAGAGTGCCCTTTTTCCTTTGATTCATTTTTACCAACATCCGGCTCAGTTGAGTTTCAATTTGCTTGATAGAGATAGCACAAGAATTAAACACTTGTCTCCCAGTAGCAATATCACTGTGTAGTGTTTGCATGATGCTCATTATATTTTGACCTTTTTGAATACAAAAGACAACATTTTTTTCTTCCATTTTTGAGGTCATATGGTCACTAATTAATGATTGGTCTGCAGTTTGGCAACCACTTGAGGGTGGGACATATGGATTTACACTTCTGTGGTTGAAGCTTTGTTCACCATTGCCTTGATTCCTATCTCTCCAACCTGTATTCTACTCTTTAGTCGACCCTTGATTTAGTTGTGTTTGCTGCTAAGGTTCTTGATTGAAACCCTGATAGGTTAAAAAGGAACACTTGTCGGATTATTCACATAGTAAGCCTCCTCCTCTTTATAAGTCTAGAAAGATTTATCATTCATGTACCCTTGATCATTAGCAGTCACGACGTTCATTTTTTGTGTTGGATAATCCATCATATGCTTAGTCATTATCTCCATTTGTGTCATCAATTATGCCATCTTTTCTTCCTTGGCATCTTTTCTGAGTACTTCTTATAGCTTCCTTGTTGATTCAAAACTAATGAACTTAATTTTTCTAGTGTGCCAAGTTGTGTTCATCTCAGTCATCCACATAGCACTAGCCTCCTCATAACTGTGGCCCATCAGTAAATCCTTTAAAATATTATTGTCTATTGACTTGTTGACTACATCTAGGATCTGTAAAAAATTTGTTTAGCAATGTCTCATTTAATAGCTTATGATTAATACATTGAACTACCTTTTTTAAAAATTTGAGTCTAGCCTCATATAGCGCTTCACCTGACACTTGGTTGAAGTTGATAATCTCATCTCTAATCTGAATACATCTACTTGGATGAAAGAACGTCTCAGAGAATGCTTCCGTAAGTTCTACCAAAGTAGAGATAGATGTTCTTAGTAACTCTCCTAATCATGTAGTCGCTTCTCCGATCAGAGAGAATAAGAACAACCTCAAGTGTATGTCTTCTTGAGAGATACATGAGATGTAGTAAGCTATAACATACTCTAGAAAACTCCTTCAGATGTTTGTTTGGATTTTCAAAAGGTAGACCACCGAACAATTTTTCCATACTAGTATATGGAACATCAAGCTAGTGATTTAGAGCCCGTTTGGATGGGCTTAAAAAAATAACTTTTATGTATGAAGTGCTTTTAGAACTTTAAAGTGCTGAAAGTTATTTTTATAAATAAGCAGTTGAGTGTTTGGATAAAAGTGCTTATGCCGAAGAAATGAGGAAAATAATGTGAATTTTAAGGTTAAAAGAATAAAAAGGCTAGTTTAGAAATTTAGTTAAAATATAAGGGATATAAAAGTAATTTCATGGTCAAAGAAAATGGCTATAAGCACTTAGAAAAAAATGTTAGAAATCCTAAATTTTTATTTTTGGCTGACTTTAAGAACTTTATGGCTTAAAGTTAGCATTAGGCACCATAATAAGCTAAAAATGGCCCATCCAAACGAGCTCTTAAAAGTTGTATTTTCGATTATTGGTGGAGGTCTAATGGCCCCAACATGGCCCATTTCTGCATCCACTGCTACATCGATAGCCTCAGCTATCGTTGTCAGTTCTTTCTCTTCATCTATTTTGAAATTTAACCTCAAATGGTTGATTGTTCTTTAATTTTTGGATCAAATGGTACAAAAGGAGATCCTTGACTCCTACTACCGAGCATAAACTGTGGAAAATATATAATAAAAAAATAATATAATTTGCTAAAAAATATAGCTACTTATTTAGTTTTTACAAACTATAAATCTCTAAACTGCACTTCCAACAACGACACCAGAATTTTCATGTCACCAAAAATACACCCTTAATTAAGATTAAAACAGTCAATCTCAAATATAGTAAACCAATTAGGTTGAAGTCGAATCTCATAGAGAGCATGGTTAGAGATCATTATACTTTTCTATTGCAATTCTAATTAGTAACCACTATTGGAGATTGGAAGTTAAATTGAGAAATTATTAACTACTTTAACTACTTCAATTTTAATCAATAATAAAAAATGAACTAGGGTTGCAATTTTTAAATAGCAAAACCAAAATAAATAATTTACTATCAACTCATTAATGTGAGTTCATTTTATTAAACTGGCGAATCTATAAGCAACAACGCCTCCGATCGTTATGGTGAAGTCAAGGGTGAAAAGATTTGGGCAAGAAATATAACACATCAAGAAAATCATTTTTTTAGGTATGTAAGACTATTCATAGCGTTGGATTGAGTCCTTTCTCGCGCCCTACATCTTAATTCCGTAGTTAAAGAGTTCAAGCATGAGTTTCAATCTCTTTATGTTGAGTTTTTGAGTTATTTATATTATCTCTCATTGAGTTCTTTGTGTATTTGATTTTATTGCAATTATTCTCATACTACGAGATGCTTGAATTGTTGTTCATGTTTACATTCTTATGAACCCTAGTTGAATATCTACAATTGCTTTTACTATGTATTGTTTTGAGTTGATTTTATGATAAAATTTCATGTCTTAATTGAGAAAGGATTTTTGAGCATTATATATTACTTGAGGTTGTGAAGTCTTTCATTCACTGATTTTAAGCATGATTCTTATTGTGTCTAAATGAGTGTGAGCATTTATACATGTACTTAACTTGAGAAATCAAAAGGTATATTTTATGCATTTATTGAGTATAAGAAATATAACCTTTTTTATGAGATTGTAGTGAGTTTTAGAAGAGTCGAGTTAAACTGAGTAAAGTTCAATGGGACTATTTTAAAGACTTGATTTATTTTCATAATTGCATGCTTTATCGAGTTGAGTCAATTCAAAATTCATTCCAATATTCTTTTCAATAAGTATGTTTACTTTCAACCATTTTACATACCGTATATTTCATTTACTCATGCCTTTCGTCTTTGCATCATTTTATGATGCATATACAGGTGTTAGAGATCCTCAATAGGCATATCATTGAAGATCATTTTCCATCTAGCTTTTGGCGAGGCCTCCTTGTATTCGGGGGAACTCTTTTTAGTTTTTGTTATTTTAGTAATATTATTCCTTTGAGGTAGCCGTGGTCTTATTCTTTTTTTTTTTATGGGAACAGACCCTACACGAGGCTCCCACCTCTCGTGCACAGTCAGGGGTTAAGCAACACCCCCAAGCCTTAACATAAATAACCAAAATAAAAATACAAGGAGGGGGACATAAACCTTACCTCCGATCCTATGGTGGTTCATAAGTCGGCTAACCTATTAAGGTCGGCTAACTCATCCCCGATACAAAAAAGAGACTAACTATAACTAGAAAGCAGTAAACCTGTGAGAGGACTCCTCCCGGTACAATTCAACTATGAAAGCATAAATGAGGGAGACTCTCCCCTTCCATGAGAAAAAAGGAAAGTAACCTACACTAGTCCTATTTAACTATGCTACATACCAGACATAGCTACATTGAAGAAGAACAAGTATACGAAACTTCTATCTCGCATGGGATGGGAAATTCCTTTCATCTTTGCTCTTTTTAGTCTTGTCGTACCAAGTAAATCCAGGTGAAGTGTGCCTTTGTATCAGTATCATGATTACCAGCTAAGGAGGCTGAAAGGAGAGGAAGTATATGGAGCTATAGTAGCCAACAACCTTGGATTTGTTGTGGAGAAAAGTGTAGCTGCATTCGAACACCTGCATGGGGTTCCAAATGTATGGTTGCTGCAGACCTGCACCTACAAGTAGCCAAGGGAGCAAAAAAACATGGTTGTTGTAGTTCTGTAACCAGCTCCTTGCTGTCTCTCCCTCTGTTGGATGATGGTCAAGTCCTTGGGATACCTGCACAGACAGACAAAACCAGAAACATACACAAGCAACCAAGTCTAGAGGTTGTTGTACATGGGAGTGTGTTGGTTTTGGCATTTGTTGTTGCTGATGCTGTTGAACTTCATCTTTCAAGTCTGCACTTTCAGCTTCAGCTCTGTGGTTGAGTTGTTGTTTGGTGTGTTGTTGAGCAGTTGTTTGGTGTTGTGTTCCCACAGTATGTATATGAAGTTGATGGAGATGTAACATGTTACAGCTACTCATGATATTGTTGTTGGTTCTTGGATGTTGTCTATGAGGTTGTTGGAGTTCCATCTGAGTTCCACTGTTGCCTGTATCTCCAACAACCTGCACAAACAAACAAGCAAACAAACAAGCAAACACACAATTCCAAGAGCAGTTCCAAAAGTTCTGAATGTGGCGCCATTTCTCTGTTGCAGCTGGCTTCCTCAAATTCTGTATTTGCAATATTGAGAGACTCCCATATGTTGTTTGATGTTGTCGGTTGTTGCAGTGTGTCAGTTCAGCAGCTTCCATGTGTAGGAGTTCTTTAGTATACCTGCACAAGCACCTAAAAGGAAAGCATACAAACCTGCCAATCTGCAGGTTGCTGGAGCTTGCATTTTGGACTTGTGGTAGATCCCTCTTTTGGTACTTCTGCTGCTGTGCTGCATATAGGAGGTACAGAGGGTGGGTGATGATGGCTGCAGGTTCCCTGAGAAGCCAAGCATTCTCAACTTTGAAGTTGTAGCAGGTGTGCAACTGTGAACCTGCCTTAGCAACTAAAAAAAGGTCTAGCAATTGTGGGAAGTGAAAAGGTTGGTGCAAGTTTGTGTGCAGCTCCTTGTTGCTTGTTTTGAAGTGGTTAAACTTCTTGGAGTACCTGCACAGATAAACAAAACCAACAAACCACACAACCAAAGAAATCTGGAAGATGCTGTAACCATGTTCCTTGTGTGCTGCAATCCAAATAATTTGGTGTTGCTGCAGGTCATGAAGAATGTTGGGGAGTGCTGGAGAGTTCCTGGTATGTGGACCTGCACATACAAATAGCCAAGGAAGCAAGCAATGAAGATTGCTGCATTCCTATAACTAATTTCTTGTTTCCTCTGTAGCTGAAGTGGTAATATGCTTGTTGTAGATCCCTCTTTTGGATTTGGGATACCTGCATAGACAAACAAAACCAGAAGAATACAGAAACCAGCAAATGTGCATCTCCTTGTTGCTTCCTTTGTGATTAGGTTGCTTGTTGGTGTCAATTACACAAGGAGTGAGATCCTTTGTTGTGATCAACTTCTTGGGGTACCTGCACAGGCAAACAAAAACAACAAACCACACTGCTGTAACCAGTACTATTAACTTGTATTTGTTTCTTGTCTGCTGCAGGTTGAAGGAGTTATTGCTGGGGTGTGTTGATAGTGGAGAATGTGGATGGTAAGCTGAGTGTGCTGCTCCATAGTAGCCCCAGGTTACTGCATCCCTTTTAGCATTTCCAAGGAGAGTCTGCCAGCTACATTGGTAAAGCTGAGGGGGATTGATCTTGGGGATCAATGCAGTCTCAAGAAAGGAGCTGAAGTTGGGGTACCTGCACAGCCAAACAAAAACAACAAATCCCACAACCAAAGAGATCTGCAAGCTACTGTAACCATGTTCCTTGTGTGCTGCAAGTTGGTGGAGTTGTTGCTGGGGTGTGTTGATGTTAGAGAATGTGGATGGAAGGCTGCTCCCTAGAAGCCCCAGGACATTACAGCCCTCATAGCAGTTCCAAAGAGGGCCTGCATAAATGGACAAAGGCCATGTCCAAAAAGATGGAGATGAACAAAGCCAAAGGATGGATTGGATGTTATGGGATTGTGTCTGTGAAATCCTGGTGATTAGCTCCAACTTCTGATGGAATAGCTCCCCAGTTGTTGATGTACCTAAGCAAAAACAATCAACCAAAGACAAGCAACCAAACAAACACAAAAACCAGGAGGAAGTTGCAATTCTGCATAGTCCTTGTGTAGGCCTCTTAGTGAAGGTATTTGTTTTGGTGGTTGTATTTGTGATGTTCTCTATGTAGGTGTTGAGAAAGCATGTTGATGAGTCCATCCTGACATCTGCAGCTACACAACAAACAAGAATCAGCAAGAAAAAAGCTGTTTCAGGTGTTGAGCTATTAGAGAAGGCCTTGGTGGAGTGGATAAGCTGCTGTAGGTTTGTGTGCATCTCCAAGTTTCTTTCTTAGTATGAGAGGATAAGGAACTTGTTGGAGCATGCTTCACAGAAAAGAAGGCCCTCTCTTGTGATCTGGTTCAGGTTACTTGTGTGTGGCTCCCCAGTAGTTATTGTACCTAAACAAGAACAATCAAAGGAATACAGACAACCAAACAAGCACCAAAAACAAGAGGGTTCTCCATTTCTGCACAATCCTTTTGTTTCAGTCATGGAGAGTCCTTTATTAGTGGTGTCCTTTATGTATATGTTGTTAAAGCATGTTGGTGTATATCTCCAACAACCTGCAAATACACAGCAAATAACCAAAGACAAGCAAAGACCTGTACAGGATAATAGAAAAAGTTGGATCTCAAAGAGAATTTTGGAGCCTGTTAACATTTTCCATGTCTCTCGACTAACATCTCCACTTATCCGTTTGAGCTGAAACTTTCTGAAGTTTGCATATATATCCTTTCCTTTAGCCATGCAAAGTTTGAAGGCTTGTTTCCCAAGTTGGAGCTTCCATTTAGCAAATTTCTTCCTTTTTAGGCTTAAGACAGTTGAATGTTTCAAGGTCGCTCGCCTAACGTCTCCTATTATCCGTTTGGGCTGAAATTTCATGGGCCTTGTCAAAATAATATGTGCTGCAATCCTGAAAAATTTGGGGGCCTTTGGACAGGTCCACATGTTACTCCTTACCCTGCACCTGCTGCCCTGCTGAGGCTTAGAGGTTGCAGGGTGTTTGGAAGTTGTATTTGTGCTCTTGCCTATGTATTTATTGTTGAAGAATGCTGATATATTACTCCAGACACCGGCAATAATACAGCAAACAAACCCCAACAAAACATAATATACACAGACTAGCAATAAAGAAGGGACCTCAGTAAGAGCTTTGGAGAGTGTTATCATTTTCCAAGTCGCTCGACTAACGTCTCCAATTATCCATTTGAGCTGAAACTTTATGGAGTTAGCATATATGTCCTCTCCTTTAGTCATGCAAAGTTTGAAGGCTTGTTTCCCAAGTTGGAGGATCCAAATTACTAAAGACCCTCTCTTTATGCTTAAGGCAGCTGAATGTTTCCATGTCGCTCGCCTAACGCCTCCAATTATCTGTTTGGGCTGAAACTTCTTGGGCCTTGTCATTATATTATTTTCTAACACCCTGCAAAGATTGGAGGCCTTTGGACAGGTCCACAAGCTGCACCTCACCCTGCACATGCTGCCCTGCTGAAGCTTAAGTGCTGCAGGGTGGTTGGAAGTTGTATTTGGGCTTTTCTCTATGTATTTGTTGTTAATGAATGTTGATACATCACTCCAGGTACCTGAAATAATACAACAACCAAAAACAAACAAAAGGGGGCTTGCACAAACTAGCAAAAAGGAAGTGACCTCAGTAGGAGCTTTGGAGACTATTATCTTTTGCCAAGTCGCTCGACTAACGTCTCCAATTCTCCGTTTGGCCTGAAACTTCATGAGGTTTGCATATATGGCCTTTTCTTTATCTCTGCAAATTTTGAGGGCTTGACTCCTAAGCTGGAGCTTCCAATTACCAAGTTTCTCTCTCTTTAGGCTTAAGACTGCTGATT
The DNA here is from genome assembly GCF_947179165.1 of Solanum dulcamara. NCBI lineage: Eukaryota > Viridiplantae > Streptophyta > Magnoliopsida > Solanales > Solanaceae > Solanum > Solanum dulcamara. The sequence goes on from NC_077242.1 coordinate 25,409,466, forward strand.
TTTTCCAGGTCGCTCGCCTAACGTCTCCAATTATCCTTTTGAGCTGAAACTTGTTGGGCCTTTCCAAATTAGTATATGATGCAATCCTGCCAAAGTTGTAGGTGTTTGGACATGTACACTTGGTACAAATCACCCTGCACCAACAAACAGAAAAACACACAGGCAAGTAATTCTGCAGGTTATAATAGCTACTACTATTGTCTTGTATGTGTTCCCTGAAAGTTGCAGGTTTGTGACTTTGTTGCTGGAGGATGTTGTTGTTGATAAAGGTAAGAGGCAGGCTGAAATTGCAGTACAAAGGACTCCTTATGCATGATCCTGTGTTCTTGCATCCTTTAACAGCCATCCAAAGAGGGGTTGCATCAATTGGATTTGGCAAACTTCCATTTGTAGTTTGTTGCATCCTGCTATTGCTGCACCATGGGGCACCTAAATTTGTTTCTCCACTGGTGGACTGATGAGTTGTAGGTTTATATGTACCTGCATATACAACAGAGATAGGAAAAGAAAGAAGAAATAATGCTCTATTCCTTACCTGTAGAGGCAAGTTTTTATGTCTAAAAAAGCAATAAGTAGAGGAGACTTTCCTCTTTACAATAGTCCTAATTATAGGATCTTCAAGGTAGCTGTAATTATACATATCCAAGTTGAAGATCAAATTAGAAAAATAATAAGGCAGTTGTCAGGGGGGCTTCTTAATCCTTTTGAGTCTCCTTCTTCTGAAATTTGCCATTCCCAGCATGTCTAGCTCCATGAGGGCTCTGGCCTCTTTGGGAAGATCCTGCTTGTTGAAGTAGAGCTCAGGAACAGAGCATTTGTGGCTGTGTTTGGACAAGCTATCAGCTGTGGAATTGGCTTCCCTGAAGGTGTGGTTGCAGCTGAATTCCTGGAATTGGTTGATGATGTTATTGAGCTTGTCCAGCAGCTCTTTGATGGACCATGGAGGCTTTGCTTCCTGTTGCAGCCATTTGAGAAGTAATTGGGAATCAACCTCCAGTATGACTTGATTGTAGCCAAGATGAAGGCACCAAGAGAGACCAAAGATAGCAGCTTTGATCTCTGCTTGATTGTTAGTTCCAGATCCTAAGGGGATTGCATAAGCAAACATGAGATCACAAGATGCATTCCTAAGGATTACTCCTCCTCCAATGTTGTCAGGATTGGTGAGAGCACTGCCATCAGTGTTCAGCTTCACCAAATGGTCAGTTGGTTTGGACCAGCATACAGGGAAGACCTTGATATCATGGTAGCATTGCTCAACCAAGAGAACCAGGTCCCTCCAGTTGTTGGGCCAGTTGATATAAGGAAAAGCACTGTGCAGCAAGTGGGAAGTGTCTTTAAAGACAGAGAACTTTACTCTTGCAAGGTTAGAATGCTTTCCTCCATATTTTGAAGCACATCTATTCTTCCAGAGGTTCCAGCATATGAAGATAGGGAGTGCTTGTATCATGAGCTTGTGAGCCTCATTCCTGCATTTAGAGGTCCACCATCTCATTAACAAATTTCTGAGAGGTGTGTACTCCTTGCTTATGCCCACAGAGTCAGCAAACATACTCCAAGTACTCTTGGCAAATGCTCCTGCAACAAAGATATGGTCTATAGTGTCTTGGCCAGGTCTGTAGCAGCAAAAGCATTGTGAAGGAGAGTGTCCAAAGCTGGTTATTTTCTCATTGGTTGGTAACTTTCCCCTAAGGGCTCTCCAAACAAGAAAGGAACATTTGAAAGGTATGAATTGATGCCAGGTATTGGAGTTAATCCTGGTTTTGGGTCTCTTGTCTCTGATGATATTCCAAGCAGAAGAACAGCTAAACTCCCCATTGTTGTTTAGTGTCCAACATGGTTGGTCCTGCTGGAGGGGTTGGTAATTGATGTGAGTAGCAAGAATATTAGACACCATCTGTGGAGGGGCCTGCTGGATGAGAAGATCAGTGTTCCATTATCCATTGTCCATGAAGGCTGAAACAGTGGTGTTGTTAAGCCTGTAGCTGTTGTTGTTGAATTGGGCTAAAGGACCCACTCCCAACCAGTTGTCCCACCAAAAGAGGCAAGAGCCAGACTGTATTTGCCATTGGATGTGAGGCTCAACTTTGTGCTTGTTCTTCATAAGATGCTTCCACATCAAAGATTGTCCAGTGTGCCATTTATTGGTGATGGGATTGGATCTTTGGCAGTACTTTGCTTTGGTAAAATCTCCCCATAGTGAATTCTTCCGTGGTCTTATTCTGATACCCATTCTAGAGCCATTAGAGGCTTCATGGACATAGATGGGATATGGAGTTATTTCAACTTTAAAAATTATGTTAAACACTTTTCTATTTATTTAAGAGTATTAGGACTTATTTTGAGAAGTATAATTTATATTCCACACATGCCCATGTTTGTTAAACTATCATAATTAAGTTGAGCCTTCCGCTGAGTAGTTAGCCAAGCTAAGGTTTCGCTTGAGAACCAACAAGGGTTTCTAAGTGCCGATCATGCCTAGGATGTAGACTCGAGGCCTTAAAAATTTGGTATCTAAGAACAAAGTTTAAGATTCACAAGATGTATATGAAGTCGAGTTTAATAGTCCTCCTTATTGGTGTAAAATACGCCACATCAATAAAGAGGAGTCTATAGGACTTTAGGAATCGTCTCACTTCTTTCATACTCCAAGTTCATGCGATAGAGTTTAACTCTATAAAAATATCGTTCTAACTCATGCATTACACATTTTCAAATAATACCTCCAAAATACACTGTCAGTCAGGGAAATATTTCCAACATGGAGATCTTGCCAACAACTCTACCTCAACCAATTGGAATGTAGACAAGGAACAGGGCTCGGCCAGCTGAGCCTGAGAATGAGAATGGAACTCAAGAGATTTCACAGACACCTATTTCTTAGCCTGCCAATACTTCTGAGGCAGAGTTTAAGGGATATATCACCATGTTCACCCAGTTAATGGCTGCCTAGTTAGGACATCAAAGCACTCCAGTTACTAGTTCAAATTCAAAAGCCATCTACTGCTACAAAGATTAGAGACTTCTTGAGGATGAACCCACCAGTATTCATCGGGTATAGGGTTAAGGAAGATTCCCAGAATTTTATAGATGAAATGTGAAGGATCCTCAAGACTATGCATGCGATAGACATTGAGGGAGTCGAGCTTGTCTCATATCAGCTTAAGGATGTGGCTAATCTTTGGTATAACTAGTGGGAGGACAGTCGTGGTGAGTATGCTAAGTCTTCTATTTGTGATGAGTTTGAGAGTGAATTCCTAGATAACTTCTTTCCCTGAAAACTAAAAGAAGCAAAGGTTGGAGAGTTCGTGAATCTGAAGTAAGAGGGATTAACTATGAAAGTATACAACCTTTAGTTTACCCAATTTTCTAGGTATGTTCCAGAGATGTTCCCTGATGTAAGGTCCAAGTTAACAAAGATTTTCTCTAGCCTGGGAAAACATGTAAAGAAGGAGTGCAAGGCTTCTTTATTGATTTTTGACATGGACACCTCCAGACTCATGGTATATGCAAAAGAGGTTGAGAAGGACAAGGTGGGAGATAGGGAGGAGCACTATTATAAAAAGGAAAGGTCTGACGCTATCGTATATAAATGGGAACGTTTAAACTTCAAATGAGCCATAAGGGATGGACGCAATTATACCCGCACTAATGCACCGGATTCCATCAAAACTCTGAAGTTAAGCGTGCTTGGGTGAGAGTAGCACTAGGATGGGTGACCCCCTAGGAAGTGAAAAAGGGAACGAAAAAAATATGACAAAAAGAAATTGTAAGTGCGTGTTAGTGCAATGTCACATATGGAATAGAGTAAGCCAAGAGCAGAAAAGATTATGACTAAATCTGAACGCACCTCGTGCAAATAGCACAAGAATAATTGTGCAGCCTATGAGCATTGGCATACTAAGAGTAAGAGCAAGTGATTACTCAATAAAAATAAGTCACTAATAGCAATGTGATTGCCATACTTAAAATTTATGCAAGAAAAGTGTAAGATGGTTCGAGGCAGATCTATTAAGATCTAATCGGTATTAAGGACAAAAGCCATGGAGGAGCCCTGACCTCGACTGAAAAGGGTAAGCCGCTAGTATAGCGACGTTAAGGCATTTTCTAAATTGCTCCAAGTACCTACAAAACATTGTGTAAGGATTATAATATAATGCATGGTAATAAAACTAGGAAGAAGATTTGAGTAAAGGCATAGTGGAATATACCTAGAGTATTATAAGTTGGCGTAAGAGAAATTGTGAAGTAGCTTGAACAAGATCTAGTATCAAAAGTCGAATGACCAATTACAGGAGATAGAAATTTGGACTTAGAAATGGATAGGCCCAGATGTGATCCACTAAATTATCGATAAAGTGAAGCTTATTCAGGGATAAGCTATCGATTAGCAGCCTAGAGTCGGCAAGAAGGGGATACATTGGTACTTCTCAGGTCATTTGTAGGATAGATAAAGCTGCCTATGAGTTGGATCTACCATCCGATTTGAAGCAATACATTCAGTTTTCACAGATCGATACTCCGCGAATATATAAGCGACCCTCTCAGAATATTCTTTGTGGGTGAGGTCCACATGAAAGGAAAGTTATCCTATGAGGTGCAACCTATCGCAAAGTTGGATCGGCAGAGTAAAAGGTTGTGAACTTAGGACGTAGCTTTTGTCAAGGTGCTGTGGCAAAATGAGAATCGTGAAGAAATGACCCGGGAAGCTGAAGAGTACATAAAACACAAGTATCCGTACCTATTTCCTATGTCTACAGGTAATACTAAACCTTAGAGCTCTGATATTGATTGCTCGATGAAAGTATATGTTATGGCAACGAGGTAGAGGACCTCTCCATATAATCGGTATAAGGTCTGGAGGAAGGTTTTGGATTACATTCGAGGACGAATGTTTTAAAGGGGGGAAGGATGTTACACCCCGTACTTTGGTACCTTGGAACGCTTCGTAAGCTTCCTAAGTTCTGGGAAGGCTCTTAAGGTTCTTAGAAGTCATCATGTGAGCCGGATAAGCTACGACACTATCAAACAACTCCAAGGAAAGGAGAATGTGATACACTATAGTAGAGAAGGTTGAAAATAGAGTCATAAGAATCCGGAAGGAATTGGAGGCCAAGTAATGAGTCGTAGGACTTGATTTACCTACGTAAGCTACTAATTTAAAAGTCTTATACACTTGAGTTGCTTAAGGACATACCAAGCTTACATAGCATGGATTGCATAGGCTCCTAAAATAAGACGAGATTACGAATCCATGAAGAAGGGAAAAAGACGACACGTGGTAGCCAATGGAGGAGCGACACGTGGAAAAACCTCAAGCAAGCAGGTGATGCACCTACTTAGGGTCAAGTAGGTGATGTAGCTGCTTGGGGGGTGGACCCCACTGCCACGTGGCAGCCCCTAGTTTGCAGCATGATACGGTGGCCAATTATTGCTCGAAACATGTCACCCTAAGGGGATGACACGTGTCACCTCAAAGGCAGCCCATATATACATATTAAAATGACTCTTAGCTTCAGTTAATTATCCAAAAACCTGCAGCAAAGCACCAAAAACTTCAGCAACACAAAGAAATAAAAACCCTAAGCTAAAAGAGAAACGTGTGGCGGCTATGGAGGTATTATCCAGTGTATACCACGATGATATGGAGGTATTATAAGTATAAAATCATGACTTGGTGCAGCCAAAACGGACAGCAAACAGTTCACACAGTTTCAGCGCCACTAGAGAAGTTCCGAGGCGAGTTTTGGTGTGTTTTGGCTAATTTCGGGTAAGGTAAGACTTCTCCTTTATGTTTGGACTTTATGAGGTTTTTATGTAGTGTATTATATACCTTTTTTACTGTTGTAAGTATAAAAAAAGTCGTGGATATGCTTGACGATAGAAACAATCGAAAGTGAAGTCGTCATAGTTAAATTGTAGACGAAATAGGGTGTTGTGCGTGTGGGGTGCTGCTTCAGGTGTGTGGTGATGTATTTCAGGGCCTAAATGTATTTTAAAAGGGGTGTGATTACTTCTGGTTGAATCCACACGACCCCTCATTTCGTATAATTAAAGGTTTTGCGAAACAAAGACTAGAAACCCTATTTTGGGTATTACAATTTTCAGCAAGTTGGGTGGAGTTTATATTGTGTAATGTTGCCATGTTTAACTTGTATATGAGCTGCAGGTTGTTGTTGTTGGTTGTCTGTAGTAATTAGGTATGTAATTGGGAATTTGGATAGGGCATATTATAGGGGAGATGCTGCCCAATTTCCGGTAACTCATTAAACTAGTTAAAGAACTAATCGAGGAGGCGAGAGAAGAGTTGAGTTCTATGAATACTCATACGTAACCTATGATGCTGGAAAGCCAAGGGTTATTAATATTCATGTTGATTTTATATTACTTAGGTTCAGAGGACGACGAGACGAATGAGATAAAGAGTCGTACGAGGTATGTGAAGCTTTCTTTTGGCATGTTTTTGTAATAAGTATGTAAAGCTTATCCCTTCTTTTGGCATGTTTTTGGCATAAGTAGGTAAAGCTATTCTTCTTTGTTTTGGAATGTCTTAGATATAAGTTATGAATGGTTTGTATATGGAAATTGGGGATAATTCCATTCGTAAAGCTCCGAGTAAAGTCCATAATTTTTATCCACTTCGTAATAGTAGAACTCTTGTAATAGTTGAGCTATTGCCTTTTTAAGGCTTCTATAGGATAAAAGGTAATATATGTAGAGCCTACTGACTCGTGTTCACTTCAAATGCTAAGGCTCTTAAGGTAGCTGAGCTATCACCCTCAAACCTTCTATATAGGAAATAGTAACTGGATGCATGGGAAGCATGAACTATAACTCCTATTCATTTCTTAATATCAAAGTTCTTGAAGTAGTTGAACTGCTACCCTCGAGTCCCTATATGATGAATACTAATTGAATGTATGAGCTCCTATGCCTAAGAACTCTATAATGACAAGTGTGTCGAATTGCATAAGCCGTTTGGTATTACCTTAATAAAAGCCTAGGACTCTTGAGACTCCGTCGATGTGTCCCCTAATGGAAGTTAGAGGATACGTGAGACGATGATAGTTTTGATCCTCAAATGATAATCCATGACGATTGTTATACCGAATCTCAGAGGATGAACTAATTGCATATGGTTCCTCATTACTTTACTCGTGCAGGCTATTAATACGTCACTCACTACGTCCCATGAAGGGCCGGGCAAGATAAACTCACCGCGTCCCATGAAGGGCCGGGCATGACAAATTTATCACATCCCATGAAGGGCTGGGCATGATAAATTTACAGTGTCCCATGAAGGTCCGGGCATGATAAATTCACCGCGTCCTATAAAGGGCCGGGCATGATAAATTCACCGCGTCCCATGAAGGGTCGGGCATGATATATGATGATATATTTATTTACTACATCCCATGAAGGGCCGAGCATGATATATGATGCAATGATCATTCACCGTGTCCCATGAAGGGCCGAGCATGATAAATGATGAAATGACATCTTCATTGAGTCCCTCACTAAAGACCAGATACAGTCTATAGGCATGCATGTGGAAATATAGTGACACACTTGTAGCACCAAGTCCTATAGCGGGCCAGTTATGGTATGTAAGGAAGGTATACATGCCCTCATGTCATAAGATGCAGGTAGATAAATTCGTTAACTGTTATATTTGTTTCCTGCATCCTTACTTCATTTGTCAGCTCAGTTATATATTTTTATGCTTTATATACTCAGTACATATATCGTACTAACCCCTCGTTCTTTGAGGGGCTGTGTTTCATGTCCGCAGGTACATATGTTCAGTTTGGAGATCCGCCAGCTTAGGGTTTCTACTTAGCGATATTAGGAGCGCTCCACTATTCTGTTGCCTAACTTTTGATACTAGTCATGTAATATGTATGTATTTAATTGTCTAGGGGTACGGCGGGGGCCCTGTCCTGCCATATGTTGCTATTACTATTCTTAGAGGTCTATAGACATATGTATATGTGGGTTGTTTATAAGTTTATCTCGATTGTGCCTATACGGCAGGTTGTAAATGTTTTTATATTATGATAATCTCATCGGCTTGCATGCCCTTTCATGATATGGTACGAATAATAGAGGCTACATGTACATAAAAAAGTTTTTAACTATTTTGGATTTTGGATATAGTGTCACATCACACACAGTTCAACTTAGGTGTAGCTGATAGATACGCATATGGGGAGGAGGTCCAGGTTAGACCCTAGTCACGGCCTACAGGGTTGGTTCATGACAATATGGATGTGCATTGATTACAGATAGTTGAACAAGGTGACAATAAAGAACCATTACCCCATGTCTAGGATTGATGACCTATTCGACTAGCTTTAGGGTGTCGTTGTGTTTTTTGAGATCAATTCGAGATTTGGCTACCATCAATTGAGGGTTAGGGAAGTGGATGTCCCTAAGACTACATTTAAGACTCATTACGACCACTATGAGTTCTTAGTGATGTCTTTTGGGTTGACTAACACCGTTGTCGCAATCATAGAGTTGATGACCTGGGTGTTTAGGTCATACTTAGATTTATTTATCATAGTCTTCATCAATGATATTCTGGTATAGTCGCGGAGCTAGGAGGAGCATGATCGGCATTTTAGATTAGTGCTCCATTATTTGAGAGGTTAAAGACTTTATGCCAAGTTCTCAAAGTGTGAGTTTTTGCTTGAGTCCGTAGCATTCTTGGGGTATATAGTGTCCAAAGATGGCATTATGGTGGATCTGACAAAGATTGAGGCTATTTGCTATTAATATATTAATTGGATTGGTAGGGTACTAAGGCATTTTCTACTATAGCGGAAATTTTAACTTGGTTGACTCGCAAGGATGTCCTGTTTGTGTGGTTAGAGGAGTATGAGAGGAGCTTTCTGAGGCTCAAAGAGGTTCTTAATACCACTTTTATATTGACTTTTTCCAGTTGAGGTCGAGGGATTCACCATTTATTATGATGCATCCGGTGTTTATTTGGGTTGTCTGTTGATGCAGCAAGTCCAGGTTATTACTTATGCATCAAGGAAGCTTAAGCTGCATGAGCGCAACTACCCCACTCATGACTTATAGTTGGCGGCGATAGTTTTTACGCTTAAGATTTGGAGGCACTACTTGTGTGGAGTTTGATGAGAGATTTACACTGATCATATGAGCCTTCAGTGCATTTTGACCCATAAGGATCTTAATTTGAGGTAGCGCCACTGGATTCAGCTCCTGAAGGACTATGACCTCTCTATTCTCTACTATTCGGGCATGGAGAATGTAGTAGCAAATGCCTTGAGTTTGAAGGAGGTAAGTATAGGTATCTTAGCCTTCCTTTCTAGTGTGGGGTGACCATTAGCTTTGGACATCCAGTCATTAGCTAACCCGATGATTCGACTAGATATCTCTAATTTTCGGTCTATGATCGCTTATGTGGGAGCTCATTCATCTTTATTGGATTGGATTCGCAAATGTTAGTGTAAGGATGAGCATTTAGTTGCACTTTAAGATCGGGTTTTGGGAGGATATACCAGCTCGACTACCTTAGATTCAGATGGGATTTTGAGGTTTGGTGGATGGCTTTGTATTTCGGGAGTTGGGGGTTTAATTCAGTTGATCCTTATTAAGGCCCATGATTCTAGATATTCTATCAATTTGGGCACCGCTTAGATGTATCATGACTTGAGGCAGCACTACTAGTAGAGTGGCATGAGGAGAGATATTGCAGATTATGTGTTGCATTGTTTGAGTTGTCAGTAGGTTAAGGCAAGCATTTGAGGACAAGTGGCGAGCTTTAGAGATTACCCATTCTCGAGTGAAATGGTAGCGAATCACCATGGATTTTATTATAGGGTTGCCTTGCACTTCCTGGGGTCTTGATAGTATTTGGATCATCGTGGATCGATTGACTAAGTCAGCATACTTCTTTCCTATTCATACATCCTACAATGCTGAGAGGGTGGCTCGTATTTACATTCAGGAGGTGGTTCGCCTTCATGGTATGCCTCTTTCTATCATCTCAGATCGGGGCTCATAGTTCACATCTATCTTTTGGAGGACTTTTCAGGAGGAGTTGGGTAACTGTGTCGACCTTAGCACAGCTTTCTACCTGCACACGATTGGTCAGTCGGAGCACACTACACAGGTTCTTGAGGACTGTTGTGGGCTTGTGTGATGGATTTTAGGGGTCAGTAGGATTAATTTTTGCCCTCGGCAGAGTTTGCATACAACAACAGTTACCACTCTAGTATTCAGATGGCCTCATTCGAGGCCTTATATGGTAGGCAATGTCGTTCTCCAGTTGGTTTATTTGAGTCCACAGAGCCCAGGGTACATGGTATAGACTTGATGCACGAGGCCTTAGATCATGTAAGGGTGATTCAAGATAGGCCTAGGACAACTCTGAGTAGACACCAGAGTTATATGGATCATAAGCATCGGCCGTTCAGATTTTTCATTGGTGACAGAGTATTCCTCCGTGTATCTCCCATGAAGGGCGTGCTGAGATTTTTTGTAGTAAGCTCATGTACATACCTACATTTAATTTTTTGTCCTGTCTTTGATTGTGATCTTTTACTTGTATTTCAGTTAACTTTTGCTCATCTTGTTCAGTCGTCCTATGATGCCTACTGGTTACTTGTTATTTTTGTACTTATACTACACTCTATATCTATTTTCGTGATACAGGTTTGAGTACTATCTACAAACATTGATTCGAGCCGGCTATGGTCGTGATCAGAGGCGAGGGTGAGCACACTTTGTTCTGGATTTACCCGTCTCCTTCTGTACATATATTTTCCTGCCTTTTTCCTTTTGAGACAACTTTGTTTCCATTATCCACTTTAGGGACTTGTACTCTTTTATTTGCAGCTTTGTACATGTCACTTTCAAGTTCTGGGAGGGATCCTTTTTGTTTCTATATATATTTAGTTGCTTCCACCCATTCATTGAATGCTCCTATTATTACTTTACTATATTAGGTTAGATTGATGTTCTTCTACCCTACCATCCCATTACTTGTAATTTCGGGATATGGGTCAGCTTGCCTACTGGTGGGTCATAGTAGGTGCCATCATGACCTGAGAAATTGGGTCGTTACAGTTTCGGCAAGACTGGGTGGATTTTGTCCACTAATTCCTTCTTAATCCACTTAGGATTGGCTAAAATGACTAGTATAGGGATTAAAAGAATGGGAAAAATACCAAAATGACCCTGACTAAAAATTGAGTTCGGCAGGATTCACGAAGGCACCTACGTCTGTGGTTCTATCTACATACCATAAATCCTTATTTGTATAATTCAAGCTAAAATATGTAGCTACGAGACATGTTTACTAGTCGTAGTTCATCTAAGATCCATAATTATGATTCGTAAGAATTAGGAATTTTTTTAAGTTTCAGTACTTTAATTTATGGTTCAATCTACGGCATATAAATTGATTTACGACACAAAGACTGGAGTCGTATATCTCAAACAAACTTATCAGTTTCTAAAGGTCATCTATGAAGCACATCTATGAGCTGTAGTCCTGTTTATGAATCGTAAATGACACTAATGAGAACCTAGTATTTCTACAATCTGAATTTCTTAGCTTCTCAAGATCTTATTTGTACTTCATAACTTTTGGGGTGTTACAATATGTAAGACCTCGGAAGTTGGAAATTCAAACAAAGGAAAACTTGTAGATAATCTAAACTAGCACAGGTTTCTATGGGCCATAGAAAGACCTACGAGCAGTAGTATGGCAGTCGTAGGTAGCCATGCACTTGATGATGTTTTTAGAAAATTAGACGAGGCCTACTTACGGCCTATATGAGGACCTATGGATTGTAGGTGGCACTCATAGGAAGGGTCCTAAGGTTTGGAAAATTTACTAAGTGTTGGGTCACTTGACGAAGGGGTCCTATGGCCCGTAGAAATTTCTATGATCTCTAAGGATAAACCTTAGGGAAACCTCTTCGGAGGTTGAAATTTATGGCTGATTCTACTAACAACCTTGATGACCCGTAAAGCTTCTACGACTCATAGAATTGAATTGTAAGGTCAAAGTACAATTTTTAGTAGCTACTGTATTGGTTCACAAGTTCTACGGACGCGTCCTACGATCCATTGGAGTACCTACGACCCATAGGATTGTGGTTGTAGGACTTAAGGGTGATTTCAATTTTTGGGGCATGGGTTCTACGAGGGTGTTTTGATGAGTTGAGTAACTCCTACGGACCATAAGTCCTGTTTGTAGGGCCACTTCAGAAATTTTAAGTTAGAGGTATTATGGACTTCACTCACTTGTTTGACCCCTAAGATACATCATTTTGGGCCTATAACAACCCAGATAACCACTTTATTATTAAAGAATTCTCTGTTACCTCTCTTGACTAAAAACACTCAAATTCTCTCAACTTATCTTCTCCAATTCTCTCTCGAGCTCAAAGAATGAAAGTTAGTGCTTCTAAGTTTCAAGTAATTCAATCTCCATTGATTTAGGGCGTTGATTATCCAGGTATGTGGTCCCAAAAGATCTCAATTCTCCAAAATTATTTTCACTCAATTCATTGAGGGTTTCATGTTAATTCTTTATGGGTCTTTCTTAATTGATTTTCAATTTATGTTATTCTACTCTATCATGCATGAATTTACTAAGATACATGATTTTCAATTGATTTCACATTGACCCATATATTATGCCTATGATTTTCCATCTAAACTATGAATTTATGAAGGATTTGCGAATGTTTTATAAAAGTAATGAATGATGGTTCAAGGATGTATCAATGAATTGTGAAAAGTTTTCCCACAATATGAATGAAATCATGATTTAGATGCTTATAAAGGTAAGTGTCTTTATAAACAATGTTATGAATCCTGATTTAAGGAGCTCCTCTTATATCATTTTATGAACATGGATTGGTATATGTTTATTTCTTTTCCTAATGTTAATAATTTGATCTATTCCATTTCAATTTGTGATACACCCAAATTAAACCTCGTCTATGAGAAATAAAGTGGTTGTTGTCAAATATAGAATCTAACTAAGTAGAGGTCGAATCCCACAAGGAATAAGGTGATTACTAAGCCGTATGCAGTTATTTTACTGTTAGTTACTTATTTCCAAAACAAAGTGGGAAATATGGGGAGTTTTAGGATTCATTTTTCAATTTTAAATGTAACAAATGACGATTCACAATAGCTTGAATTATATATTTATGAGAGAATTACTCAGGTTTGTGTTCACCAAGACTATTTGACCAATACTTAGATTAATACTGAATAACTCTTTGCATTGCATATACATTTTATTATCAATCTTCTAATACACTTAAGAATTTCTCAAGAATCTTAAATGCATTTCATTTCTATTCTTTCAAAATAAAACTGTTTTGTTTCAATCAATTATAACTACTCATAGTAGTTAATCTTGTTATAAAATTAACTATTAGATGAATCTAGATTTTTAATATTTGTTTTTAATATTTTCCCCAAGTTTTACACTTTTTACTCGAATAAGTCAAACCCAAGGCATGTTATAAGGTTTACAAGTATTAGAAATCGATTAATATGAAATAATTACCAAGATGAACAACACAACACTAAACTTAGTCCATACAAAACTCTAATTTTAGTTCAAGTCATCACAAATTACACAACCATACATTTTGTAGTTTAGCCACTCATGATTACGAAGAAAATGAATGTAAATCCATTCATCCAAGAAATAGTTCCTTAAAAGATATAAAAGTAATCAATACTTTGATTTCACAATTCAATTTTCTCGTTCAAAAATACTTCTTCAAGCGATTCTCTGCTCTCTATTAAAAAAAAGGATACTGAAATAAAACCTAAAAATTGGTATTTATAGTATCAGAAAATAGGAAATTTTAAATTCAAAAAGCTGCCTCCCGACGTTCACCTAACGGTGGGTTTGATACGCGATAGGCCATCGCTCGCGTTGTTAGTTTTATGTAGTATTGTTTGTTTGGTGGCCTATTCTGACGATGGAAATGATGGCCTATTAGAGGTGCGATGGTTCATATGGTTTGCCATCATGACCTTTCCTTTGGCATCTCTTCTGCTTAAGCCCGATGGTGGAAATAACGGGCTATCAAACGTTGGACAGTCCGCCAGATTTTCCGTCATAACACTTCAGCTTGACATCTCTTCTGGTTAAGCCTGACGGTGGAAGTGATGTCCCATCGTGGTTGTGACGATTCATCATACGTGCCGTTAGGTCTCTATTTTGCATCTCTTTACTTATTTTGCATTTTTTTCCTATTTTGCTGATTTGTTGCCTTGACACAGTAGAAAACCTATTAAAACACCATAATATATCTTAAGAACTAGTATTTATTCCTTGTTAAATGCAACAAATGTGCTATCAAAGGCCATCACCTCAACATCCTCAACTTAGAATATTTACTTGTCCTTAATCAACTCCTATCACTGAATTTATGAAATTCCCTATTTCATCAAGTTTCTTCTAGTTTCTCATTCAAGGTATGTGGATATTTATCCAAGGATACTTTTCATCCATAGAGCCCAACAAATTCTAAACTTTTTCAATCAATTCAAGTATGTATTTTTATGGGTTTGATGATCTCAATTTTAATTACGTGAATTATGATTTAAACTAAGATTATGAACCTATTTCAATACGAATTGAATATTATTGCATTGAATTGAGGAGTTTTCTATGAGTTTCCAATATTGTTGATTTGGGTTCAATGACATGGATGATGTGTATTTCAATTATACTTCCAATTAATATTATTTTCATGAAGTATATATTATTTGGTATAAATTATATGATCATGCATTTTTTAAATTTAATTTGTTGATTTTTAAGTCAATTGATTGTAAACCCATATTTTCACCTTAGTGTCAAGTATAAATCATTATCATGAAATTTCAAGAGTTCAAGCAAGTTTTATGAAAGGATAACTTAACACCCTAATGATACTCTTATGAAATAAGATTCATAATGATGGAAGGCGTACACCTACATTACATGAATCACATGATAATGAGCTATTGTTATGAACAAGTTTTATGAATAACTTATGATTT
The DNA here is from genome assembly GCF_947179165.1 of Solanum dulcamara. Classification (NCBI taxonomy): domain Eukaryota; kingdom Viridiplantae; phylum Streptophyta; class Magnoliopsida; order Solanales; family Solanaceae; genus Solanum; species Solanum dulcamara. The sequence goes on from NC_077242.1 coordinate 25,424,526, forward strand.
ATGACAAGTATGATTTATGATGATAATATGTATTCCATGGGATGTTGACTTGGCACTGAGAGGAATTTGAGGTGGGGAATCGACCTAAGGGGTCCTTAGTAGCAATCTCTAGTCCCTTAACTATGTTGCCACCATAGGATTGCCTTTATGGTTTAGCTAGTGGATCCACATATAGCTTCTGTAATATTTATGATACATATTCTACCTTGGCATATAGCCTCTCTTTTTTCAATGTGAAGTTACATCGGATTCCATATTATAGCTTGCATGGTCTTAAAAGTCGGTTATGGCTATATCCCATATATGTATGGCCTCTTGTGATGATTTACTTGACTAATCCTATCATTATTTTAACATGATACTCTTATTGTTTATTTTGCATTGACTACTTCCTGTCTATTTATGATTTTTCTACTGATTTCATTATGTGATTAGAAATGGTCATTGCACGACATGATTTTATTGTGCATTACATTAAATAAATACTTAGTACATTCAAACGTATGAATGCATACTTCATTGCCTACATTATATCACAATGTAGGGATAAATGCTCCATCCTCTACTCATAGCTAATTGGTGGCTTATTGAAGTTTGTGTGCTGATTCCTCACGATTTGAGGGCAAGATGAGTCTATCATTTCTTTTGTAATTATTTGACTATATTGGTCTATTGATACTATTCCATGTTATGTCATATCTTTTCTTTAAGGATGAGCTAGGAACATATCTAGTCCCCACCTATGTTAGTTCATGTAGAGACATGTTGGAGATGTGTATGGAGTCTATGTCATTTTACTTTATATTAGCTATGCTATGTTCTTGATTTCTTATGTATTTCCACTTTATTGTTACCTTATGTATGCTTATGATATGATTAGAGGCTTTGTTGGTGTTTCTTCAGGAAACCTAATTGCCATATCACACTAGGGCCTAACTTGGGTCGTGACAGTCTTAGTATCATAGCATAAGGTTTTAAACTATCCTAGGGAGTCCACCATGCTGCTTTAAGTAGAGTCTTATTCACGGGAGTGAAGCGCTCCACATTTATGAGTAGGAGGTTATGAGGCATTTGAGGAAATCTTCACTTTTTTCATTAATTAGGTCGTGCGATAGAGTGTACTCTAAGTCTTTTTCCTCTAATAATTTTTCATTGCAATTTTAAGAAAATACCTCCAAGAAGAGTTCCAATCCAAAATAAGGTTGATGCTAATGAGGGATAATCCTCTCAAGCTCCTAATGATCCTATAGCCGGTCACGTTACTCATTCTGAATTTTGGATTGCCATCTCTATACTAGCCCATGACATGACACTCAAGAGAATCAAGGAGTTATGGCTCCTTCAAATATGGTTACACCAACTTCAAGGGTTAGGGACTTTACAAGGATGAGCCCTCCAGAGTTTCATGGGTCCAAAGTTGATGAAGATCCTCGAGATATTATTGATGAGGTGCATAAGATTGTTTCTATCATGGCGGTGTCTTCGAAGGAGAAGGTGGATTTGGCAGCCTACCAAATTAAGGTTATTGCAAAAGTGTAGTTCGCTCAAGGAAAAATGGGTTGAAGGGGTCCCAGAGGTTGGGAGAACTTCAGGTTCTGTTGCTTGACCACTTCTTCTCACTTGAATTGAGGGAGGCAAAAGTATTGGAGTTTATCAATTTCAAGCAAGTTAATATGAGTATGAGGTAATATGCCCACAATTTCACAAAGTTGTCCAAGTATGATCCTTCTTTGGTAGCAAACTCCAATGCCCGAATGTGTACGTTTATTTTAGGAGTGACAGACGTGGTGATAAAATAATTCCAATACACAATACTTATCAAAAGGATGGACATTTATATCTCATGACATATGCCGAACAAATAGAAGGGGAGAAGCTTAAGGAGGGGAGCGTGAATGAGTCTAAGAGGGATCGATTTGAAGGTGGGTTTCTCAATCCAAATCCGGTGGTTGTAATGACCATTTTCAACAGGCCCAAAGGTTTCAAGGCCAAGGTTCTTCACAAGATTTGGGACAAATATTTGAAAATATAGGGTTCCTAACCCCAAGGCCTAAATTGGTGGTATTAGTGGGTCTACTCTTCCTAAGTGTGGGAAAACTATGGAGGGAAATGCTTATTTTGTATGGGTGCTTGTTTTGGATATGGTAAGGTGGGACAGAAGGTCTCTCAATACCCTAATATTGCAAACAAAGGAAGAGAAGGACATCCTCAATGGCAAGCTACTCAAAGTGTACAAATTCAACAAGGTGGTGGCCCGTGCTAAACTAGGTTCTATTCACTCTAAGGAAGACAAGATATTGAGGAGTCTCCAAATGTGGTTACAGGTATGTTGTGGGTCTTTGAATTTGATGTTTATGCTTGATTTGATCCGGGTGCCACACTGTCTTTTGTTACTCCTTACCTTGCTATGAGATTTGTTATATGTCCCAAAATCTTGCAAGAGCCTTTTTTGGTTTATATCACTTGTTGGTGATTCGGTTATAGCCAAGAAGTCTATAGAAATTACCCCGTGTTGATCTTGCAGAAAATAATCCCATGTGATCTTGTTAAACTTGACATGACTGATTTTGATGTTATTCTTGGCATGGATTGGCTACATGCTTCTTATGCCTTTATTGATTGTAATACCCGTATGATCAAATTCAAATTTTCGAATGAGCCAGTTCTTGAGTAGAATGATAATGATTCGGAATTTTGAGGTTGGTTCATATCGTTCCTAAAAGCCCAGAAAATGATTTCTAAGGGGTGCATCTATCATTTAGTGTGGGTTAGGGATACAAATTCCAAAGCTCCTACTATTGAGTTTGTTCCCATTATAAATAAATTCTACGATATGTTTCCCGATGATTTTCCCAATATTCCTTTCAATAGGGAAATCAATTTCGACATAGATCTTCTTCCCGACACCCAATCTATCTCTATTCCTCCTTACCATATGACCCCGATAGAAATTAAGGACTAGAAGGAACAAGTGAATGATTTAATTGATAAGGACTTCATAAGGCCAAGTATTTTACCCTGGGGTGCTCCCGTATTATTTGTTAGAAATAAGGATGGTCACTTGGCATGTGTATAGACAACCAACAATTGAATAAGGTGATTATAAAGAACAAATATCCCATTATGAGAATAGATGATCTATTTGGTCAACTCCAAGTTTCAAGTAACTTCTCCAAAATTGATCTCCGGTCCGGTTATCACCAATTGAGGGTGAGAGAGTGTGACATTCCCAAGATGGAATTTTGAATAAGGTATGTCTATTTTAAGTTTTTGTTATGCCATTCGGGTTGACTAATAGTACCATTATTTTTATGGACATGATGAATAGGATTTTCAAACCGTGCCTATACATGTTTATGGTGGTCTTTAGTGATGATATATTGATTTATTGCCAAAATAAAGAAGAGAGTATGGGTCACTTGAGAATTGTGTTAAAAATTTTGAGAGACAAGAAACAATTTTGTCAAGTTTAGTAAATGCGAGTTCTAGTCAATGTATGTGGCATTTCTTGTTCACATTATTTCAGGTGATGGTATCATCGTTGATCCAAAAAAAACTGAGGTGGTAAATAATTATCCTAGACCATTGTCTCCTTTTGATATTCGTAGCTTCTTAGGCTTGGCCCTTATTATAGATGGTTTATAAAATGATTTTCATCTATTGCATCACCTTTGCCTAAGTTGACCCAAAAGAACATGAAGTTCCAATGGTTGAATGAGTGTGAAAGAAGTTTCCAATCATTAAAGGAGCATCTTACCTCGGCTCTTATTTTGACATCACAGGAAGGACCGAATGGGTTTGTTGTATATATGATTCCTCACAGATTGTATTGGGTTGTTTTTTGATGCAATATGGCAAGTTCATAGCATTTTATTCTCGATAGCTAAAAGTACATGAGCAAAACTATCTAACTAATGATCTTGAATTGGCGGTGGTCGTTTTTAATTTAAAGATTTGGCGTCACTTTCTCTATGGGTGAATGTTGATATATTTACCAACAACAAAATCTTGGAATATGTGTTTCGCCAAATGGACTTGAACTTTAGACAAAGGAGATGGCTTGAACTATTAAAGGATTATAATATATGTGTGATGTACCATCCATGTAAAACAAATATTATTGCCAATGCTCTTAGTCGGTTATCCATGAATTGTGTTGCTCATGTTGAAGATGACAAGAAGGAGTTGATTAAATATGTGCACCGATTGGCTCATTTGGGGATAAGGTTGAGTGACTCAAATGAGATGGCATTCTTGTATAAAATGGTTTGAAATCATTATTGACAACAATGTAAAGGTAAATCAGGACATGGATCCAACCCTAGTTGAATTGAAGAAATTGGTAGTTGACAAGAATATTAAGGTTTTCTCACAAGGGGGGGATGGATTACTTTGTTACCAAGGTTGATTATGTATTTCAAATGTTGATGGCCTAAGACAAATGATATTTAGTGAAGTCCATAGCTCTCGATATTCCATACATCCGAGATCCACCAAAATGTATAGATATTTGAGGGAAGTGTATTGGTTTAGTGGTATGAAGAATGACATAGCAAAGTTCATGGCGGAATGTTCAAATAGACAACAAGTGAAAGGTTAACATCAACGACCGGAAGTCAAGCCCAAGATATCGAAATTCCTACTTAGAAGTGGGAGGATGTGAACATGGACTTCTTCATAGGCTTGCTTCATACCCGAAAGCAACATGATTCTATTTGGGTGGTAGTGGATTGAATGACCAAGTCAACCCTTTCTCTATCGGTTAAGACTTCTTATAGTGCCGAAGATTATGCCAAGATATAATTCAGGAATTATTAAAGTTACATGGTGTCCCATTGTCCATTATTTTCTGATCGTGGTACTCAATTTACTTCTCATTTTTGGAAATCCTTTAAAAAGGATTTTGGCACAAAAGTAAGCTAAGTACTGCATTTCACTCTCAAACTGATGGACAAGCCGAGAGAATGATCTAAACTCTAGAAGACATGTTGAGGGCTTGTGTGCTTGATTTGAAGGGGAGTTGGTATTATCACATACTATTAGTTGAGTTTGCATACAATAATAATTACTATTTGAGCATCAAGATAGAATCATTTGAAGCCTTGTATGGAAGAAGATGCCGATCACCTATTGGAAGGTTTGAAGTGGGAGAGAGTGCCTTGTTAGGGCCTGAGTTATTGTTTGAGGCCTTGGAAAATGTCAAACTTATTCGAGAAAGATTAAGGGCTGCTCAAAGTTGTCAAAAGTCCTATTCGAATGTTAGAAGGAGAGAACTTGAATTAGATTTGGAAGATTGGGTTTACCTGCAGATTTCGTCCATGAAAGGAGTAATACATTTTGAAAAGAAGGGGAAGCTTAGTCCTCGATATGTAGGCTCATATAGAATCCTAAGGCATGTTGGTAAGATGGCTTGTGACCTTGATTTGCCATCGGATTTAGCCTCGGTTCATCTGGTATTCCATGTATCAATGTTGAGGAAATCTGTTTGTGATCCCCATGACATTGCACCTTTGGGTTGTGTAAGTGTTGAAGAAAGCTTTACTTATGAGGAGGTTCCGGTTGAAATTTTGGACCATCAATTTAAAATATGGAGAAACAAAGAAGTTGCATTCGTTAAAGTCTTATGGAGGAACGAAGAAGTTGAAAGTGCTACGTGAGAATTGGAAGCGGACATGATGAAACGATATCCTTATCTCTTTCCTTCCATTTTGGTCTAAAGTATTTAGCTATTCATACTCTAATATTCCAAACTCCTAAGTTCCAACCTGTCTATGTCTTATTACATGTATGCATAATCATGAATATGATTATAAATGATGTTTAAATAGTATTATTGCATTCATCTTGGGTTTTTATCTATACATACTACTCTACTCTAGCTAGTTCTACCTCATTCCAGGATGAATGTTCCAAAGGGGGGATATAATGTAATATCCCAGGCTTTTGAAGGTTGGAATATGATATAACAAGGTTAAACATCGTAAAATAGCCTCGGTGGTTTTTTAGGTCAATTAACTCGGAATATAAAATTTTCAAGAAATTGCATTTTCAGTATAGTGCGCGATAGGTCCGCATCGCAGACCTGCTCTCTCGTAGTGAAATCTCCCCTTGGTAAAAAAATTGGCTAAAATTCTCATTTGCACAAAATTGGCCTACTAGGGACCATCTCTAACTAGTTAATGAACCTGAACATTTTTAGGGTTAAATTCTTTCCTACCGTAGGATCCTTATTTCCCCTCACTCTTTCACAATTCATCTATTTCAAATAATTCTCTCTCTACAAAGTATCTCAAATTACCATTGAAAATAACCAAGCAATTCCCTAAAGTTATTCACTAAAATTCCATATTTTTTCAAGTTTCTTCTAGTTTCTCATTCAAGGTATGTGGCCATTCATCCAAGGGTACCTTTCACCGTTGGAGCCCAACAAATTCTCAAAATTTTCAATCAATTTAAGTATGTATTTTTATGGGTTTGATGATCACAATTTTAATTACGTTAATCATGATTTAAACAATGATCATTGACCTATTTCAATACGAATTGAAGATTATTGCATGGAATTGAAGAGTTTTATATGAATTTCCTACATTGTTTTTAGGGTTCATGTATGAATGATGGATATTTTCAATTATACTTCCACTTGATATTATTTTCATGAATTATGTATGATTTGGTATAAGTTATATGATCATTCATTTTTTCAAATTTCATGATTTTTAAATCAATTGATTGTGAACCCATTCTTTTACCTTAATTTCAAGTATAAGTCATGATTATGGAATTTCAAGTGTTCAAGAAAGTTTTATGAAAAGGGCGACTTAACATCCTAATGACACTTTTATGTAATAAGATTCATAATGATGGAAGCCGTACACCCACATTACATGTATCACACAATAATGAGCTATTCTTCTGAACAAGTTTTATGAATTATGATTTATAAAAAGCTTATGATTTATGAAAAGTATGATTTATGATGATAGTATGTATTCCTTAGGATGTTGACCTAGCACCAAGAGCACTTTGAGGTGGGGACTCGGCCTATGCGTCTTTATTAGCAATATCTAGTCCCTTAACTATGTTGCCACCGTAGGATTGCCTTTATGTCCTAGCTAGTGGATCCACATTTAGTCATGTAGTGTTTATGATAAGGAGTCTACCTTGGTAAGTAGCCTCTATCTTCTTGATGTGGGAGTTATATCATATTTCATGTTATAGCTTGCATGGTCTTAAATATTGGTTATGTCTATGTACCACATATGTATGGTTCCTTATGTTGATTTACTTGACTAATCCTATCTTACTTTTACATGATACTCATATGGTTTATTGTGAATTTATTACTCTCATGTCTACTTATGATTTTTCTACATCTTTCATCATGTTATATGAAATGGTCATTTGCACAACATGGTTTTATTATGCATTACATTGCCTACATACTTAGTTTATTCAAACATATTAACACATACTCCATTTCCTACATTATATCACAAAGTAGGGACGGACATTCTATCCTCTTATCGTGGCTAGTTAGTAGCTTGTTGAAGATTGTGTGGTGAGTCCTCATGCTTTGAGTTCAAGACGAGTATATCTTTTTTTTTCATTCTTAGACTATTTGGTACATTGAGACTATTCCATGTTAAGTCATTTTTTTCTTTGAGGGTTATCTAGGAACTAGTCCCCGCCTATGTTAGTTCATATAGAGGCATGTTGGATATGTGCATGGAGTCTATGTCATCTTACTTTATTTTAGCTATGCTATATTGTTGGATTTCTTATGAGTTTCCTCTTTATTGTTACCTTATGTATGCTTATGATATGCTAAGAGGCTTGGTTGGAGTTTCTTCAGGAATCCTAATCGTTGTATCACACCGAGGGCCCAACTTGTATCGTGGAACATATAGTTTATGCATATTTGTTTCTATCATAGTCAGCAAATGTCACAAAAAAATCTTGCACAATCAATATAAACCAAAAAATAATTTCATACCACATACTTTTGTTTTAATAGCTGCTGCAAACATTTATAGTACAAGCCCATTTTTCTATGACCACTAACAAATATTTACATTATTGACACTCCTAAATATGCCAGTTATATTATATACTACCTAAAGGAAAAGAAACATGGAAAAAAACCCCAAAGTGGTTTGACAGATTCGCAGGTGCACCCCCCTATCAAAACATATGCATTGCCCTCAATATATTACAAAAACCATATTGAAGCTTGGAGAGATAAGATTAATGTCAAAGCGCTAGGATTTGGAGTCTGACACTCAAGGTGAGACATTAGACACCCCAGTAATAGAAGCAGTGGCACCGATGATGTTTGGCACAATCAATGGCACAATAGGATAGATCTCAGTAATAGGTGAAGGAGGTAGGAGAGTGTTTAACTCCACAACAAGCTCAACTCCCCTGGTCGGAGTAGCCTAATCCACCAAAGTAATAGATGACAGTCCAGAAGCATGGGTTTGTATCTCCTCGTATCTCATATCCTCATCAAGCCTTAATAATCAGGTAGCCTCAATAGCTTACTCCCTCTCAATTCTCTCCAGCTCATCTCGCGATGACTCTTCTTCTTCTCTTTTCTACACTCTTCCTCATCTCCACTTACCGAGCACTTATTTGAGGATTTAAGAACCATTCTTAAAAGATCAAAAAATGGTTCATACCCATCTGACTCCATAATATATAGGGTCGGGAACACCTCAAGTGGCCTCTGACGCAAAGCCTGAATCTCGGCTTGAGTTTGTGCTAGCTCAGTTGCAAACATGGCTAAGTCAGGAATAGTAAGATCACAGAGCCAATTATTTACTCGGGCCTCCATATCTCCATCCGGGCATACAAATTGAAAAATGGGATCAAAGTTACTGCAATGTCTTTATCAATGAATGGGCCAAGCTACTCAGAAAAAATTTGATCTACTTTTCCTGTCGATTAGCCTTTTTTACCAACTGGATAAAGTTTTCCACTATGAAAGCATACAGTGATGGCTGTGGTAAAGAGGATGTAGTATCTGCAATCTTACCCTATGTACCAAGAGCCCCAAAGGTAGACGAGTAAGAGTTGGAGTAGGTGTGCCTATGGAGGCCAGTGGCTACTCAGATGTGATGGCCCAAGCTTGAAAAGCTATCCAAAACACATGGCATCATCTTGTGAACTCATATATCAAGCCTCGACTCGTCCTTAATCTTCTTAATATCAATTTTTTTCATCACCTCGATTTTATCATCAATGCCTACCAAAATGGGTACCCATGCCAATTTGCATAACTCAATAATCAAGCATGGAAATGGAAGTGACGTGGATGGCCTCTGGACCCTATACCTGAACTCCTCAGCAATAAACCATCTACAATTTATTGATAAACCAGAAAAATAGAGTAGCCAATGTAACCGCGTTTTCCTCAGCCAAAGTATTATCACCACCAGTGGGAAGCAACTCGTAGTGTACAACGGCGAACCAAAATTTGGATGAGAATATCCAATATTATTTCTGAATTCTTTCCCTTGCATTATTAAGCCATATCAGACTACCCTCTATCATCACCTGTACAAACCACAACTGCTGGTCAAATCTAGTGTTTATCCGATGATCAAACTCTGTTATCCTAGGTAGTTCTGTATAATTAGGGTCGAACAAGAACCAGTTGATCATAGTGGCATCAATTTGTACCTTTAACTCGTGCATCGAAATGTGATCCATCACATCCAACTCTCTTTTCAGTGGCTTACCTTATTGATCTAGTGTCACAACGTAGTTTGCATAGAACTCACAAACCATCATCGGTTAGTGTGCACCGGACCCTCCATCATTCAATCTAATTTGTATGCTTTGAACCTTGCCTAGATCTCAGGATATTCCAAAAAGTCTAATGCAAGCAGTTGGAAAATTAGAAATCGAGGTTCAAAAGAAATTTCTAAGAAAAATCACAACTTTTGACACTAGGTGGAAGAAGCCCTTAACAAGTTGTGATGAGGTATCCAAGCCATGAAAGACTTATGTGGTGCAACTCTAGAAATTGGGAGTCAGAGGTAAGGACTATGAGAGGGTTTACGGACCATGAGGTGCACTACGAGCAATGGTAAAGTCCCGTGGTTCACCCCCTCAGGAATCCTAGAAAGTCCCCACCATGTTAGAGGTTCATGACTCGTGTATGCCTCAATGAACCGTGGTGGTCTCCGTGGAGGAACCCCTTTCTAAAAAAAACATTAACCAAGATCAAGTCCCTCCCCACGCCCACCATCATGGGCCATGGTGAGTTTCATGGATCTTGGTGTGTCCCTCGTGCAGGTGAAAGCTCATTTTAAGTTTAGGGTTTTTTTGGTCTTTTCCTATATTTTCATTAATGAATCTAGACAGTTTTGGAGGTTTTGTCACACCCCGAGAGGGTACCCCAGGAGTGACTAGAAGTCGAAGACCATTGCTCATCCTCAAGTAAACCACTTGGTCCAATCACACATTCATTCATTCATGCACTCAGTGAAAGACTAAATACAGTTTAAGAGGCATTCGAATGGGCTAACCAACTCAACAATTCGAAGAAGTATAAAGCAATTTAAACCCAACCTCAACTTAACTTAAACTCAAAGAAATAGTGTAAAAAGTGAAACAAATACTCAATACCATCATTGTCCATCTATGAAGCCTCTATCACTATTGAAATAGTTCTAATGACAAGTTCATGAATACCCAAAAAAATTACTAAAATAAAGATGAAATAAATATAATCCCTCTGAAAAGCAAGGAGGTATCACCACTCTTAGGAAAGAAGTATATCTTTAATAGAGCGCCTGTTGTTGATCGCTAGCACCTGTATCTCCATCATTAAATAATGCAGGACAAAAGGCGTTAGTACATGGAATGTACGAGTATGTAAAATGAAAGGAAGGAGAACCAATCAACAACACTTACATTAATCTCATCCGTCAACTCAAAGGACTCAACTCAAAGGGTATGCAAATTTATAATATAGCAAAACTATTCAAATTTCACTCAATCACCCACAATCTCAATCAAACAATCCTATCAAGCAAGATCATATCTTAATTAGGAGCTTCTCTAAACAACAACCATCACCTATAAGCCGGTGATGTATAACGAAGCTGTGTCATTTCCACACCCGTCTAATACTTTGCCAGGGTAAGGGACAAATCACTATCATTAGATCCACAATCTATAAAAGTCCATCATTTTCGTACTTAACGGGTTTAACCCTCCATCCTATGCTGGGTACGTAGTTTATGGGATTCAAGCAGTGACTATACTCTTAACCAATTCGGTGCACAATACTCCTCCCAAGACTCAATGCTCATAAGGCAATCAATCCTAATCAAATCAATCAATAAGTCTCATATGGACTCTTATCTGTTTATCCATTCTATCCAATCAATCCTTTCAACCAATCAATTATCCAATTATTTATTTAAGAGTAGTTTTTTTCAATCATTTATGATAACACTCAATTGAAATGATTCATTATAGTTTAATTATGAAGATATAAAGGACTATCAAGTTTCATCAAGACTATAATCATGCTCATATCCCAATTATAATTATGTGTTCACAAGTTCAATATTCTAGACTCAATCCTTAAGTATATTCATTCAATATTATTCAAAATATTATGAGGTTTTAAGAAGTGAATAGGTTTTAAATCATATGTTCAAGAAACAAGTTCGTAGAAAAACATCACTTACGCAATATCATGGAAAAATATGTTAATTTTAATGAAATTCTCAAGAAACACTATCATGGGGACTCAATTCATTCACAAATCAACCTATCACAATCATGGGGCACATGGAAGAAAAAATTCCACGATTTAGTTTAGCCTTACATACCTTGGTTCAATACAAGACAATTAATCTGGTAAGAAACCACTTCAATGTTTTCAACCCTAGCCTTTTCTCCTCTCCTTAGCCCTAGGTGTCTAGTTAGAATGTGTAGAATGGACTTAGGAATGCTTACAAACACTTTTAAGGTTGAAAATGACCTGAATACCCCACCTTAAAATTAAAAATGGACATAAAAATTGGCTTATCAGGGAAAAACTATGCGATGCGGACTTGTTCCCGCATAGTTCATTTTTTTTGAATTTTTTGCAATCGAATTTTAACCTCATAGAAAATAACTAGGATAAGATTAAGTGAAAGTCGGCATATTCGCAGACCTATCTCCCACTTCTTTGTTTTTCGTCAATTCACTATGAAAATTTAACTTTTGATCTGGTTGGCCAAAAATTCAACCAAGACCATTTTCCCACATACTATTTCCCCTGATCGATATTCTGGCCTTAGATTGGCCGAAAAGAGTTAAGGATGATGCGTTATGCGAGTATTTTTTTAGTTTAAGGGTATTTTAGTAAATTTACTGGGTGTATCATTATATCCCACTTCGAATCATTCATCCTCGAATGAAGATCCATTAGAGATGGAATCAAGGCATAAATAACAATCGAGACTCAATAAAATCAACTATTTAATCAAATTAAACAATCTAGACAATCAACTATTTACACTCAAGAATAGACAAATAAATTCAGGTCAAGAGTAGGGACATTACCTTGAACATTCTCATCATTGGGACCAAATAAATGCGGGTACTTATCTTTCATATCATCCTCATATTCCCATGTGGCTTCCTCCACAAATTGATTTCTCCACAGGACTTTGACTGAGGTAACCTCTTTTGTTCTCAATTTGCGAACCTGACGAACAAAGATTTGAACATGAATCTCTTTATAGGACAGGCTATCTTTAACTTTACGACTATCAATGGTACTATGAATGAAGGGTCTCCCAAGCACTTTTTCAACATCAAGACGTGAAATACCAGATGAATAATGGCTAACTCAGATGGTAACTCCAATTCATAAGCGACTCATCCAATACTCCTCATAATCTAGTAAGGACCAATGTATTAGGCACTAATCTTTCCCTTCTTCCCAAACCTCAGGACACCTTTCATGGGTGACACTTTTAGGTACACCCAATCATTCACCTCAAACTCTAAGTCTCTCCTTCTCACATCAGTATATGATTTCTGTCAAGTTTGGTATGTCTTCGGCCTCTCTAGAATAACCTTCACCTTCTCCATATCTTGGTGACCAAAATCAATCCCAATCAACTTACCTTCACAAACTTCAAACCACCCAATTGATGATCTATATCTCCTCCCATACAAAGCTTGTATGCAAACACAATGAGAGGTAAATGATCATCCAGTTACCTTTAAAGTCAAGTACACATGCCCTGAAAATATCCTCCAATGTCTGAATGGTGCGCTCTGCCTGACCATCTGTCTAGAGATAAAAGGTTGTACTAAGATTCACCTTTGAACCTATTCCTTTATGAAAGGATCTCCAAAACTGGGAAGTGAATTGAGCTCCTCTATCTGACATGATAGACAAGGAACCCCATGCAATTTGACAATATCCCAGATGTACAATCTTGCATAGTCCTCTACGGTGTCAGTAGTTTGAACTACCAAAAAGTGAGCTAATTTAGCCATCCTATCAAGAATCTCCCAAATTGAATCATATTGCTTAGGGGACCTCGACAAACCTATAATGAAGTATATATTGATCATCTCCCACTTCCACTCTGAAATATCTATATTCTAAGCTAACTCATATGGCCTTTGATGCTCAACTTTAACCTGTTCACAATTTAGGCACTTAGAAATAAAATCACGGTAGAACCAGTATGAATAGAGTATCTATACTCTCTTCATTCCACTCTACCAATAGACTTCTCTCAATTCATGGCACATCTTTGTAGAACCAGTATGAATAGAGTATTTAGAAATATGAGCTTCGACCATGATCCTTTCTCAGACATCATCAATAGTCTGGACACTTAATATATCCTGGTACCTCAACACACCATCTCCACCTTTGGAGAAGACACTCACCTTCTGTTTATGGATAGCTTCATTCAATTGAAAAAGGACAAGATCTTGATTTTGCCTCTTTTTCACCTCTGCCAAAAGGGATGATGCGGACCCATTCTAAACATTAACTCTTCCCTTCATTATTCTCCTCACGCTGAACTCCTAATTCAGCTAATCTATACACCTCTTTAGCCAATTCTTTATTTCCCTCCTCTATATAGACAGTGCTACCCATAGACACCTTGCTAAGAGCATATGCAACAACATTAGTTTTACCTGGTTGGTAGATAATGCTCATGTCATAGTCTTTAAGCAATTCTAGTTATCTTCTCTGCCTCAAATTGAGATCCCTCTGACTAATGACATATTGCGGGCTTTTGTGATTGGTGAACACATCAATATGTAATCTATATAGACAGTGAGGCCCAATTTTAAGAGCAAACACCAAATGTACCAGTTTAAGGTCATGATTTGGGTAGTTACTCTCACATTGCTTGAGCTGTCTAGAGGCATAAGCTATCACCTTTCCCCTCTGCATCAAAACATAACCCAAACCAACTCTAGATACACCACAATAAATTATAAAACCCTTTGTCCCATCAGACAAAAACAAAATAAGAGCAGTGGTCGGTTTGGTCTTTAATTTCTAAAAACTCTCCTCACATGCAATAGACCATTAGAACATTGGCTTCTTTTGAGTCAGCTTTATCAATGGTTATGATATGAATGAAAATCCCTCTATAAACCTTCAATAATATCCAGCCAAACCCAAAAAGCTTCTTATATCAAGTGGGGATGTGGGTCTGGGTGAATTCTTCACTGCCTCAATTTTTCTGGTTATCTACCCAAATACCATCTCCGAATATATTATGGCCTAAAAACGCCACTGATACAAGCCAAATTTCATATTTGGAGAACTTTGCAAATAACTCCTTGTCTTTTAGAGTCTAGAGGACAACTCTAAGGTGGTAGACATGCTCTTGGTGTAGACTAGAATGTCATCAATAAAGAAAATCATGAACATATCAATATACAACTTGAAAACCTAATTCATTAGATCCATAAAGGCTACAGGTGCATTATTAAACCCAAAGAACATGGCCAAGAACTCAAAATGGACATAACGGGTCCAAACGGCTATTTTTGGAATATGTAATTCCCTTACTTTCAACTGATGGGAACTGATCTATCTTTGAAAAAATAGAAGGCACCTTGAAGTTGGTCAAATAAATCATCTATCCTGGTGAGAGGATACTTGTTCTTTACTATGACTTCATTCAGTTGCCTACAGTCAATGCACATTCTAAGGGATCCATCTTTCTTTCGCGTGAATAGGGTAGGAGCACTCCAAGGAAAGACACTCTACCTAATGAAGCACTTATCTAACAAATGTTTCAATTGATCTTTCAATCCTTCAACTCAGTAGGAGCCATTCTATAAGGCAGAATAGAGATACAATGAGTATCAAGAAGAACATCAATCCCAAAGTCGGGTAGGTCCTCAGGAAACTCATTCACAATTGGAACTGACTAAAGAGTAGGAGAGTCAACACTATCATCTTTCACTTGCACGATATGATAAATACACCCTTTAGATATCAACTTTCTTTCCTTAAGCTAGGAAACAAATTTACCCTTAGGCATGATATGACTACCCTTCTATTCTAAGATAGGCTCACTGGGGAATTTGAACTTAACAATATGAGTCCTACAATCAATAAAGGCGTAATAGGCATAAATTCAGTCCATGCCAAAAATCACATCAAAATCAACCATATCCAACTCAAATAACTCAGCTATGGTATCGTTGTGATATATTGATACAGTACAATCTTTATAGACCCTCTTTATAGACCCTCTCAGCTAATATAGACTCACAACTAAGAGTAGACACACTAAAAGGTTCAAGAAGGCACTCAAGGATTATATTGAATCTACTAGCCACATAAGGAGTTACAAATGATAAAGTGGCACCTGGATCCATCAAAACATAATAATCAAAGGAAAAGTCTCGAATCATACCAGTGAAAATATATGGCGAGTTCTCCTAATCTTGGCAACTACCCATGGCATACAGATGGTTTGAACCTCCACTCATACCTGAAGTAGTATAGAAAACATTACTCCCGTCTCGACAATCTCCCAGGTATAACTTGCCACACTTACTATAGAGTGGCTTCCCTTTTGAACCTGGAGCCACACTAGCTTAAGATTGAGAACCCTGGTCCTTGAAATTTTGGTGGCTCTATGCTCTTTGATCATACCTTTGGTTGCAGGAAGGTGCACTTACAGTCGATGAAGCATAGTTAGAAGATCTCATCTTTGATCTCATATCTAGGATCATCTATGGAGCATATCTGGATAGTTAGATGAACTTTAGACCATATTTCTTTACTACGGGAGCCTTTTGTTTCAGGTTTACAACCTCTTCTACCTTAGCTTCTCTCAATTCTATAGGGAAGAAGTGAACATGGAAAGCACTCTCAAATTCATCCCAAATCGCAGGTTTAGTATCCCGAGCTCTATATTCCTCCCACTGGTTATACATACATTTGTCACTTCCTGGAGCTGATAGGAAACTTACTCAATCCCCTTAATCTTAATAGTATGAACTACTTTTAGTATCTTCCACATCTCATCAATAAAATTTTTGGTATCCTCATCAGCTCTAGTCCCTGTGGAAACTGGAGGATTCATTCTCATAAAATCCCTAATCATCGTGGCAGCAAATGGCTCTTTAGAATTAGAGTTAAGAGTTGGTGTATTATGACTACCATTATAAGAAGCTACCAACTGAGTGAGCATAGAAATCACTCCCGGGAACTCTGCATCTGAAGTTGGTGCAGGTTGGGTAATAGGCACTTGAGGCACCTCAGAAGACCTTGCCAATTGGCCCCTAGTCCTTGGTGGGGGAATCTCTGACTACGAAACCTCGGTGTTATCAGCGTTCCTGTAGCTGGCAGTATGTTTAGGATAATTTCCTATAATGTGTAAACGCACGAATTAGAAAAGAGCTTTCATAGAGTTAAACTCTAATGCATGAACTTAAAATATAAAAGAAGTGAGATAACTCCTAATGTTCTATAGCCTCCTAATTATAAGTGTGGTGCAAAATACACCCAAAAGCAAGACTCTACGAGACACGAATTCATACTCCCTAGGTCTATTGAACTCTGTGCTTTGATACCAAGTTTGTCACTTGGTCCAATCACACATCCATTCATTCATGCACTTAGAAAGACTCAATACAATTTAAGAGACATTCGAATGATCTTACCAATTCAACAATTCTACACAGTATAAAGCAATTTAAATACAACCTCAACTTAACTTCAACTCAAAGAAATTGTTTGAAAAGCCAAAACAAAGACTTAATACCATCAGTCTCCATCTATGAAGCCTCTATCACTGTCGAAATGGTGCCAATGATAAGATCATAGATACCAAAAGAAATTACTAAAATAAAGATGAAATAAATACGATCCATTCAAAAGCAAGAAGGTCTTACCACTCTCAGGAAAGAAGTAGATCTTAAAAGGAGTGTCTGTTGATGATATCTAACACCTGTATCTCCATCTTGAAATGATGCAGGCCAAAAAAATCAGTATATGGAATGTACGAGTATGTAAAATGGCAGGAAAGAGAAAAAATCAATAACACTTACCTCAATCTCATCCATCAACTCAAAGGATTCAACTCAAAGTATATGCAAATTTATAATATAACAAAACATTTCAAATTTGACTCAATCACCCACAATATCAATCAAACAATCCTATCATGCAAGATCATATCCTAATTGGGAGTTTCTCTTATCGAAAACTATCACCTATGAGACGGTGATGTACAACAAAGCGGTGTTGTTCCCACACCCATCTAATACTTTGCCAAGGTAGGTGACGAATCACTATCATTGGATCCACAATCTATTAAAGTCCATTGTTTTGGGACTTAAGAGGTTGAACCCTTCATCCTACACTGGCTACATAGTTCATAAGATTCGAGTAGTGACTATAATCTTTTCCAATTCGGCTGTTAATACTCTTCCCAAGACTCAATGGTTATAAGACAATTAATTCCAATCAATCAATCATTAAGTCTCATAGGGACTCTTATCATTTCATCAATTCTATCCAATCAATCCTTTCAACTAATTAATTATCCAATCATTTCGAATTATTTATTTAAGAGTGGTTTTTGTCAATCATTTATGATAACGGTCATTTGAAATCATTCATTTAGGTTTAATTATAAAGATATAAACAACTATCAAGTTTCATCAAGACTGTAATCATGCTCACATTCCAATCACAATTATGCCTTCATAAGTTCAAGGCTCTAGATTCAATCTTTAGACATATTCATTCAATATTAGTCAAAATATTATGAGGGTTTATGAAGTAAATAGGTTTAAAATCATTTGTTCGATAAAAATGTTCGTAGAGAAACATCACTTATGCAATATCATGGAAAAATATGTTATCTTTAATGAAATTCTCAAGAATACTATCATGAGGACTCAATTCATACACAAATCAACCTATCACAATAATGGGGAACATGGAAGAACAAAGTCCATACTTTAGTTTAGCCCTACATACCTGGGATGAGTACAGGACAATCAATATGGCAAGAAATTCCTTTAATATCTTGAACCCTAGCCTTTTCTCCACTCCTTAGCCCTAGGTTTCTAGTTAAAATATGTAGAATGGACTTAAGAATGTTTAGAAAGTCTTTTAAGGACAAAAAATACCTATATCAGTCGTGGTTTAAATATAGGAGTGGTGGAGAAAAGATTAGAATGCCCCTAATTAAAATTAAAAATGGACAAAAAAAATTGATATGTGGAGGAAAAAGTGGTGGAGAAAAGATCGGAATGCCCCTAATTAAAATTAAAAATGGATAGAAAAATTGACCTATGGGGGAGCAAGTACACGATGCAGACTTTTTCCATCAGAATTTATTTTTTATAATTTTTTCCGATTGAATTCTAACCTCGTAGAAAATAACCAGAATAAGATTAAGTGCAAGTCTGCGTCAGGTCCACGATGCGGACCTTTCGCCCACTCCTCTATTTTCTGTTATTCACTCCAAAAATTTATCGTTTGATCCGTTTGGCCTAAAATTCGACCATGACAACTTTCCCACCCAATTTCCCCTTGATTAATATTCTGGCTTCGGATTTGCCAAAAAAAATTAAGGATAATACGTTATGATAGCATTCTTTAGTCTAGGGATATTTTGGTAATTTTACCAGGTGTAACATATTTATACTAATTTATTATGTACCATAAGCCCTCCTAACCTTCTCATTATCACCCTCGCACTCAATATCAAAATCCTCTCTCTAAAAATGTTCTTTCAATAGTCTTCTTCTTCCTCAAGTAATTCAAAGTATTTCTTCAAGATAAAAGCTTTAATTCTCTGAAATTTAGGGCTCCTAAGATCAAAGGTGTGTGGGAATTCTTTTTTGGTCCCTTTCACCTGAGGAATCCAATGTTTTTTCTCAAAATCTCTTATGAATTCTTCTTCTAAAAGCCCTAATTTAATGATGTTGCATTTGGTCTTCTTATTTAGGATATATCTCATGATTATTGATCAAATTATGCATAATTCATGTCATGTTGCATGATCTCAAGATGAATTTCTATGACCCATGCTATATGCCAGTTTCAAGAAGTTTTCAATGAATTATGATAATGATTTTCATGTGATTTCAATAAAACCTTTATGAATACTTACCAACGTTTATGAATGACTCATGAATGATTATGTATGATGTTTCAAAGATTCTTTAAGCAAGAATTTGTGGTGTGATAATGTAGTTCTCACACAATTATGTTAAAGAGGTGAAAGGACCATTCACCAACTCATGAATTCTATGAATTAATCACGCTAATGAGCTATTTCTATGATTTTCTTATGATGAGGATTGATTTCAATTATTATCTTTCCTATATGATCTTAATGACTATGTTTTTATGAATTTTCGTGGGGATAATGACTAAGAATCAAAAATACTTTAAGGTGGGGTTTTGATCTGGTAGCCATTGTAGATACGCAAGGGAATGATCGTAGCAACCTTTAGTCTCTAACTACATTGATCACATAGTTTTAAATTGCCAATATGGTGTAGCTAGTAGATCCACATATAGCACAAAGTTGGAGAAATACCATCAAGAAGTCTACCATGGCAAGACAGCCTTCCCCTTCTCGATGTAGGGATCATCAAATTCCATGTTACAGCTTATGTGGTATTATATGTCGGTTAAACATTCTATCCAAAATCAAGGTAACAAAAAGGTATAAAGTTCTCATGATGATGCTTTTTATGCATTGACCAATAGTTTTGATGTTTTCAAGGTTTTCATGATTTTACTCACACTTTAAGATATTGGTCTTGCATCTCATGATACATATTGATTAAATCCTATGTTTGTAGTTCATTCATACTTCTAAAATACTTAGTGAATTAAATGTACTAATGTATACTTTTTCCTACATTGTATCATAATGTAGGGTCCGACAATTATGCTAATCCTCCCGTTCATGGCTATAGCTCCTTACAATTGTACTTATGGTGAGTACTCAAATTTCGAGGATGTGACACTTTACTTTCTTATTAACTTATGAATTTATTTTCATCTTTTATATTGGGTGAGTTAGAATCTTGTCTTATGCCCCCATCTAGTTATTAGAGGCATATTAGACGAGTCTATTTTATCGTACTATTTTGAGTTTGAGACTTATGTTCTTTCATTTGAGACTTTATTTTCATGTCTATGTTTTGTTTTAATTTTGTACTTACTTTATGAATGCTCATGAATGATGTGCTATGAACCTTGGTTGGGATCCTTTGGGATTCTAATCACCATCTCGCATCGAGGATCTAGCTTGGGTAGTGACAAACTTGGTATCGGAACACTAGGTTCAAGTTTCCTAGGAAGTCTAACATGCCTGTCAAGACCCGACCTAGGCACTAGCCATAAAATGGTGATCAGAATCCTGAAGGAACCCAACTAAGCCTCATAGCAAAACATTTATGAGCATACATAAGGTAAATAAAGTAGATAAGGCTAAATCAAGTTACAAAAGAAAAATATCAAATATGACATAAGTGTCAAAATGCAAAAATAAGAGTCAACATAAACTCCGATGAACCTCTAACATACCTCTAATACGAGATGGGGGTGTGAGACAATCTCCCAACTTACCTAATAAGAAAGATAAAGGAAGTCATAGACTAATAAGCAAGTAAATATCTAGTCCTCAGCATATGAGGACTCACCAACTATGCGACGGTAATAAACTCTAGCCATGAGAGGGAGGATGAAGAACATGATTGTCGAACCCTACACTATGATACAATATTGACAAAAAATATACGATAAAACATGGAATACACTAAGTATGTGAGAATATGATTGAACAATAAGTATTGGACATAATCAATATGTATCATGGATGCAAGACCAATATCTTTAAAACATGAATAAAGTCATGAAAATAATTAAATATTTATCTCATTGGTCAATGCATCAAAATATCTTAATCATCATAAGAACCTACATATGTGGGAGATAACCTTAACCGATATTAAGACAATGCGAGCTATTACATGGAATCCAATGATCCCCACATTGAGAAGGGGGAGACTACTTGTCAAGGTAGGCTTCATCCAATTATTATGATCATGTGCTATATGTGGATCTACTAGCTACGCCATATTGGAAATCCTATGGTGGCAATGTAGTTTCATAGATTAGAGGTTGCTACTAGGGCTTAGGTGGAGCTCCCACCTCAAATTCCACTTGGTACTTAGTAAATCATCCCACGCAATACATATCATAACATAATAGAAAATGATTCTTGTCAAAGTCAGAAGCTTTTCATAATAATAATTCATAAAATCTTGTTCATATATAGTAATAAGCCATTATCATGTGATTCATGTAATGTGGTTGTAGGCCTTCCATCATTACTAATCCTTTTCATAAAAATAAATCTCATTAGAGTCATAAGTTACCTTGTTCATCAAGGATCTTAAGTCACTCTTTCGTTAGAGTCTTGAGTCACCTTCAAGGATCTCAAGTTACTATTTATCATAACTTGATTGAAACATCATTAAAACATTATTCATAAACTTTCATAAGGCATTCCTAAACTTTCTTGTATAAGTCATCTTAAAACTCTTTCATAAAACATGCATTGAAATAACTTGAAAATCAATATCATATCTCATAATCCATACTTGAAATTAGTATGTAGCATGGGTCATTAAAATTCAACTTGAAATCATGTAATATGATGTGAATTATACATGATTAGGCTAATAGCATATATACATATCATAATTGAGAAAATCCAACGCAAAACATGAAATTAGGGCCTTTAATTGAAGAGATCATAATAGAAAGTGAGAAGAAATCTTTGGGATTCCATAAGTGATAGAAAACCATGGATGAAGTCCAACATACCTTGACCTTGATAAGCCCTAGATTTAAAAGAATGGAGTCTTGACCTTGAGGGAATCCCTTGAATTGCTTGAGGAAGAATAAGACTCTTGAGAGAAAACTTGAGAGAGAAGGTTTCAGATTTTTGAGGAATAATGTGAGAATAAGAAGGTTAGAAGACTTTTGGGTAGTTAATAGGTACGAATTTAATCCCAAAACCGTCCATATTTATTAATGAAATATTGGGAAAAGACAAAAATAACCCCAAGTTAAGTTGAATCCGGAACCTAAAACAGACCATCACCACGGCTCCTGAAAGCCATTACAGGTTGTAGTCAACATCGTGAAGCTAGACATAGGAATTTCTGAAAAGAGAATTTATGAGGCTGCCCACTACGAACACACCATGACCCGTGAAGAGCACCACAATCTGTGGTAGTCTGCCGTGGTGGTAGACTTGGACTAAGATCTAGGGGTCTCTGGGGAGGTGTCTACCATGGAACCCACCACAACTCGTGGTTGTTCGGTTGTGGTCTTATCCCTAGAATAAATTCTGAGGGTCTCAAGAGAGGGGTTACCGCAGAGGTCACCACGACTCATAGTGCTCACCACGACCTGTAGTCCCTATCGTGGAGCCTTTCTTGCATGTTTTAAGATTTTGAATCACCACCATGTGGCACACCACCATTAGTGGTGTTAAATACTACCCATGATGGCCTCCGTGGTTACCATCTGATGCTAAAGGCTGCATTTTTCTGGAATTTCATCCTTTTTTCCTTGTTTTCCATATTTCCAACTTCTGGGGTCTTACAATATCCCCCCCTTGGGAACATTCGTCCATGAATGTCACTTAAGCTGGCATAAATGAAATAGGAAAGGAACATAACAACCTAACATGATTACAAAACATCTTGATAATGCATAAAACATGGAATCCTTACTCTCAAGATAAAACATGACTTTAAAACTCATTTCATGAACATAAATGAATACGAAATCATGAGAACTACTACATCATATTATTTGGGCTGATTGAATAATGAAGGAACTAAATACCTCTACTAGGTATGGAAGGAAAGAGATGAGGATATCAGGACATCATATTGGATTCTTCCCATGTAGGTACCCTCAACCTCTTGGTTCCTTCATAACACTTTGACTGAAGCTATTTCCTTATTTCTCAACTTTCGAACTTGCCTGTCCAAGATCTCAAGCAGAGCTTTCTCTTATTAAAGACTCTCTCTAACTTCAATTTTTTCCAATGGTACAATGGAGCTAGGATTACTAAAATCTTCCTCAACAAGGACACATGGAACATTGGATGCACCTATGCTAAATCAAAAGGAAAATCCAACTCATAAGACACCTTGTCAATCCGTCTTAAAATATTTTATAGCCCAACATAGCGGGGACATAGCTTTCCTTTCCTACAAAAATGCATCACAATGTTCCTGTGTAAAATTTTTGGGTAAACCCAATCATTAACCTCAAATTTAAGTTCTCTTCTTCTCACATCCGAATAGGACTTTTGTTGGCTTTGGGCCATCTTCATTCTTTCTTTTATGAGTCTAACCTTCTCTATGGACTTAAATATCAACTAGGGTCTTATTAAAGCAACCTCACCTACTTCGAACCAACCTATAGGGGATATGTACCGCCTATCATACAAGGTTTCAAATGAAGCTATCTCAATGCTAGAGTGATAATTATTATTATAATCAAACTCTATCACTGGAAAATGATCATCCCAATTCCCTTTAAAATCAATAATGCATACTCTCAACATATCCTTTAATGTCTGAATGGTACGCTCGGCCTAACCATCTATCTGTGGGTGAAAAACTGTACGAAGCTTCACTTGAGTACTAAGACACTTTTGAAAAGATCTCCAAAATAGAGATGTAAACTGAGTACCTCGATCCAAGATGATAGAAAATGAAACACCATAATGCTTGACCAACTCTTGGATATACAATCTAGCATAAACCTCGACCGTATAGGATTTCTTAACATGAAGGAAATGAGTCGACTTAGTCATTATGTCAATGATTACCTAAATAGAGTCATGTTGCCTATGAGTAGGAGGCAAAAAAGTAATGAAGTTCATATTTGTGGCTTCTCACTTTCAAGTAGGAATCTCAATGTCTTGAGGAAAACCTCCCTATTTTTGATGCTTAAATTTCACGTTTTGACAATTTGGATACTTAGCCACAAATTCCCCAATATCCTTTTCCATGGCATTCCACCAATATACTTTCCTAAAATATTGATGCATCTTTGTGGAAGGGGACGTATAGAATACATAGCCGACCTTGATATATAAACACACCATCTCCCCCTTGGGAGAAATCCTCAATGGCTTTTACGTCAACCACTTTCTTTAATTCAACAAAAGTGGGATAACTATCTTATTTTGCCTTTACATCTTCTACAAGAGATGATTCTAAACAATTTTACACAATAACACCACCATCCTCGGAATCAACCAATGAAACAATCAAATGGGCTAATTTATGCACATCTCGAACAAGCTCTTTCTTTTCAACCACAATATAAGCAACACTATTCATGGACAATCTATTAGGAGTGTTGGTAACCATATTTTCCTTACCCGGATGGTATAGCATTCTCATATCATAGTCATTCAACAATTCAAGGCATCTCCGTTTTAGAAGGTTCAAGTCTTTTTGAGTGAATATATATTGCAAACTCTTGTGATCGATGAAAACATCTACATAGACACCGTAGAGATAGTGTCTCCATAATTTCGAAGCAAATACCACCGCTGCCAACTCCAAGGCATGAGTTGGATAATTCTTTACATGTGTCTTGACTTGCCTTGAAGCATAAGCTATTACTTTACTGTTTTGCTTTAGAACACAACCAAGATCAACTCGTGAAAAATCACAATACACAACGAACCCATCAGAACCTTCTGGTAAAGTCAATACCGGAGTGGAGGTAAGTTTGTCCTTCAACTCTTGGAAACTTTTCTCACATGACTCAGACCATTGGAACTTTACCTTCTTTTGAGTCAAAGTAGTCAAGGGCGATAAAATAGAAAAGAAACCTTCCATAAACTGTCTATAATAATCGGAAAAGCCTAAAAAACTTCAAATATTGGAAAAAGTCAATGGTCTAGGCCAATTCTAAACTGTCTCGGTCTTCTTTGGATCAACCATAATTCCTTCACCGGAGATGATATGAACAAGGAGCACAATTGACCTTAGCCAAAATTTACATTTACTAAATTTTGTGTACAATTAGAGGTAGTTGAGAATTTGCAAAATAATTCTCAAATGATCGGCATGCCTTTCCTCATTCCAAATGTAGATCAATAACATCAATGAAGAAAATCACAAATATATCCAAGTATTGCTTGAACACCTTATTCATTAAATCCATAAAAGCTGCAGGGACATTTGTTAGTCCAAAATACTTAACCAAAAATTTAAAGTGACCATACCGAGTTCTGAAGCCTATCTTCTGAATATTATATTCTCTTACTCAGAGTTGTTGATAATCCAATCAAAGATCAATCATTGAAAAATAGCTTACTCCTTGAAGTTGAATGAACATGTCATCAATCCTTGGAATGTAATACTTATTCTAATTGTGACCTTATTCAATTGTCGGTAATCAATACACATATAGAGAGAACCATCTTTCTTTCTGATAAAGAGAACAGGAGCACCCCATGGAGAGATAATCGGTCTAATGAAGCCTTATTAAGAAAATCCTCAAAATAATCCTTTAACTCTTTCAATACTACTGGAGCCATTCGATAAGGAGGAATAGAAATCGGTTGACTATCGGTAAGAAGATTTATACCGAAGTCTATTTCCCTTTAGGGAGGAGTGGTTGGCATTTCATTGGGGACAACTTCTGAAACTCATTAACAACTTAAACAAACTCAAGAGTAGGAGTTTTAGAGTTATAATCTCTAACCCGAACTAGATGAGATATGCAACTTTTTGAAATTATTTTTTTGAGCTTTAAGGCATGAGATAAATTCACCCTTGAACTCAGAATTACTACCTTTCCATTCTAGGACTAACTCGATTGGAAACTAAAACTTAACCACATGGGTTCAATAATATATAGAGGCATAACATGCATGAATCCAATCCATACCGAGAATAAAATCAAAATCAGTCCTATCAAGCTCTGTAAGATCAATGGAGGTGATTTTTTGAAAAATCAAAACTGGACAATTTCTATTAACTCTTTTACCCACAACTAAATCACCAACCAAAGTATAGACCGAAACAGTCTCTAGCAAAATCTCAGTTTTAACAATGAATCTCATAGCAAGTTAAACAGTAAGAAATGATAGCCAAATGTAATAATGCATAAACATCATAGTTAAAGATTTTCATCATACCGGTGACCACATCGGATGACTCAACTTCTTGTCTAGCATGACGGGCATAAAACATATTTTTGCATGGGCCGCCACCTTGTGAATTCTTTCCACCTTGAGTATTTTGGCATTGAGGATACCCTTCTTTTCCCTTGTTAAGATATACGGAGATATTGTGCCCTACCTTAAGTCATCAAAAGCATTCACCCATTCCAACCAAATATTTACTTCTATTATTTCTCCCACACTTGGTACACTTAGGAAGAGTAAAACCATAAACACCACCTTGGGCCTTGGGATTGGAGACACTATACTTGTCAAACCTTTGACCCAAAACTTGTAAAAAAACCTTGACCTTGAAACTTTTGGCCTTGTTAGAAACCAATATTACCACCTCTGAATTTGTTGTGAGAAAATCCACTTTCATATAGAGCCTTCTTGGACTCCCTTGCATTCCTCTCCTTAAGATTCTCTCCCTTAATTTGCTCAAAATAAGTCATGAGCCTAGAGATGTCCATCTTTTTAATGAGCATAGCGGTTTGACATTCCTTCATAACCAAGTCCGACACTCCTGAAATAAACTTGCTCAGTTGGGAATGAGAGTCATCTACCAAGGATGGAGCATACTTGGATAATTTTTTGAACTTGAGGGCATACTCACTCATACTCATGTTTCCTTTCCTAAGCGTGATAAATTCCCAAACCATCGCCTGTCTTAACTCAAGTGGGAAGAAGTGATCACAAAATATAGTTGAACTTTTCCCAACCTATGGGACACTCTTCAGTCCTTTCGAACCTCCATTAGTTGTACCAAACTTGAGTGACACCTTTGAGTTGGTAGACCGCCAATTCTGCCTTATCCTCCGAAGACAATCCCATAATGTATATGATCCTATACAACTCATCCACAAAGTATTGAGGATCCTCATTAAAGTTAGATCCATGAAACTCGGAAGGGTTCATCCTCGTGAAGTCTCTAACCCTTGAAGCTGATGTAGTCACAATTTAAGGAATATCTACCCCTCGATTCACTTGAGGATTAATAGCTTGGGCTAGCATTTGAAAAGTGGGTTGAAACTCTGTATTAGTCGCTTGATTATTCAAAGGGTAATTTGGAGCTTGTTGCTCCTATCCCTCAATATTCCTTTGGATAGGGTATCTTTATGGAGAAATGATTCTAAAATTAAAAAGACAAAGCGTTAGAGTAGAAAACTTTAGAGTTTAACTCTATAGCACGATGAGGTCATGAAAGAAGTGAAGTGCTTCCTAGGATGCATTATAGCTTCCTTTTCATAGATGTGGCGTGCCTAATCCCAACGAACAAGACTCTACTCGATGTAACATGTTAGACTCCTTAGGATATTTGAACCTTGTGCTCTGATATCAAGTTTGTCATGACTCGACCACAGGCCTAACCATAATACAATAATTAGAATCCCGAAGGACCGCACTCAAATGAAGAATCTTAGAATAACAATCATGAGCATACATAAGGTACATAATGTAGATAAATTTAAATGAAGCTACTAAAGCAAAATCTCAAATATGACATAAATCATAAAATGCAAAAATAAGAGATAACATAGACTCTGATGAACCTCTAACATGCCTCTAATAATCGATGGGGGCATGAGGCGACATGAGGCAATCTCTCAGCTCACCTAATAAGAAAGATAAAGAAAGTCATAGACTGATAAGCTAGTAAATATCTCACCTTCGGAATATGAGGGCTCACCAACTAAGCGATGGTAATGACCTCTAGCCACAAGCGGGAGGAGGATAAACATAATCGCCGGACCATACATTATGATACAATATAGGAAGAAAGTATGCATTATTACATGGAATACACCTGAGAATATGCATGAACAGTAAGTATAGGACATAATCAATATGAATCATGGATGCAAGACCAATATCATTAAAACATGAGTAAAGTCATAAAAATAATAAAATATTTATCTCATTGGTTAATAAATCAAAATATCATAATCATTATAAGAACTTACATATGTAGGAAATAACCATAACCGACATTAAGACCATGCAAATTATTACATGGAATCCGATGATCTCCACATCGAGAAGGGGGTAGGAAACGTGTCAAGGTAGGCTCCTTCTAATTATAATCATCATATACTATATGTGGATCCACTAGCTAAGCCAAATTTGCAAACCTATGGTGACAATGTAGTTTAAGAGACTAGAGGTTGGTTCTAGGGCTTAAATCAAACCTTCACTTCAAAGTCCACTCGGTGTTAAGTAAATCATCCCATAAAATACATATCATAACATAATCATAAATCATACTTGTTATAATCATAATATTTTCATAATCATAATTAATAAAAACTTATTGGTCTCATTATCATGTGATTCATGTAATGTGGGTGTCTTCCTTCTATCATTATGAATCCTTTTCATAAAAATAACTGTCATTAGAGTTTAAGTCACCCTGTTCATCACAGATCTTAAGTCACTCTTTCCTTAGAGTCTTGAGTCACCTTAAAGGATTTCAAGTCACCATTGCTCATAACTTGCTTCAAACATCATTAACTTCCTTGCATAAAGCATCTTAAAAATCTTTCATAAAACTTGCTTTGAAATAACCTATAAATCATGATCATATCACATAAATCATACTTGAAACTAGCATGTAGCATGGGTCATCAAAATTCAACTTAAAATCATGTAATATTGTGCGAATTATGCATAATTAGGCTAATAGCATAGATATATATTTTCATTGAAGAGATTGTAATAAAAATTGAGCTGAAATCTTTGGGATTCCATGGTTGGAAGGAATGCATTAATGAAGTCCCACATACCTTGACCTTGATAAGCCTTAGATTGAAAAGAATGGAGGCTTGACCTTAAAGAAATCCTTTGAATTGCTTGAGGAAGAAGACCATTGAGAGAAAAATTGAGAGAGAAGGTTTTGGATTTTGGGGAATAATGTGAGAATGAGAGGGTCAGAAGACTTTTAGGTAGTTAATAGGTAGGAATTTAATCACAAAAACCATCCACATTTATTAATAAAATATTGGGAAAAGACCACCCCAACTTTAGTTGAATCCAAAACCTAAAACAGACCATCACCGCTGCCCGTGAAAGATATTATGGGCCGTGGTTTCTATTGCAAAGCTAGACTTAGGAATTTATCAAAAGAGATTTTGGGAGGTTGCCCACCATGAGACCCATCGCGGCCTGTGAAGAGCACCACAATTCATGGTGGTCAACTGTGGTGGTAGACTTAGATTAAGATCTAGGGGTTTCTGGGGAGGTGTCAACCAGAGAACCCATCACGTCCCATGGTGGTTTAGTCATGGTCCTAGCCTTAGACTAAATTCTATGGGTCTCAAAAGAGGGGTCACCATAAAGGGTAATATAGCTCATGTGCTCACCAGAATTGGTGGTCCCTGTCGTGGACCACCACAATGGCACACCATGTTCTATGATGTTGAATTCAGCCCGTGATAGCCTCTGTGGTCATCATCTAGTGCAAAAAGCTACATTTATTTTGGAATTTCATCTTTTGTTACTTATTTTCCATCTTTCCAACTTTTGGGTCTTACAATGCCGCATCGAGTAGAGTATTTTTCATCACTGTGAAGAGTTCCACATCTATAAATCGGAGTCTAGGAGGCATTTTAGGATAAACATCACTTTTTTAATAGTATCATCGTGCTATAGAGTTGAACTCCAAGGTTTCTTTCTCTAATGCTTTCTCTTTGCAATTTTAGAATCATGTCTCCATGAAGATACCCCATCCAAATGAATGTTGAGGAGGAGCAACAAGTTCCAAATGTCCATTTGAATGAGCACGTGTTCCATGAGGAGTTTCAAGCTATATTCCAAGTTCTTGTTAAAGCCATGGCTGCTCAAGTAAATTGCGAGGTGGTAGCTCCCGCTAACCCAAATATGGGTATGATGGCTAGCTTAGTTCATGATTTCACCCATATGAACCATCACATATATCATGTTTTGAAGGTGGATGATGATTTACAAGGGTTTATAGATGCTATTGGTAAGATTATAAACATCATGGGTGTTAGCCAAATAGAGAAGGCAGACTTAGCGGTATATCAACTCAAAGGTGTTGCTCAAATTTGGTCTGATAAATGGAAGAGTGAGAGAGGTAGATATGATATTCCAATAGAGTGGGAGGAATTAAAGGATGATTTTGTTGACTGATTCTTTTTGTTGGAGTTGAGGGAGGTTAAGGTGCAAGATTTCATCAATTTGTGCCAAGGTAACATAAGAGTGATGGAGTATGCCCTTAAGTTCATAAAGTTGTCAAAATATGCTACTTTCATGATTGTGGACCCAAGGGATCGTATGAGGAAGTTTGTTTTAAGTGTGTTCAATTTGATGGTCAAAGAATGTAGAATTGCTATGCTTATCAAACAGATAGATATTTCAAGGCTTGTGACCCATGCCGAGCAAATTGAGGAAGAGAAGCTAAAAGAGAGGTCTAGAAGGGAGTCCAAGAAGGCTCAAACTGATGGTGGTAATTTCTCGCATGGTAAGCCCGGTAATAGTAGATGTCTTAAGTTTTATCAAAGGTATTCTAGTAAAGCATCATTTAACACTCCGACTCCCAAATTTGATAAGGATAATATGCCAAATTCTAAGGAAAAATGATGAGTTCTAAGTGGTCAAGCCATCCCATCCTGCAAGAAGTGTGGGAAAAATCACAAAGTAGAATTATTAGAGGGATTGAATGTGTGCTATAGGTGTGGAAAGTTGACTCATCATGAGGGAAAGTGTATGAGTGGTGCTAGACTCTAGACGCAGACTTAGGCTACCGGTCCTTTGCATTAGCGTTCCACTACTTGTTATGGCAGTTAGTGCCAAAATAGATTTTATGTCCTTCAGACTCATCAAGAGTTAGAGGATTCACCTGATGTGGTCAAGTTTCAATTTTCTAATGAGCTAGTCCTAGAATAAAAAGGTAGTAATTCCTTGTTTAAAACTCAATTCATCTCATTCCTTAAAGTTCGGAAAATTATTTTCAAAGTTTACATTTATCATCTAGTCCAAGTAAAAGATTCTAATTTCAAAGATCCTACTCTTGAGTCAGTTTTGATTGTTAATGAGTTTTAAGAATTTTTCCTTGATGATATCTCAGGTATCCCTCCTGAAAGGGAAATAGACTTTGGTATAGATCTTCTATCAGATACCCAACCTATATCTATTCTTCCTTATCGAATGGCCCCAGAAGATTTGAAAGAGTTAAAGGATCAGTTAAAGAATTTGTTGGATAAGGGTTACATTAGACCAAGTATCTCTCGATGGGGTGATTTGGTACTCTTTATTAGAAAGAAGGATGGTTCTCTTCATATGTGCATTATTTACCGGTAATTAAACAAGGCCAGAATTAAGATAAGTATCCCATTCAAAGGATTGATGGCTTGTTTAATCAACTTCAACGAGCAAGTTACTTTGCAAATATTGATTTTCGATTGGGTTATCATAAGATTTGACTATGGAAAAGTGACATTTTGAAGATGACTTTTAGAACTCGGTATGGACACTTTGAATTCTTAGTTATGTCTTTTGGACTAATAAATGCTCCTGCAAATTTTATGGATTTGATGAACAGAATGTTCAAGCATTACTTGGATATGTTCGTAATTGTATTCATTGATGATATGTTGATCTATTCTTGGAGTGAGGAAGAGCAAGCCGATTATTTTAGAACTGTCTTGCAAATCTTCATGGACCGTCACTTATTATCCAAAATCTTAAGGACCATCAATTATTTGCTAAATTTAGAAAGTGTAAATTTTGGTTGAGGTTAGTTGCCATCCTTGGCCATATTATCTCCGGTGAAGGTATTATGGTTGATCCTAAGAAGATCAAAGCAGTTAAGATTTTCCTAGACCGTTGTCTACTTTCGATTTTTCAGAATTTCTTGGGCCTAGATGATTATTATAGATGATTTGTGGAAGATTTTTCTTCCATTGTATCTCCCTTGACTACCTTGACTCAAAAGAAGGTGAAATTCCAATAGTTCGATTCTTGTGAGAAGAGTTTTGAAGAGTTGAAGGATATACTTACTTCTGCCTAGGTGTTGACTTTGTCAGAGGGTTTTGATGGATTTTTTATTCTTTGTTAACCTTCATGAGTTTGTCTTGGTTGTGTTCTAATGTATAAGGGTAAAGTGATAGCCTATTTGTCTAGTAAACTCAAGGTGCATGAGAAGAACTACTCAACCCATGACCTGGAATTTGCGGTAGTGGTATTTGATTTGAAGTTATGGGGACACTACCTTTATTTTGTCCATATGGATGTATTCACTGATCATAAGAGCTTGAAGTATGTTCATTTAAAATTATTTAAATCTTCAATAAAGGAGTTTGGTTAAACTATTGAAGGATTATTACATTAGTGTATTATACCATCTAGAAAAAACCAAAGGGTTGCCAACGCTCTTAGTAGGTTATCTATAAATAGTATTTTCCATGTTGAGGATGAGAAAAAAAAGTTGGTTTAGGATGTTCATAGATTAGCTCATTTGCATGGTTGTTAGTTGATTCCGAGGATGGTGGTATTATTATTTAAAATGGTTCAAAATCATCTCTTATGGTGGACACTAAAGCGAAGAAAGATAATGATCCTACTTTGGTAGAATTGAAGAAAGAGATTGCTAAAAAATTCATTGAGGCTTTCTCACAAGGGGAAGATGGTGTTTTGAGATATCTAGATCGATTATGTTTCACGACCCTACCCTATAGGCCGCGACTGGGGTCTGACTTGGACCCCCGTATATATAACTATCAAATGTAAGAACTATACACAGTAACTACAGTGGGTAACAACATTTTTATGTACATATAGCCTTTTTCACTCGTATCATATCAAGAAAGGGCACCCAAGCCGACAAGGCCGCCATAACATAAAAACATTTACAACTGAAAAAACTCACAAACAACCCACATACTCATGTCTACAGACCTATAAGAGTATTAACAATATCATATGGCGGGACAGGGCCCCCGCTGTACCCCTGAATAAATAAATATATATATCGAACGACCAACATCAAAAGTTAGGCCCCAGAATAGCGGAGCATTTCCAACATAGTTGAGTGGAAATCCTATACTGGAAGATCTCCGAAATGAACATCTATACCTGCGGGCATGAAATGCAGCCCTCTGAAAAAAGAGGGTCAGTACGACATATGTATTGAGTATGTAAAACATAACATATCATAACTGGAAGCATATCTGAAACAGAGAAGCAGAGGATAAATATATCACATAAGAAACCTCTGTATCTGTACCTTGTGAATCATAAAAACATGCATGCTCAAATCATACAATATAGCCGACCCTTTTGGGGACCCGGTGAATTATATCTATAGGACCATCATAGGGCCCGACGCCATCACCACCCTCTCACATCACATCATCATATATATATATACATCCCGGCCTTTTAGTGAGGGAGTCGGTGAGTTATTCATGTCATTATATTATCGTGTTTTCATATAGCGTACCCGGCCCTTTAGTGAGGCATTCGGTTGGTAATATAGTAAACTGTGCACGATTACATACATGGACCGGGACTCGGTTAAAGAAGTGTTACAGTATACACGAGTATAGTAGTGAGTAACTATATGTAATTTAAATCATTATCGGAGACTCGACTTTATAAGGAGGTTAAGCTTTCATCTCAGGACCTGAGTAGTAGTGTAGTCA
The DNA here is from genome assembly GCF_947179165.1 of Solanum dulcamara. Lineage (NCBI taxonomy): Eukaryota > Viridiplantae > Streptophyta > Magnoliopsida > Solanales > Solanaceae > Solanum > Solanum dulcamara. Next base: position 25,458,949 of record NC_077242.1, read on the forward strand.
TATTGAGTTCCCTCTAAATGCCATTAGGGGATATATAAAGTGTAATCTCGGGGACCCTAGACATGTACTAAAGTAAGGCCAAATCGCTTGTGGAATCAGAACCACTTGTTATCATATAGTCTTTAAGACTAGGGGCCTGTACATTTATTACCCGTTTAACATATAGATGTTTCCAGGGAAATAGTTCAACTACTATAGGAGTTCGATATCCAGAAGTAAATAGGAGATGCTTAAGCATGGAATTACCCCCACATTTCATATAAAACCACTTAAGACTAAGACATGCCAAAAGGAAAGAAAGATAGCTTTACATACCTCTTACGGATTCCTCTTAACCACGTTCGCTTCGTCATTCTCTGAACCTATTTAACATGGAAGCAATATTAATATCAACAACCCTCGATCTTATCGTGTCTTAAGTTACATTCGAGCATTTATAGAACTCACTTTCTCGCACACCTTTCTCAAAATCGGGTAGCACCTCCCCTATAACTTGCCCCATCAAAAATTCCATTTTAATATCCAAAACTTAGCAACCATATCAACCACAACAAAAAAATAGATATATACAACATTAAAATACCACAATATGACACAATACAAGTTCCAAACAACTTGCCCGAAACTACGATACCAAAAGAGGGTTTTTAATCTCTATTTCATAAAACCTTTAACTATACAAAATGGAGGGTCGTGTGGATGCAACCAGCATAATCCACGACCTATTTAGACCCTATTCCATCCCTACAACACACTATCACACACCGGCAGCCGCAACATCACAAGCACAATACCTTATTCGATTTCAATTTAACTATAACGATTCCAATTTCAATTATTTCTAACATCAAGCATCTCTATGAATTTTTTGTACTTACAGATATATATAAGGAGTTTAATACACCCCATAACAACACCATAAACTCCAAATTGAAAGGAAAGGCCTTACCTTATCCGAAATTGGCCAAAACATGCCAAAACCCACCTCTGAAGTTCCTTAATTGCGGCTAAAATGTCGTGGCTGTTTTCTATTTATTTGGTGCTGGTAAAAATCATAACTTTATATTATTAACACCTTCATATATTCCTGGTTTACCCTAGATAATTAATTCATGTAAAGAAATGGGGGAACCTACCTTTTTTCCTCTAAGCCGTGGTTGCCTTTCTTTTTCTCTACGTTTTTCCTCTCTTTTTTGTTGGCTGAAGTTTTGGATGGAAAATGAAGTTATTAGTCACATAAAACCTATATATATGCTTTCCTATTAGATGACACGTGTCAACGCCTGAGGCTTCCATATGGCAGTGGGGTCTCCCCCCCAAGCAGGTAGGTGAGTCACCTTCTTGCTTCAGTTGCTTCCATATGTCACTCCCTCCCTGCTTCCATGTGTCATTCTATCCACTTCCTTGTGGGTTCGTAATCTCGTCTTATTTTAAGAACCTATGTAATCTTTGATACGCAAGCTTGGTATATACTTAAGTAGCTTAAGTATGTAAGACTTCTAAGTTAATAGTTTACATAGGTAAGTCGAGTCCTATGACTCATTACTTGTCCTTCAACTCCTTCCGAATTCTCATGATCCTATTTCCAACCTTCCCTACTATGGGGTATCACATTCTCCCTTTCTTAGAGTTATTTGATAGTGTCGTAGATTATCCGGCTCACATGATAACTTCTACGAAGCTTAAGAGACATTCTGAGATCAAGAGTGTGGGGTATAACATCCTTCCGTCCTTTTGAACATTCATCCCTGAATATTAAACAAAACATCCCTCAAGACTTTATATAGATTGTAGGGAGATTTCTTTCTATTGCTATAACACATACTTTCATCCAAATAATTAATATATGAGTTTCAGGAGTTGGAGTTACCTGTAGACATCGAGAATAGGTACGGATACTCGTATTTCCTGTCCTCTTCAGCTTCCCAAGTCATTTCTTCATGATTCCTATTTAACCACAACACCTTGACAGAAGCTACGTCCTTAGTCCACAATCTTCTAATCTGGCGATCCAGGATGGAGATAGGCTGTTCGTCGCAGGATACTCTTCCATTTCATGGACATCATTTATGGTACATACTTTGGGTAGATCACAAGTACATTTGTGAAGCATCCATATCTGACGTACTAGGCATATAGTTTTGCAATCAGGCGGTAAGTCTAACTTAGAGGCAACTTTGTCCATCTTACAAGAAACTTGATAAGGTCTAATGTATTTTGGGCTAAGTTTCCTTTTCTTGCCGAATCTTATTACTCCCTTCCTGGGTGACCTCTTTAAGAACACCCGATGATCAATTTGAACTCTGAATATCAACGTCGATTATCTACATAGCATTTCTACTAACTCTGGTCTGCTAGTTAATAGCTTGCTCAACTATGTCGGGGCCTTTTAGTCTTTGCCCCAATAGGGGGACTTACACACTCTACCATACAACGTCTTGTACGGGGCCATCTGGAAACTAGAATAGTAGCCATTCTTATAGGCAACTCAATAAGTGGTAGACAATCGTTCCAACTACCCTTGAAGCCAACAACACTGGTCCGCAATATATCTTCTAGCCTTCAGCCAGTAAGCTCAGTCTTTCCATTAAACTGAGAGCAAAATGTTGTACGAAGATCTATCTATCTTCCCAATCTCTCCATAGGCTGATTTTTAATAGTTGACTGTAACTTGGGCTTGTTCGTCTGATACAATAGCTATGGGAACTCCATAGAGTCTTATTACCTTCTTAACCTATGAGTTTACCCAATTTCAAGTGAACAGATAGGCCTGAGTAATGCATAGGGGCTGATGTTGTTAACCTATTAACAACAACCCCATATAGAATCATATGTCCATGGAGTACAAAATGAGTCTTGTAACCAAGGTCGTATTATGGAATCTTTGACTTGGTGTATTACTTCTTGCCTTCCTTGGATGACACTAACTGGAACCCTTACTTTATTAATTTTGCTTTTTGCCCCTCAGAGTTGGCTGCTGAGTGGTGCTGAAGTTACTTCATGCAACGATCTTCATCGCCGCTCTATACTTTGTCCGTTATTAATTGGTATAGATATGAAGGACTTTGGCATCTAAGTGCACCATTTATTAGTAACCAATCAACCCTATCTATTTTGCTTAAGCCCTTTTTCAACTCTCTTGACCCAATTTGCAATGTTCTAGGTACATGATCTTGTGTTGTTGCTTCATCATTAGCTCAAACTCTCCCATGGTCCTTTTACTCCGACTTGGCTCCAATTTCCCTGTCACACATTACATTGCAATCTTTGTAATAATGTACGAAGGCACTCAACTTAGCTCAAGATTTACCTTAGCTCGTCTCGCCAGGCTTCAGGTTTCGCTTTGACCTTTTTCTTTTTTTTGTTATCTTGCAACCGGTATCGGGGTAAATATTTAGTTCAACCATGGCCATATCCCTTTGGTACCTTGTTTTACCTACTCTTTGTATTTCTCTATAACATCGCCAAAATCTCATAACCGCTTTTTATCACACACTCCTCTATTTTAGATCATAGTTGTGGGGATCCCGCAAAGTTTTACTATTTCCTTCTTATATAGTCTCGCATAGTCCTTGGCTGAATATATGGTCCTAACTAGAAGAAATTGGGTTGATTCTTATCAACCTATCCACAATAGCCCATATGGAATCATTCTTCCGTAAGGCACAAAATAAGTCTGTAATGAAGTCCATATTCTGGAATCATCGGCCCTCATGCATTATATCTCGTCTTCTTTTAAAAGGCTTTAATTTTTATTCTGTTCTGTAGCTTCTACGCTCAATCCTTAGGATTGACTATCAAATAACGCTGGGGTTTCCCCCCCATATAATAGTTGTACATAGCTTCTCTATGCGCTACCTCTCATCCACAGGTATAATTCTGAAAAAGATTTGGCATACAAGTTCACCAACTTTTAGCAACCAGTTAATTCTGATCGTCTTACCTAACCCATTTTATACTTCTCTTAGACCAACTTGTAACACTCTAGGCATGTTCTACTGTGTTTTTACTCAGACCCTCTTTTCAGTTCTCTTACCACACATCATATTATAATCTTTACACGAACGTGTGTAGGTGTTTACAGTAGTTGAGAAGATGCCTTAATGTCGCCATATTAGTCCCTTACCTCCTTTAGTTGATGGTAGGGCTCCACTATGGATTTTTTCCTCAACACTAATTATATCTTAGTAGTTTTACCTTAAATCATCTTATACTTTTCTTTAATGTATTCGAACTATGGGAATCACCTTGCTATTACTGACTCCTTATTATCTTCATCAAGTAATCACTTGATCTTACTCTTTGTATACCAATATTCATAGGTTGCATAACTATTCTTGTACAATTCGTACCAAGTGCATTTCATTCCACTCATAGTCTCTCCTACTCTTGGCTTACTTTGCTCTATATACGCCATTGTATCGATAGGCACTCACAGTCTATTTTTTCACCCTTTTCCTTCTTCCTTTACTTATCCTTAGGTATTCTTACTTCCACCATAGATGGGATTTCTTCTTCTTTCTCTCATGCTAATTCTATGTCACAATATCATAGTCAATAACTCCATTGCCGACATCCCAACCTTTAGTCATGTGTGGCTTTGCTATCCTTTAGAATACCTTTACGTCACCTATTATTATTCTCTTTGTTCTATTCATCTCTTTTATATGCACCCGTTCTACGGTGTCATACCATTCGAGGTCTTTGCTAATAACTCCCCACACTATCTCAGATATCCTGGCTTCTATCCATTTATTGCTAGACTTTAGATCTTGTTAACTCATTCCAGCATGGGATCTCACTTAAAGTTTATGTGTTCACATTAACACATTGTAGTGTCGGTTGGCTTTATCTCATGCTTGTGTCTTTCCTATCCACTTCCCCGCTTTAGGGTGTATCTATGTCATTGTCTGTTTATTTATAACTTTCCAAATACATATAAGTCTTTTCTAACATATTTAGTATACTGCCTATATTCATATCTTCCTTTATATTATCTATATTTTAGGTTACCCATGTACGAAACCCTAATACAATCATAAGGTGCTTTCAATTCTCGATATATTGTATGAAATCCTATCTGATGGTTGGTACTCGCGTAATGTAATTGATGTAGCAATTTATCCAAAGCCACATTTTATGTATTCTGGTCACTAGTCAGTTACTACTTGTAGTCATTTCAATCCTACTTGGCCAGCACTTATATTTCGATGGTCAGTGTCCAAAATTCTCTTAAAGTAATATTTTTTTTGGTCCCAACCTATCTCATCTCTTTATTTTTGAGAGATGCATATTGCACCACTTGTTCTTTTTATTCTGAGCCTTCCCTATGAATCTGTGTAAGTCTTCTTATTCATCCTTTGTTTGCTTTTCTATTTTCCACAAACCACATCATATCGTTTAGTTATCTCCTTACTAGGCTTTACTTGTTCTGCTAACGATCTTCGTTACATTCACATGATATCCTGTTCACATTCAATCTCATAGTATGACACTTCTTAACCGTCTTCATGGTTTCTACTATGGGTTAATTATACTCAGTGTGGTAAACGCACTTGCCTTTTGTCTAAATCATCCCTTAGTCTCGCCGGTCTTTACCAAATTCCTTTTCCACACCAATATCGACCTCCTCGCTACTATTACCATCACTTCAGTAATTAACTTAGTTCTCAAGGTTAGCCATACTCGTAGTTTAGTCAAATCTTATTTTTATTATGGACAAGGCATACGACAACCCTGTATCTTATTCTTCTTTTATTTCTAGGAAAATTTGGGCAGAGTTTCCTTTGTATTTCTTACTATCTCAACATCTACACTCAGGAAATACCAATAATGCCATACGAGGCCAATATATATATATACATCCATATCATACTATATCACAACCATAATACTTCCCAAGGCCAATATGTACATTTGTTTATAGCATCTCAGTTTACAACCACACAAGGCTTCCTACATTAAACCAAACCAAAGAGAACAAATTTCCCCATATAGACAGAAACTATATCTATCATCCTCCTATACTTATAATCGATCAGTCCCCAGTTCGACCTAGTGACCTAGGAGGTGAAGTGTTCTCCTCATCTCTATTCGGTTGCCACCTGCTTGAATCAGAGAGACATAGATAGCCAGGTAATTACTGGTTCACCGATAAATAAGATAAAGGGCTTGAATATGCCATGACACTTATTGTGGAAATCGGATGGACATAGTGCTCTGTCATGTAAATATCTAATGTAGCTTCTGAAGCCATTTCCCTAGTTGTCAAATGCTTTGGGGACTGTATTGTTGGATCCTCTGATGGATCAGTCTTTAAAACATAATTAGGTTCTTTGGAGGGATCAGTCTCAATTGAATAACTAAGGTTCCTCCTACTAGGTCCTAGAGCATGAGGTCCCCTATGTACCACAGAGGCCTTCTCCACACCTCCTCTACTATCTAATGTTGGTCCCTTCATTTTTCACCTAAACCTGTACCCACCTGCAAGAAAGTAGGTCAGAAGCTAATTTCCCTTAGAGGTATTATTGTACCTTTAGTAGTCCGTTAAGGAGGGATTATCCTAATAGAATAGCTCTACCGCACAATCTAAGACAAAAAAGAAAGATAACATTCTAAATGTCTTATAGCCTCCTATTTATAGATGTGGTGCACAATACACCAATAAACAATACTCTACTAGACATGGTCTGTAGACAATCCAAAGATGAACTGCTCTAATAACACTGCTATCACGACCATACCCTGTAGGCCATAAATGGAGTCTGACCTGGACCCCCGTATACATAACTGTCAAATCTAAGGAGTATACACAGTAACCCCAGTGGGTAACAACATTTTTATGTACATGTAGCCTCTCTTACTCGTATCATATCAAGAAAGGGCACATAAGCTGACAAGGCCGCCATAATATAAAAATATTTACAAGTGAACAAACTCACAAACAACCCACATACTCATGTCTACAGACCTCTAAGAGTATTAACTATATCATATGGCAGGACAGGGCCCCCGCTGTACCCCTGAATAAATAAATATATTTATTGAATAACCAACATCCAAAGTTAGGCCCCAAAATAGCAGAGAACTTCCAACACAATTCAGTGGAAATCCTATGCTGGCGGATCTCCAAAATGAACATTTGTACCTGTAGGCATGAAATGAAGCCCCCTGAAGAAAGGGGGTCAGTATGACATATGTATTGAGTATCTAAAACATAGCATAGCATAACTAGAAGCATATCTGAAATAGAGAAGCAGAGGATAAATATATCACATAATAAACCTCTGTATATGTACCCTGTGAATCATAAAAACATGCATGCTCAAATCATACAATATAGCCGACCCTTTTGGGGACCTAGTGAATCATATCTATATGGCCATTATAGGGCCCGACGCCATCACCACCCTATCACATCACATCATCATATATATACATACATACCCGGCCTTTTAGTGAGGGAGTCGGTGAGTTGTTAATGTCATTGTATTATCATGTTTTCATATAGCATACCCGGCCCTTTAGTGAGGCATTCGGTTGGTAATACAGTAAACTATGCACGATTACATACATGGAACGGGACTCGGTTAAAGAAGTGTTACAGTATACACGAGTAGAGTAGTGAGTAACTATATGTAATTTAAATCATTATCGGAGACTCGACTGTATAAAGAGGTTAAGCTTTCATCTCAGGACCTGAGTAGTAATGTAGTCATCTTGAGTGCCCTCTAAATGTCATTAGGGGATATATAAAGTGTAATCTCGGGGACCCTAGACATGTACTAAAGTAAGGCCAAATCGATTGTGGAATCAGAACCACTTGTTATCATATAGTCTTTAAGACTAGGGGCCTATAAATTTGTTACCCCTTTAACATATAGATGTTTCCAGGGAAATAGTTCAACTACTATAGGAGTTCGATATCCAGAAGTAAATAGGAGATGCTTAAGCATGGAATTACCCCCACATTTCATATACAAACCACTTAAGACTAAGACATGCCAAAAGGAAAGAAAGATAGCTTTACATACCTCTTACGAATTCCTCTTAACCATGTTCGCGTCTTTGTTTTATGAACCTATTTAACATGGAAGAAATACGAATATCAAAAAACCTTGATATTCCCTCATCTTAAGTTACATTCGACCATTCATAGAACTCACTTCCTCGCACACCTTTGTCGACTAGTCGCTTAATTAGTTAAGGAGTTAACGGAAATCGGGCAGTACCTCCCCTATAACTTGCCCCATCAAAAATTCTGTTTTAATCTCCATAACTTAGAATACATATAAAACACAACAACCAGTAGCAATACAACATTGAAATACCACAATACGATGCAATACAAGTCCCAAATAACTTGCCCGAAACTACGATACCAAAAGAGGGTTTTTAATCTCTATTTCATAAAACCTTTAACTATACAAAACAGAGGGTCGTGTGGCTGCAACCAAAAGAACCCACGACCTATTTAGACCCTATTCCATCCCTGCAACACACTATCACACCACCGGCAGCCGCAACATCACAAGCACAACACCTTATTCGATTTTAATTTAACTATAACGATTCCAATTTTGATTGTTTCTAACATCAAGCATCTCTATGAAATTTTTGTTCTTACAGATATATATAAGTCGTTTAATACACCCAATAACCACACCATAAATTCCAAATTGAAAGGAAAGACCTTAACTTATCCAAAATTGGCCAAAACTTGCCAAAACCCACCTCGAAAGTTCCTTAATTGCGGCTGAAACATCGTGGCTGTTTGCTATTCATTTGGTGCTGCTCCAAATCATAACTTTACATTATTAACACCTTAATATCATCATGTTTTACTGTAGATAATTAATTCATGAAAAGAAATTTGGGAACCTACCTTTTTTCCTCTAAGTCGTGGCTGCCTTTCGTTTTCTCTACATTTTTCCTCTCTTTTTTTGGCTGAAGTTTTGGATGGAAAATGAAGTTATTAGTAACATAACACCTACATATATGCTTACCTAGGAGGTGACACATGTCAACCCTTGAGGGTGACATGTGTCTAGCCCCCTATTAGGCCAACGCATCCATACACCCAATGAGGGGCTGCCACATGGCAATGGGGTCTACCCCTCCTCCAAGCAGGCAGGTGAGTCACCTGCTTGCTTCAGTTTCTTCCATGCATCACTCCCTTCCTGCTTCCATGTGTTATTCTATCCTCTTCCTCGTGGGTTCATAATTTAATCTTATTTTAAGAACCTATGCAATCTTTGCTACGCAAGCTTGGTATGTACTTAAGTAGCTTAAGTATGTAAGACTTCTAAGTTAATAGCTTATGTAGGTAAGTCGAGTCCTATGAATTATTATTTGGCCTCCAACTCCTTCCGATTTCTCATGACCCTATTTCTAACATTCCCTACTATGGGGTATCACATTCTCCCTTCCTTAGAGTTGTTTGGTAGTGTCGTAGATTATTTGGCTCACATGATAACTTCTACAAAGATTAAGAGACATTTTCAGCTCAAGAGTGTGGGGTGTAACATTATGTGTCCTCAATGTAGATGGTTTGAGGGAAATAATATTATCTAAAGCATATAGTTTTTAGTATTCTATTCATTTAGGTTCCAAAAAATATATCGTGATTTGAGGAAAGTGTATTGGTGGAATAACATGAAGAGGGATATTGCGAAGTTTGTGGCTAAATATCCCAATTGTGAACAAGTGAAACTTAAGCTTCTAAATCCAGAAGGTTTAGCTCAAGATATTGAGATTACTACTTGGAAGTGGGAAGCCTTTAATATGAACTTCATTACAAGTTTGACTTGTACTCATAGGTAGCATGATTCAATTTGCGTGTTTGTTGACCAAATGATTAAGTCAGTTCATTTTCATCCTACTAAGACTTCATATTAAGCTGAGTACTATGCTAGATTTTATATTCGAGAGTTGGTTAGCTCTATGGTGTCCTATTTTCTATCATCTCGGATTGAGGTACTCAGTTTACATCTTAGTTTTGGAGAACCTCTAAAAGTTTCTTGGTACTCAGGTGAAGCTTAGTACAACTTTTCACCCACAGATGGATTGCTAGGCTGAGCGTAATATTTAGACCTTAGAGAACATGTTGAGAGAATGTGTCATTGATTTTAAAGGTAATTGAGATGATAATTTGCCATTAGTAGAATTTACCTATAATAACAGTGACCATTCCAGCATTCAGATAGCTCCATTTAAGGCTTATATGGTAGGAAGTTATAGTTGAGATCCTAGACTGGCAAGTTAGATAGTTGAGGGACAAGGAAATAGCTTCAGTTAATGTATTATGGAGTAACCAAGAGGTCTAGGGTGCTACATGGGAAGCCGAAGCTGATATGATGTCATGATATACTTATCTTTTTCCTTCCTTTCCCAATTTAGGTATTAAGTTACTTCATGATCTACTCAGCCCAAACCATGCATTTCATTCATTCTTAGTTTTCATATGCATTCATGTTAATGAAGTGAGTATTAAGATCATGTTTTACCTTAAGGTTTAATATTCCATATTTTATGCATTTTCAATATGTTTTACATTATTCATGTTGGGTTGCTATGTCTCATTTCTATTCTATTCATGCTAGTTTGAGTCTCATTTAAGGATGAATGTTCCCAAGAGGGAGATATTATAAGACACCAGAAGTTACAAAGTAGGAAATTTAGGTTCAAAGAATTTTCTCAAACAAAATCCCAAATTTTGGCACCAGATGGACTTCACAAAGACCTTCATGGGTCGTGATGAGGTCCATGGGTCATGGAAGACTCACGTGGTCCAACTCTTGAAGGTGTTACCTAGAGGTGAAGGATCATGAGAGGGTTCATAGATTGTGGGGTATACCATGAGCCGTGGTGAAGTCCCATGGTCTGACTCGCTCCCCTTAGGAATCCTACAAAGTCCTCATCATGTGGGAGGTTCGCTACCCTTGTAGGCCTCCATGGACCGTGGGGGTCTCCATGGTGGAACCCTCTGCCAAAACAAATTTTACCCAAGATTAATTCCCTTCCCACGACTACCATCACGGGCTGTGGTGAGTTTCTCGGACCGTGGTGGGTCCCCATGCAGGTAAAAGTTCAGAGGTATTTTGGTTTTTTCCTATGTTTTCATTAATGAATGTGGATAGTTTTGGGGGGTTTATACTACCCTATTAACCATCTCATTATCACCCTAACAGTCAAATGAAAATCCTCTCTAAAAGTGTTCTCTCAAGAACCTTCTTCCTCATCAAATAATTCAATGGATTTCTTCAAGATCGAAGCTTCAATTCTCTTCAATTTAGGGCTTCTAATATCAAAGATATGCTTAAATTATTCCTTGTTCCATATAACCCATGGAATCCCAAGTGTTCTATGAAAATATCTTATGAATTCTTCTTCTAAAAGTCCTTATTCTATAATGTTGCATTGGGTGTTCTTACTTATGTCTTATCTCATGATTATTTATTAAATTATGAATAATTCATGTCATTTCACATGATTTAAAGATGAATTTTAATGATCCATGCCATATGCTAGTTTCAAGTATGTTTTCAATGAATTATGATCACGATTTTGAAGTGATTTTAATGAAAGCTTTATGAATGCTTGCCAAGTTTTATGAATGACTCATGAAAGATTATGAATGATATTTTAAATATGATTTAATCATGAATTTATGGTTTGATAAGATAGTTCTCACATAATCATGTTAAAGAGGTTAAAGGGCGATTCTCAACAACTCATCAATTCTATGAATCAGTCACGTTAATGAGCGATTCCTATGATTTTCTTATGATGCTCATTGACATCTATTATTGTCTTTCTAGATGATATAAATCACTATGTTTTCATGAATTTCATTAGGATAATGACTAAGCACCAAGAGGACTTTAAGATGGGGTTCGGTCTGGTAGCCAATGTAGCTATCCAAGGGAATCCTAATAGAAACCTTTAGTCCCTAATTACATTTCTCTCTAGGTTGAAAGTTCTGATATGACGCAGGTAGTGGATCCACATATAGCACAAATTTAGAGAAAATACTATTAAGAAGTCTACCCTAGCAAGGTAGTCTTCCCTTTCTGGATGTAGGGATCATCAAATTCTATGATATAGCTCGCATGGTCTTATATGTTGGTTAAAGTTCTTATCCCACATCAATGTAATAAAAAGGTATAAAGTTCTCATGATGATGCTTTTGATGCGTTGACCAATAAGTATGATGTTTTTAAGATTTTCATGGTGTTATTTATGTGTAAAGATATTGGTCTTGCATCTCATTATTCATATTGATTATGTTCTATGTTTATTTTTTATGCATACTTTTCACATACTTAATGCATTCAATGTACTAATGCATAGTGTTGCCTATATTATATCATAATGTAGGGTCCGAAAATTATACTCATCCTCCCATTCGTGGAAAGAGATTCTTTTAATTATACCTGTGGTGAGACCTCACATTTCGAGGATGTGACAATTTACTTTTTTATGAGCTTATGACTTTCTTTTCATATTTTATATTAGATGATCTAGGATCTTTTATTATCCCCCCATTTAATTAGTAGAGAAATATTAGACGAGTTTATGTTGTCGTAGTATTTCGAGTTTGACACTTATGTTCTTTTATTTAAGACTTTACTTCGGTGTCTATGTTTGGTTTTACTATTATACTTACCTTATGTATGCTCATGAATTATATTCTAAGAGGTTTGGTTGGGGTCCCTCGGGATTCTAATCGTCGTGCCATACCAAGGGTCTACCTTGGTTCGTGACAAAGATATAATGTTTTGTGCGGTAGTAATACTGTTAGAATAATTGTCGGGGTGTCATCCTCAGACCCGCTGGACTCATCAACTAACTATCGTTTTGATCTCCTTTGTGCACCACCATGGGTTGGTTTCATCTTGGGAGGTATTGGTACTCGTCGATAAGAAATTTTAGTACCTCCAGAAACAGTACCCTAGAGAAAGAACTTTAAAATTTAGGTGGTAGGACCAATTGACGGAAAGGTTGATGGACTATCATAGGTTGGACGGACCGTCAGCTTTGCCATCAATGTTCCACAATAGAAGAAAATTTATTTTACGATGGAAGTGACTGGGCGTCAAAGGTTTGACGGACTGTCAGATCCACCACCACTTCTACCAGTGATCATGTTATTTGGGGTAGTTATGACCGTAAATATGACAACCATTACATATGTGATGGTCCATTAGGTCCACCGTCACTATTATCCAGTGACTTTTTAAAGGAAAATGGCTTGCTGATGAGTCATCTGATTAGCTGGTACAAGTGTGATGGGTCATCAGGTGCATTTTCACAAGCCATTTTCAACAGCAAACATAGATTTTATTTAACAATTTGTTACGTTGTTAAGGTTACACACTTGTACAACCATAAATCTCATAACGTAGCAAAATTTAACATATTTTAAGCACATTTGGGGGTACTTAGAGTTCACCCTACACAAAAGTTTTAACAACACTTACGAGTACTCACACTTTCCCTATGTACTGCAGTCATATAATCACAAACATGATACTTTCCCTTAAGAACGTCGTCGCTTGATCTGTCATTGGGAATCGTAATTCAAAGGCACTAATGGGTACTCAGACTTCCCCCATGCACAATAAACATGTAATTACAAAGTTAATGGTTTCCCTTATGAATGTCATAACTCAATCTATCATTGGGAACCTTCACTTAATCAAATAAAACAAAATCTTTTTGGTGTTTTTATGTAAAATATCTATAGACGACAAACTTCCATATCATCGCAACAATAATTCGTTGATACATAGCCTACATTAACAAACAACTGACAAAATGAGGATACTAAGATTTCACCTCATTTGTGAAATCCAATTTCAAAAAAAAACTCAAACACAATTGGATCATAGTATGCTCAATTTCAATCCATCTGATCCCTACGTGTTTAAACTGGCGCATATTAAACTACTTAAAATGGAGTTACTCGAGAATTCAGTCCAAGATGTAAAATTTTGATTACCAGTCATCAAAACCTACAAATACACAATTGAAAGGAGTTTGAAACAATATACATACAGGGAACTCAACACACGTATAGAAGAGCAATACAACAATGTAACTTCACACACTTCAATCTACCTTTCAAAAGAAAATACAAGCACAGTCCAATGTAGATGAATGGAGTGTGGAGTTAGGGACAACGTTGTTGGTGTGGGAATCTTGGTATGGGATTCTTAGTGGGGATCGTGTAACTAGGTTATGGTATTTGGGAATGGGAGTTTTGAATGGTTGAATGCCAATGAAATTTGAATGGGTATTTGTAACACCCGGAAATTTTCTAAGGTAAAACCTAAACAATTCTTCATATGTGTATAGGGTCAATTCTTAATTGTTCATTGGTGTTAAGGTAAATTATTTAGTATGGGAATTGATTTGGAGATGTTTTAATGTCACAAGGATCCAATAGCACTAAGTTGAGTTGAAAGCTTCCTTATCGATATAAGATTTTATTAAGTTAACTTGAAAAGATCATAACTCCTAGAATATAAAGAATTATATGGCTCGTCACATATCAAATTAAAGGTATTTAAGTTTTTTTCTAACGCCACCAAGTTTTCCTCATTTGGAATTTATAACAAAGGGTTATGTCCATTTTAGTTAAGCATTATCAAAGAGTCACATATTCACGACCCCTCTTCATGGACCGTGAAGACCTTCATGGGCGGTGAAGAATTTTGTGAAGGATTGTTGCAACAATTTTTCAGCAACTTCCTGCCCACATCCCAAGGTTATATTTGTCCTTTACAAAACTTTTTAACCCTATCCTAAGTCATTTTTAGTGTTTTAATAGGAGTATATCATTCAATAACTAGTTTCCTCTCATAATCACCAATCTAAACATCCTAATCTCAAGAAATTCTCCCAAAAACAAACCTAGGGTTCCTCTTCCCCATCAAGAACCCCAAAGCTTTCAAGTCAAAAATTACAAGAATTGAAGTCTCTTTTTCAATTTCAAAGCTAGAACTCTTTAAGGTATATGGGAATTCTTCCTTGGGCCCTTTCACCTATGGAACCCAAATTTTCTCTCAAATTATCTTATGATTTTGTCTTCTAAAAGCCCTAATTCTATGATGTTGCATTGAGTCTTCTTACTCATGATATATCTGATCATTAGATTATGCATAATTCACATTACATTAAATAATTTTAAGGTGAATTTCAACAACCTATTTTATATGTTATTTTCAAAGTATGTTTTCAATAAATTATGATCTTGAATTTCAAAGAATTTCAATAAATATTTTATGAATATTTATCAAGACTTATGAATGACTCATGAAAGTTAATAATGATGTTTCAAGCACGTGACCATGAATTATGAAAGGTTTTCCAACGATATGAAAGAAATAATGATTTAGATGTCGTTAGTAGAGGCAAGAGTCTACATGAATTATGTTATGATCATTATATGTTGAAGGAACTATTCTTATGATTTTTCAAGTATTTATGATGAACTTAATAATACTAGATTCTTACCATCTTCAAATCTTATGATATATTACGTATTATTTCATTGAGAGTGGACCTAGCATCGAGTAGACCTTCGGATAAGAGGATCACCTATTAGTAGAGGCATGGTACCATTAGCAAAAATTCCATTGTACTGTAACTACATCGGAATTCCATGTTATATCTCACATGATCTCATATATCGATTAACGGTATCTCTCATAAAAGATTTACGTAAAGGGATAAGGTTCTCATGATGATGATTTTTGATGCATTGACTAATGATTATGATGTTTTAATTTTTTATGGTTCTATTAATGCTTTAAGATATTGGTCTTGCATCTCATGATTTATATTAATTATGTCCTATTTTATTATTCATGCATACTTCTCACATATTTAGTATTTTCATGTACTAAAGCATACTTTTTACCTACAGTATGTCATAATGTAGGTTTCGATGATGACGCTCATCTTTCCATTCGTGGCTGGAGCATAGTACAATTATTCTTGTGGTGAGTCCTCATACTTTGAGAAAAAGACACTTTATTTTCATTGCGTCATTTTACTATATCATTTCTCTTATGTTGTCATTGGTGAGATAAGATCTTGTCTTACATCTCTATCTAGTTAGTAGAAGCATGTTAGATGTTTATTGAGTCTAAATTGTCGCATCCATTGATGTTATTTCTCCTTTATTGAGATATTCCTACTGAGACTTTACTTCCACTTTTATGATTTAGCTTATTGCTTTAAATACCTTACGAGTGCTTATGTATGATATGCTAAGAGGCTTGGTTGGAGTAAACTAGGATTTCGATCACCGTGCACACCTAAATCCTAGCTTGGTTCATGACAATATTTGAGTGTTAGGAGTTTGGATCGGGAATTTGGGGTAATTAGTATTTGTTTAGGGTGGGATTCATGTAGTTTTAGTTGTGGCAGTGTTGGGTCGGGTTTGGGAATTGGGTTTGCACTTTGGGTATAACATTAAAGAATTGGGTTGGTTCGGGGTAGGTTATTATGATTAGATGTACTTACTACAGGTGATGGTTAGAATGACGGCCCATCAGACCGTCAATGGGTCATCACACCCAATCTCATTAGCATCGCACATAAAAAGTGGCCCCTTTTTCATAAAGAAGTTATGACGGTCAATTTGATGGCTCGTCATGTATGCGATGGTCCATTAGTTCTACCGTCACCCTTAACGAGTAGCTTAAATTTTAGAAGGCCATTTTGACGGGGAGGCTGACGGTCCATCGGATGTTCGATGACCCGTCAGACCACTCCATCAATTTTTAATCATACCTTTTTCTCTTGTTCTTTTGATCCTACACACTTAGCAATTTTTCATATAAGTCAACCCAAAATGCAAACTATACACCATGTAATATGTAAAAAAAAAAGTTGGTTCCCTCCTAAATAGCTCCTGATTTAACGTCGTGGCATGACTCTAGTCCCTTGATTACTAAGACTTCATCAAGGTACACAAACTTCATTACCATTACCTCTTCTAGAATGCCAATGTATTTATTTACCCGCTGGTCATTCACTTTTAAGCGCACCCCTTTCTCATTTTCTAGTTGTAGTGCTTCGCATTGAAACACTTGCACTACTAAATGTTGACCAGGCCATTTAGACCTCAATTTATCCAAAATCAACTAGAGGTTTGAGTTGAACAAAAGCACCAAATCCCTCGGAATGAATTCTCTTTTCTGGATTCATTAGTCATGGTATATTTTCATTCTCTCCTTATACAGGCAAACCTCTCATATGCCCTTAGACGAAACTCATCCATCTTATTGATTTATTATAATCGCATATTCGTAGCCTCGCTCCCACTCAGGTCAACTTTTTAAGAGACCATAGTACCTTATGCTTTTGCACTACAGGCAAATAAAATTCCTTCCCAAATATTAACTGGTATGGCGACATACCAATGGGTGTTGTGAAAGATGTCTAGAATGCCCATGATGCATCATCGGGTTTACTCACCCAGTCAGTCCTATTGGCGTTTATAGACTTTGCCAAATCTCCTTAATATCTGAATTGGACACTTCAACTTGCCCACTTGTCTCGGATGATATGGAGTAGCCACTTTATGTTGCTTTATACCGTATCTGGCTAGCAATATCCTGATCACTTTGTTGTAAAAATGGGACCCCCATCAATAAAGATTTCTCTAGGCGTACCGAACCTAGGGAAAATATTCTTTTTCATAAATGTGGCAACACTCTTACACTCATTGCCAGCCAGTTCCACTGCATCCACCCATTTGGAGACATAATTAATAGCCACCAAGATGTACTTTTGTCAATAAGAACTCACAAATGGCTTTATAAAGTCGATGCCCCAAACATAAAAGATCTATATCTATAGAATCAGAGTCATAAGGAGCTCATGTTGCCTGGATACTAGTCCTTGTCTCTGACATTTGTTACATTCTTTAACCAGATCAAACGCATCTTGATAAATATTATACTAGTAATAACCGCATTAAAGAACCTTTTGCGCAGTGCAGGCTCTACCATAGTGTCCTCCAACATGAGAAGAATGACACACTTCTAATATATTCAGCATTTTGGCTTCAGGCACATAATACCTGATCGAATTATCAACACACAACCTGAAAAAGTATGACTCATACCAATAGTATTTATTAAGGTCATGCAGAAAATTCTTCCTCTATTGGAATGTCAGGTCTTCATGCATCATGTCACTCATAAGATAATTAGTACAGTCAACATACCAAGCAATAAGATCAAGAGTAGCGGCTAACACCTGCTCATCTAGGAATGAGTTATTAATCTCAAGGTCATCCCCATCTCTTTTTTCAACTTTCAATCTCGACAAATGATATCCTATTTCATTTTCACACCCTTAATGTTCTTAGACTTTAAAGTCAAACTCCAGTAGCAAAACAACCCATCTTATCAAGCTCGGCTTTGCTTCTTTCTTCATTATTAAGTACCTTAGAGCTTCATGGTTAGTGTGCACTTTAACATTTGTACTGAATAGGTATTCTCTAAATTTCTCTAAGGCATACACAACTACTAGCAATTCTTGCACAATAACAACATATTTCTTTTGGGCTCATTCATTGACTTGCTCGCATAGTATATGTGGTGAAAGATCTTATCACACTTTTGAAAAAACACACCCAAAGGCACACCATTAACATCACACATTATCTAAAATAGTCCAGACCAGTCTAGAGTAATAATCACTAGAACTGAAATTAGCTTCTTTTTCAGACACTCAAACGCTTTTCTTGCATGCCTCATAGAAATTAAACTTCATCTCCTTCTCCAATAGTTTGCACAAAGGTGGTACAATCTTAGATAAGTCCTTGATGAAATGCTGGGAAAATCTTGCATGACCCAAGAAGATTCTGATACCTTTCATTAAAATAAGTGGGGGCAATTTTTCAATAACTTTAATCTTTGCATTGTCTACCTCAAGAGCCTTCTCAGTGATCCTATGGCCCAATACTACACCTTCTTTGACCATGAAGTGACACTTTTTCTAGTTTAGAACCATGTTTGCCTCTTTATATCTTTGTAGTGTCTTGCTAAGATTCAGTAAAAAATCATCAAAAATATCACCTAGCATAGAGAAATCATACATAAATACCTCCAGAGTGTCCTCTACATATCTGAAAAGATAAACAACATACACCTCTGCAACGTGATAGGTGCATTACATAGTCTAAATTGTATGCGCACCATAAAAAATGGTTTTCTCTTAATCCTCCGACTCTATAGCGATTTGGTTATAGCCAGAGTATCCATCCTGAAAGCAATACCACTCTCTACCTGCTAATCTATCCAACATCTGGTCCATAAAAGAGATTGAACAATGGTCTTTAAATGCACACTTGTTGAATTTCCTATAATCTATACAGACTCTCCATCTTGTGACTAGCCTTAATGGAATCAAGTCATTCTTATCTTTAGCAACCATTATCATGCCTCTCTTTTTAGGGATACACTGCACATGACTTACGTAGCTGCTATCTAATATCGGGTATACTATAGCTGCATCAAGCCAGTTGTAATCTCCTTCTTCATACCTTTTTGCATAAGTGGGTTCAGTCTTTCCTGATGCTCAATACTAAGCATGGAATCCTCCTCCAATAAATTTTTATGAGTGCAAATATTAGGGGGTATACCTATGATATTAGCAATGGTCCATCCGATTTCTTTATTAAATCTTTGGGACCTTAACAAGTGCTCTAAATTTCTCCTCATTCAAATCTGCAGCAATAATTACCAACAAAGTATTATTTTTATCCAAAAATACATACCTCAAATGAACCGACAATACTTTATGCTCAAGTGTAGAGGGTTATTCAATAGACGCTTTTGCAGGAGGAGTTGGTATATTTTTCAGATCAATGTCTAGCTTTTTAGAAGCATAGGGGTGTCATCACATGCCCTGCAAAACATTCACTTTCTCATCGTACTCCTCTAAACGATCTCCCTCAAAGTTCATGATCATAGCAGCCAATATTCCAATAGTGAACCTCTCTTCAATAGGGGCCTCGATAACTACTTCATCGGCTATATCTATCACAAACATCATAGTCATATCTTTAGGCTTCTCCATGGACTTGCACTCATTGAATTTCACCTCTTCATTATCCAGCCTGAAATTTAGCTCGCCATTTTCCATGTCCACCAAAGCTCTATTTGTGGTTAAAAATGGCCTTCGCAATATTATGGGAACCTCAAAATTCATCTTTCAGTATAGGATTACAAAATTTGCAGCAAAAATAAAATGGTCAAGCCTTACCAAAACATCTGTCATGACCTAAAGAAGGCCTTAGACATGACATAGCGATCAAAACCTCAAAGGCCTCCAACCAAGCCTCTTGAGTTATTGTAACCATACATAAGGTATAAATAAGCAAAAACAACATGAGAAAGTCTCAACACATGTATCATAAAAAGTAAGGAATATGAAAATATAGACTCTATATAGTATGTCCAACAAGTCTTTATTAATCAATATGGTTGGAGGCTAATACATGTTCCTAGCTCACCCTCATTGTAATATAACAAAAGTCATTTTAAAAGAAGTAAACTCATAACTCGCCCTTGAATAGATGAGGACTCACCGATCTTTGACATATAGGAACTCAACTAGCCAGGTGGAGAATGGATGTGATTATCGATCCCTATATTATGATACAATGTAGGTGAAAGTATGCTTTCATACGTTTGAATGAACTAGGTATGCGGGCAGCCATGCAATATAACGCTTAAGATGCAATGATCAAATAATTTGCATAATATAAAGAGCATAAGTAGAGTTATGAGCAAACAATAGTGGATCAAAACATTTGAAAGACATAATTGAGTATACAAAGAGAAGATAAAAAGAGTATATATATGTAGGATAGAACCATAACTGATGATAAGATCATGCGAGCTATAAAATAGAATCCCAATGTCTCCCTATACAAATTGAAAAAAGGAGAATCAACTTACCAAGGTAGACTCTACCCCGCTAGGCGGGTCATGAATAAGTGCTATATGTGGATCCACTAGTAGGACATAAAAGCAAATCCTGCAGTGGAAAATAGTTATGAAACTAGAGATTTTATATAAGGACCTCATAGGTCTATTCCCCATCTCAAGACTCATTTGATTCTAATTCAAATCCCACGGAATGCATAACATAGTTTTCATACTTAACATATATTCATAAGCTTGTTCGTAAACTTTGTAGTTCATACAGTAGTTCATTTTCATATCAAAATTGCAATGTAAGTAAAACCTTTTTAACATCACAAATAATACTGGCATAATACATGTTATTTAGGTTCCTAGGTCACCTATTAAGGATCCTAAGTCACGTCTTTCATAACTTGCAGAAAATTCATATCTTGATCATAATTTAAATCCGTAATCATAGCTTATCCTTGAAATTAGACTAGAACTTAAATACATAACTAATTTGCTTGAAAATTATGAAAATTGGATTAGAAACATACATGATTATATACTTATACCAACCCATACATAATTCATGAAAATAATATCAATTAGATATATAATTTAATCAAATATCATATAATTCATCATGAATAAGAAAAACTAATGCAAAATCATGAAATTTTATATTTTGATTTGAAAATCATAATTATAATTTGAGAAGAACCTTGGAACTTCATGGGTGAAAGGGCCCATGGTTGAATTCCACCATACCATGGTGAATTTTTACCTTGATATTGAAAAAGGAGACTTCATCTTGAATAAACCCTAGCGAATTCCTTGGTAAATATGAAGACCTTTGAGAGGAGCCTTGGGAGAGATAACATATGATTTGAGAGTTAATGAGGTAATCAGGGGTTAAGGAATACATACAGTTAGTTTATAGAGTTGAATTAGGTCCTAAAGACATCCAGGTATATTGTTAGGATAAAAGGAAAAGACAAAAAAACCCTTCATTAAGGATGTTTAGAGGGATCTATGATGCATGTCCACGAGTCATCAAAACGTTTACAGTTTATAGACCCAACTCATTCTGCATACTTCCAAAAGCCCTGCAATCTCTGAATCTCTAAATTTTCCCTACAACTCATCTTTACGACTGGTCAAAATTTCTACGACTCGTCTTGTTATGTCGTAGAAAAAGCATTGAGGCTTGTTATGTGTATAACTCAGGCTCTGTAACTACGACTTACTACTATGAGTCGTCTTCACTTCTACTAGTCATAACTTGACTCGTAGACTCACCTCCTGACTTAGACAATTTGTAACCTCAAGCTCTACTATACGGATCCCTCCTATGACTCGTAACACCCTACGAATCATCGGTTGAGTCGAACATTTTGAACCAGTCCATTTTCCAAACTTATTTCCTTTGTTTTGACTTTTCAACTTTTGGGGTATGTCAGCATCACAGAGGATTCCCTTGGGCTTCTTAATTGATCGATCATCCATTAACACCCTCATTGTAGTCAGTTTGAGAGCTCTCAAGCCCAACTCTCTGTAAATTGCTAGTGGCATGAAATTTTTTATAGCTCCATAGTGCCAAAATGACCTTGAAAAATTAAATGCACCAATTGTGCATAGAATAGTGAATGTGCCTGGATCCTTTTTCTTCTCAACTAAGGAACCTGTAGCAAAAGCACTACAAAGGTGTAGGTAATCTATGGGCTCAAAAGTGATTGTGCACTTCTTTCTAACTAGGTCCTACATGAATTTCGCATAACGTGGAATTTGCTTTAATGCTTCAACATTGAGTTGAATTTTAAATACTTCCATCCTCAGCCTTAATCTTCAGTCTTTGGGGTAAAGGAAGAGGTGGCTTAAGAATTTATGACAATAGTTGTACCACCTCTACCTCAACTTTATCCTTACCATTTCTCTTGTCATTCAAATTTTGCTCTAGTACTAGCTTTTTACCTTTGTCATCATCATCAACAAAAATAGAGTCATTTACAATATTTTTAACATGCTCATCAGTTTTGAATTCAACATTCTTTTTCTGCTCAATACCTACAGGTGTTGGTCCCATAAGCATCTTTCCACTCCTTATCATCACTGCCATACACGACACATCTTTCCTTGAGTTCTCAATTGTGTCAATCGGCATGGTACAATTATTTTTGTTATTTAATGAGGCTAACAATGGCCTCATCTTCTACTCTAACTACTTTATAGGTGTAGAGTGAAAGTCCCCGAACTAGCTCATGTTGGATAGATCACCTTTTATCTGCCTTACTCTTGAGTTAGTAGATTCTACCTTATGCAATACCTTGGCTCATCACCACCCGAACTAGGGTCATTCTGCGACATAATGATCGAGATTATGAAGGATTACAACCAAGCCATATTATAATACATTGCATACATAAGGTAAAGAAATATGGTAATGTAAGCGGAAGTAATAACTCAAGAGAATGGGTCTAAGGGAAAGAAATATTCCATAAGGGTCCAAACGCACTACATCAAGATCATGTCAAAACATGCCTCTTCTAGTCTAGTCTTTGATGGGGGCTTAGGACAAGCTCTTAGCTCACCCGAAACAAAAATAGAAGTCAGAGTAAATAATTTGAAAGAAAAGTCTTGTCATCGATAGAATGAGGACTCACCAACATTTCGATATCTAAAGAACTCTAGCCACGAATCAGATGATCGATGTCCACCCATAAATTATGAGACAATGAAGGCAAAATATGCGTTAGTACATAGAATTTACTAAGTATGTGAGATATGCATGATCAAATAATAAGACATGAACAATATGACTTCAAATGCATGACCAACATGATGAACTCAGAAAATATTAAAAGCATTTGAAAACATGTAGAAACTTATGGTCAATGCATCATAAAACTTCATAGTAAACCTCATAGCTTAACATTCAACTTATGTAGGATAAGACCTTTAACCGATATCGTAAGAATATGCGAGCTATAATATGGAATCTAATGATCCCCACACCGTGAAGGAGGAGGATACCTTACTAGTGTATACTCCATCATGGTACTCAACTCAACTGTGCTATATATGGATCCACTAGATAGGTTATGGCGGCAATCCTACGTGGGCAATGTAATTTGGGACTTTAGGTTGCTACTAGGATTCCTTTGGATAAATAACTACATTACTGGAACAAACCCCACCTATAAAAACTCTCAGTGCTTAGTCAATAACCCAATGGAATTTATTAAAATATTATCATAAACATTATAAGGAAAGGTAGTAACTACCTATCAATCTATCTTTATAAAATATATTAGGAATAGCTCATTAATTTTAGTGATTCATAGGAATCCATAACTTCGGTGAGAAATGTCCTTACCACTATCTTTATACATGAGTGTGTGCGAATTGTATTTGTCACACCATAGTAACATACTTAGATCATAATTTATCATCATCATAACTTTATCCTTAAATCATAATCTCAATTTTAAATCAAAAAACTTTCATTGAAAATTATTGAACTCATAATCAACTCATGAAAATTGTCTTTAACTTCATAATCATAACTTGGAAATAACTTTATGCATGGGCATTCATAATTAGAATAATCATTGATAATAATTCAAAATGAAATTGAAATAGCCCAATGCAATTAATCAAAATTAGGGTCATAGACCAGTTGAAAATTGAAGGAAACTTGAGAAAACCTTGGGACTCCATGGGTGAAAGGAACCTATGGATCAATCTCCACATACCTTGATTGAAATCACTTAGAATTGAGAAGAAACATTGAAGAAAATATGAAACCCTAGCTTATCGCTTGGAGAAGAATCCTTGAGAGAATTTAGTTTTTGGCTAAGGAGAATTTAGAAGATGATTTAGAATGAGGGAAATTTCAAAGGATTGGGTAGAAATATGCTTGAACTTAGACATAATTATGTCTAGGTTCATTGAATAGGACTTGTGAAATGACACAAATGCCCCTTATTAAAAGACGAATCTGATCCTACATATTCACTTATACAAATCCTACTCATGTCTATGACTCGTACACTCTAGTTGTAGTGAAGGCGCAATGAATTTCCTTAAAATCAAGCCTTAGGAGTTTCAATATGAGTCTAGTTTATGACTCATGGAAAGAAATATGAGCTATCAACAAGATTCCTTCTACAGGTTTGAGAATACCCAAATTTGGAGTCTCTGATCTTGACCTACGAGTCGTGTCTACAACCCATCCAAAGGACTATGAGTCGTAAATATGACTTGTTATTAAAACATATAAATAAAGGTCTCCGATCTTTAAAAATAAGTCATCCTTACGACTAATTAATAGGATAACTACTCATCATGTTGAGTCGTAGGACTTCTCCTGAGAATAGTTTTGGGAAGACTCCCTTTACCACTTGTCTCTATGAGTTGTAGAATCCTCTACAAGTCATAGGGTGAGTCATAATATTAAGTCCAGTCGATATTTCAAGTAATTTCCTCTTGGTTCAAACTTAGTCCATAAGTCACCAATTAAGGATCCTAAGTCACCTCTTTCATAACTTGCAGGAAATTCCGATCTTGATCATAATTGAAATCCATAATCATAGCTTATCCGTGCAATTAGACTAGAACTTAAATACATAACCTATTTGCTTAAAAATCATGAAAATTGGATTAGAGACATACATGATCATATACTTATACTAACCCATACATAATTCATGAAAATAATATCAATTAGATGTGTAATCAAATATCATATAATTCATCATGAATAAGAAAAACCAATGTAAAATCATGAAAATTGATATTTTGAATTGAAAATCATAATGATAATTTGAGAAGAACCTTGGGACTCCATGGGTAAAAGGGCCCATGGTTGAATTCCCACAAACCTTGGTGAATTTTTGACCTTGAGATTGAAAAAGGAGACTTGATCTTGAATAAACCCTAGTGAATTCCTTGGTAAATAAGAAGACCTTCGAGAGGAGCCTTGGGAGGGAGGACTTGTGATTTAAGAGTTAATGAGGGAATGAGGGATTTAGGAATACTTACGGTTAGTTGATAGAGTTTAATTAGGTCCTAAAGACCTCTAGGTACATTGTTAGGATAAAAGGAAAAGATGAAAAAATTCTTCATTCAGGAATTCCGGAGGGACCTATGATGCATGTCCATGAGTCATCAAAATATTTACGGGTTGTCGACCCAACTCATCCTGTAGACTTCCAAAATCCTTGCAACCTCTAAATCTCTGAATTTTCCCTATAACTCATCTTTATGACTCATCAAAAGTACTGAGCCTTGGTATGTGTAGAACTCAGGCTCTACAACTATGACTTACTTCTATGAGTCATCTTCACTTCTACGAGTTGTAACTTGACTCGTAGACTCATATCCTGACTTAGACAATTTCTAACCTCAAGCTTGACTCAGATCCCTCCTACGACTCATACCACCCTACGCATCGTAGGTTGATTCATAGACTCTGAACCAGTCCATTTTCCAAACTCATTTCCTTTGTTTGGAATTTTCAACTTCTGGGTCTTACAACATCACATAGGATTCCCTTGGGCCTCCTAATTGATCGATCAGCCATTAACAACCTCATTGTAATCAGTTTGAGGGCTCTCAAGCCCAACTGTCTATAAATTACTAGTGGAATGATATTGATTATAGCTCCTTAGTCGCACAATGCCATTGCAAAATAAAATGCACCAATTTGGCACAGAATAGTGAATGTGCCTGGATCCTCTTTATTCTTAACTAATGAACCTGTAGCAAAAGCACTACAAAGGTGTAGGTAATCTGTTGGCTCAAAAGTGATTTTCCACTTCTTTGTAACTAGGTACTTTATGAATTTCGCATAACATTGCATTTTCTCTAATGCTTCAACCAATGGAATATTTACAGACAAATCTTTTAACATTGAGATGAATTTCAAATACTTCCATTCCCAGCCTTCATCTTCAGTCTCTGGGTAAAGGAAGAGGTGGCTTAGGAATTTGTGGCAATGGTTGTACCACCTCTGCCTCAACTTTATCCTTACATTTTTGCTTGTCATTCAAATTTTGCTCTAGTACCAGCTCTGTACCTTTGTCATCATCATTAACAAAAATAGTGTCATTTACAACATTTTTAACATGCTCATCAGTTTCGGATTCAATATTCTTTTTCTACTCAATACCTATAGGTGTTGGTCCCATAAGCATCTTTCCGCTCCTTATCATCATTGCCATATACTACTCATTTTTCCTTAGGTTCTGAACTATATTAATTGGTATAATTATTTCTCTTAATTAATGAGGCTAACAGTGGCCCTATCTGCTTCTCCAACTACTTTATGGATGTGGAGTGAGAGTCCCCCAACTGGCTCATGTTGTTAAAATCTTCTTTTATCTCCCTTACTCCTGAGTTGGTAGATTCCACCTTCTGCAATACCTTGGCTCGTCATGACCCGAACTAGGGTCATGTCATGACATAGTGATCAAGATTATGTGGGATTACAACTAAGCCATCATAAAATACATCACATACATAAGGTAAAGAAAAATAGGAAAGAAAGGGGAAGTAATAACTCAACAGAATGGGTCTAAGGGATATAAATACTCCATAAGGTTCCAAACGCACTACATCAAGATCACGTCTAAACATGCCTCCTCTAGTCTAGTCTTTGATGGGGGATTAGGAAAAGCTCTTAGCTCACCCGAAATAAAAATAGAAGTCATAGTAAATAATATGAAAGAAAAGTCTTGTCCTCGATAGAATGAGAACTCACCAACGTTTCGATATCTAAAGCACTCTAGCCACGAATCAGATTATCAATGTCTGCCCATACATTATGAGCAAATATAGGCAAAATATGCGTTAACACATAGAAGGAACTAAGTATGTGAGATATGCATAAAAAATAATTGGACATGAACAATATGACTTGAAATGCATGACCAACATGATGAACATGAGAAAATCTTAAAAGGATTTGAAAACATGTGGTAACTTATGGTCAATGCAACATAAAACTTCATAATAAACCTCATAGCTTAACATTCAACTTATGTGGGATAAGACCTTTAATCGATATCTTATGACTAGGTGAGCTATAACATAGAATGTGATGATCCCCACACTGAGAAGGGGAGGCTACCTTGCCAGTGTATACTCAATCACGGTACTCAACTCAACTGTGCTAAATGTGGATCCACTAGCTAGTCCATGAAGGCAATCCTACATGGACAACGTAATTTGGGACTTTAGGTTGCTTCTAGGATTTTCTTGAGTATTTAACTACATTACTGGAACAAACCCCGCCTACAAGTCCTCTTGGTACTTAGTCAATATCCTAATAGAATTTATTAAAATATTATCATAAATATTATAAGGAAAGGTAGTAACTACCTATCAATCCATCTTTATAAATCATATTCAGAATACCTCATTAATTTTAGCGACTCATAGGAATCCGTAACTTCGGTGAGATGTCCTTACCACCATATTTAAACATGAGTGTGTGAAAATTGTACTTATCACAAAATAATAATATTCTTAGATTATAATTGGTCATCATCATAACTTCATCGCTAAATCATGATCTCAACTTTAAATCATAAAACTTTCTATAAAAATCATTAAACTCATAATCAACTCATAAAAATCATCTTTAACTTCATAATCATAACTTGAAAATAACTTTATGTATGGACATTCATAATTCAACTTAAAATTATCCAATGCATGTAAAAACATTCTTAGAATAATCATTGATAATAATTCAAAATGAAATTGAAACACCCCAATCTAATTCATCAAAATTAGGGTTCATAGACTAATTAAAAATTGAAGGAAATTTGAGAAAACCTTGTGACTCCATGCGTGAAAGGAACCCATGAATCAATCCCCACATACGTTGATTGAAATCACTTAGAATTGAGAAAAACATTGAATAAAATCCGAAACCCTAGCTTATCCCTTGGAGAAGAATCCTTGAGAGAATTTAGTTTTTGGCTAAGGAGAATTTAGAAGATCATTTAGTATGAGGGAAATTTCAAAGGATTGGATAGAAATATGCTTTAACTTAGCCATAATTATGTCTAGGTTCATTGAACAGGACTTGTGAAATGACACAAATTCCCCTTATTAAAACACGAATCTGATCCTACGTATTCACTTCTACAAAGCCTACTCAAGTGTATGACTCGTACACTCTAGTTGTAGTGCAGGTGTAATGAATTTCCTTAAAATCAAGCCTTAGGAGTTTCTATACGAGTCAAGTTTATGACTCGTTGAAAAAGATATGAGCCGTCAATAAGATTCTTTCTATAGGTCTAAGAATACCCAAATTTAGAGTCTCTGATCTTCACCTATGAGTCATGTCTACAACCCATCTAAAGGACTATGAGTCATAAACATGACTTTTCCTACAGTGTTATTAAAACCTGTAAGTAAAGGTCTTCGATCTTTAAAAATGAGTCATCCTTACGACTCATTAATATATCTTACTTGGCTAGTATATCTTCCTACCTAGAATTCACTATTCCATTACCTTCTCTATCCCTATTACTTGGAGATACATATATACCAGTTCAATCATTCTTAATGTTTTCCTTACTGTTCAAGCATACTTGATTGTGATTTCCCATTCAATCATAGTATCCATCCTTTAGATTGTTCCAACTTTTGTTTCTAGAGTTGTATATCTGAAAACCCCCTGATTATTTGGTAACTTTACCTCCTCATGATAATCAAAGTCTAGATCATCATGGAAACTCACAACCTCAACTTGCTTTACCTCTTCAACACCTCCAACTAGCAGACACTTGGTCAACAAATCCATCTGAGTCTTTATATGGGCTATATCCTGGTCTTGCTCCTGTTCTCTCTTATCTCAAATGTATACCCAACATATCCTATCTCGGAGTCTCTTTTGTGCCACAACCTGCTAGTTTTTCAAACTTGGTCTAAGATAGTTGATGCTTCAATGAACGTCTTAGAGATAAATGATCCACCACAATCTTGATCGACAACTAACTTAGTCACGAAGGTGTAAGATTTGTAGAATAGCTGCATCAAATGTTCATTTGTAGGATTATGAGTTTGACACTATTTCAACTTCTGACTGAATATCATCCACAATTCATGTAGAGCTTCATGAGGTAGATATTTGTGTGCATTGACTATTTTTATTTTATTTTTGAATTTTTTCTTGAATTTCATCCTAGATCTGTAGCTTCCTTGAAAGTGAGAAAAATCACTCCAGAAATACTTCCTTCAGTTCTCTTTAGTTGGTAATCAAATCATGTGGGACCTTATAAAGCAACTTGACTGCCTCCTTAAACAGAGACAATGGAAATAATCTGAGATGGATCGTTATTTGGCTAACTCCCGGTATATCAAAAAACCTGTATGTGATGATGATATTGATGAAATATTGATGCACATCATCTCCAGCTGCTCCCTTAAATAGTCTTTTTAGGTTCAACAATTAAAACATAGTGCTAGTGATAGTGAACTTCATGCCTGGTGGTAGTGGAGGGAGACCAATAGTCCTAATGGCTCTATCCCTATCCATAACTGGGTCGTCATCTTCTAAAGCAAAATTAACATGCAGTTTTCCTCTATCTCTCGTTGCTGGGAACTGATATTGAGGTGGTAATTAATCCTCCTCCTCATCTTGTTCATCTCCTAAGCTGTTATTACCACTATTATTAACATTTTCCCTAGAGCGAGTCTCAACAAGCTATCTCTGACTTTGAGCTTTCCTTTCTTGCATATTCATATTTTGACTTAACCTTTTAATATCTTGATCGTAAGGAATCAATGGGTTACCCTTAGTTTGGCAGCTTTTCATGCACTGACCTGTACCCTAACAAAACATACAAAGTAAAATTAGGAAATAAGACTGATAGTCAAATCACACACACTTGACTTAATAGACAATCATATTCACCAGAAACGGCGCCAAAATTTATATCTCGTCAAAGAGATAAATTGGTCATTATCAAATATAGAACCCAACTAGGTTGGGGTCAAATCCCACAAGGAATAAAGAGACAAATAATCCATATGCAGTTATTTTACTGTTAGTTACTTATTTCCAAAACAAAGTAGAAAATATGGGGAGTTTTAGGATTTGGGTTTCAAACTCAAAATGTAACAAATGATGATTCACAATAGCTTGAATTAGATATTTAAGAGAGAATTACCCAAGTTTGTGTTAACCAAGACTATTTGACCAGTACTCGGGTCAATACAAAATAACTTTTCGCATTGCATGTCCATCGAGTTATCCATCTTCTAATACACTTAATGGTTTCTCAACCATCTTAAATGAATTTCATTTCTATTATTTTGAACTAAAAAATGTTTCATTTCAATCAATGATAATTACTCAAAGTAGTTAATCTTGTTAGAACATTAACTATTAGACGAATCTAGATTTTGAATTATTGTTGTTAATTCTTTTCCCAATTTTTACACTTTTAACTCAAACAAGTCAAACCCAGGGCATGTTCTAATATCTGCAGCCATTTGAAATCGGTTAATATCAAAGAATTAACAAGATGCATAATGTAATATTCAACTTATTCCATAAAAAAACCTAAGTTTAGGTCAAGTCGTCATGGATTCCACAACCATAGGTTGTTGGGTTTAGCCACTCATGATTATGAAGACAATGGATATAATTGCATTCATCCATAAAACGGTTACTTACAAGAGATAAAATCAATCAAGACTTTGATTTTACACTTCAATGTTCTCGTTGAAAAATACATCTTCAGTCGATACTGAGCTCTCTATTCAAAAACAAGACAATGAAATAAAACCTAAAAATTGGTATTTATTATCTCAGGAAAGAAGAAATTTTAAATTCACAAAGTTGCCTCCCGACGTTTACCTGATAGTAGGTTTGACGGCTCATCACATACACAATATTTGTCACTTTAACCGTCAATGCTATCCCATACTATTGGTTGGTGAACTATTCTGATAATGGAAATGACAGCCCATCAGAGGTTCGACGGTTTGTCACATTTGCCTTATACCCCTTTGCCTTGTCATCCTTTTAACTTAAGCCTAACTTTGGAAATGACGGTCCGTCAGAGGTGCGACAGTTTATCAGATTTACCATCGTAACCCTTCAACTTTGGATCTCTTCTGTTTAAGCTTGACTGTGGAAGTGATGGCCAATCGTAGTTTTGATTGTCCGTCATACCTGCTGCCATTCTCCATTTTGTAGCATTTTACTTTATTTTGGATTCTTTTTCTTTTCTGCTGATTTCCTTCCTTGACACAACAAAAAAAATATTAAAACACCCTATTATTGCTTAAGAACTAACATTTATTCCTTGTTAAACACAACAAATATTCCGTGAAATGCCGGCACATCAATTTTATTTAGTACAGAGAGGGCTTGAGTTGGAGACATAATATGGGACTATCTAGTTGCAATCTCTAATCCCAAACTATGTGATTCCGTAGATTGGTTAAAAATAACTTTGCTAGTGGATTCATCATTAGCTCATGATGTTAATGATATGGTGTAAGACTCTACAAAAAATTTAAGCTAAAAGTGGAACCATTCTTCATATGCATATAGGGCCGCATGGGTAATTCTAATTTCTTCTTATGTCTTAAGGTCAATCTTTTAGTGTGAGAATAGATTTGAAATAAATCAAGGTCACAAGAATTCTCTAGCACAAAGATAAATTGAAAGTTTTCTTATTGATTGAATTTTGATATAAAATTTTACTTGTGTCAATTTCAAACAAACATATATCCTAGAATATAATGAGTTAGGTGGCTTATAACCTATAAAATTAAAGATCTATGATCCGCTTTTAAATTCCTTCATCTTTTCCTCATTTCAAGTCTGGAGTTAAAAATCAGGACCTGAGTGTTACAGGTTCAAACTATGAGCCATAGATACATATATAGGCCATATATTAGGCTCGTGGAATTTGTTCAAAGAGTTGAAAAACTTTCCTAAGTTCCACGAAGCTGATCCATGAGCCATGGAGAATCTTATGGGACCTAAAAGTGTCCGTTGACCATGTATATTACAAGTATATCATGTATAGCAGGAGTATATTAATTTTTTCAGATTTAATATAAACGATATTATAAGTTTCTTTTCTCACTTGTCACCCCTTGGTCAATCCTAACAGCCCCAAAAAATTGTCTTCAACACTACTATGTCATAATAAATATTCTGCATGATTTTACAACATATATAAATCTTCTTCCTATCCATAGTGAATATCAAGAATTCAATATTAGGGTTCAAGACTTTATTTTTGAACAAGAAAATCAAGAATTCTTCCTTCCAAATTAATGTAAGCATACTCTCGCGATTTTCTAGTTATTTTAACATATGATTATGTATCCTAACCAAGAATCTACCATCAAAACATATGATTTTCAAGAAACGAGTTAAAATATTTTAAGAAAGAGTTTCTTGATCATTATTAATCAAGTTAGGATTTTTATTCAAGATTTATCGAACAATTAAAGTATGTAAGGCTCTCATAGTGAGAAATTAAGTTCTTCTTCATGCCCTACATCTACAATTTTAGTTAGTAAGATCAAAGATAGAAGTTTTAGCCCATAATTCATGATTTTCAAATTCTCTCTACTTCCTATTATTGATTCTTGATTTGTTATCGAAATTATGGTAGTTCATATTTACTGATGATAATTAATTAATGGTTCATGCTTATTATACCACATGGACCTCTTGAATGTTATTTGAAAAACATTGTCATAGTATTTCGTATGAATTATTTTCATGAGTAAAGTAAGTTTAATGATTTTGAAGAAATCTTTCAAGAAAGAGTTCAAGAAAGTATATTTAGTTTCAAGTGCTTTAGTTTTGAAGAGTTTCAAGAAAGTTATATTTTTTATTAAGTGCATTTTTAGAAGAATTTCAAGAAAGTATATTTTGCTTTTGTTGCATTATTTTAAAAGAATTTCAAGAAAATATATATTTCTTTAAGAAAGTATATATTTTTTAATTGCATTATTTTAGAAGAGTTTCACGAAAGTATATTATACTTCAAGTGCATTATTTTAGAAAGAAGTTTCAGTTAGTAAAAGTAAAGTTCAATATATGCTTAAAGATGTATTTTAAATATTAAATCAACACAGAAATTATATGAGCTTTAGTGCATGTTTTGGGAGTAGTATTGATTACTGATTTGGATAAGAGTTAAGATAATTCAAATCTCATAAACTACGTAGCATATATAAGATAGGATCGTGTCATTGGTTTGGACAATCCTCACCCCCGCCCCTAATATGGGCTTTTAGATGGATCCATAAATTAATATTATTTTTATTATTTGCTATTAATGCATATATTCTGTTTTAAACTTTTATTGTTAAAGCACACATGCATGTTTTATTATTCAATTGACTTTGTTTTAGTATATATTAAAATTTACTCATTCAGCTTAGTATGTTCAATTTTACACAGTTGTTTCACTCAGCTTTTTTAAATATCCTACATTTCATGTACTAACGTTATTCGGCGCTGCATCATTTTATGATAAAAATACAGATAATCATGACAACAGACACATCATTAAGACTATTTTCATTCATTTTTGGTGAGCCCTCTTGCTTTGGGAAGGCTTCAATTCAACTTGAGTATTAGTAGTTGATATATTTTGTTAGTACATTATTCAGGTAGACTGAGGTCTTGTCCCATAATCTATCTTCTGTATGTTAGAGGCTTCATAGACGAGTCAGACTAGTTATACCTTTCTGCTTGTACAGACACACACACACACACACATATATATATATATATATAAAGTTCTTCCATGCTCACCTTTTTAAAGCCTCTACATATATGTTATAACCTTCCGTATAGTAGTAATCCAGGACAAGGGTTTTCTTGAGACTAGAAATGGTTTTGAGCATTGGCCACGCCCAGGGTGTAGGCTCGGGGAGTGACAAAATTGGTATTAGAGCACATAGTTCAATTGTTCTAGGGAGTCTAAAAATCCATGTCAATAGGATCTTTTTTATGGTTTTGAGGGACCCACTGATTTAAATGAGGGACTATGAACATTTAAGAAAAAAAATCTTTTCTTTCAATTTCTAGACCGCGCAATAGAGTTGTTCCCTAAGAATCTTCTTCAAATTTGTGCGTTTCTTAAATTTGTTCTACTACCCTTATACTAAAGGTGGTAGGAACGTTAAAGCTCTGATCCTTATTGATAATTTACTATCAGATGATTTCTTCAAAAGCTAAAGGGACAAGACAAGGGTCTAAGAGGAGCCCATTAGTGAGCTTAAATTATGTTTATTCAAAATTATGCATCCTTATTTATATGAATCATGCATTTGAGTCAATGCTATATATGCCCCTAGACTCTATTCTCTAAACCTTGCTCCAGATGTTATCCACAAGGGAAGTATGTTTTAGGATGCTTGGGTAGTATTGGCACCTGAATGTTAGTGTGATATGCAATGTTATCATCTAGTAGTAGTATATTTTCCCAGAGTTAGAAATATACATGTAAAAGTGTGGCAACCTAAAGAGCGGGGATGGTTATTAAGTGTAGTATGTAGTTGTAGTCATGTACCAGTAAGTCTCTAGTGAGGTAGTATTCCCTTATGTGTTGCTAAGGAGTAATGAGTTTTGTGTGGATTCCATGGTAGAAGATAAAGTAACAATTTTTTATTAGGATGAGTTAGAGTATAGTTGAACCAAGAAAGAATTTTATGATGAGGTATAGTGAATAGGTAGATAGTACTTAGATTATGAAAGAGAGTGTGAAAATAGACTATAATTAGATAGACTATGAGATAAATATCAATTTCTTGTCATGAGGTTTTAGTAGTCTAATATTTTACAATATTATCTAGTAGTCGTAAGTTAGCATAGTTTGTGAGAAGTGCGATGATGTACATATTTAGTAATAGTCCCTAAGCTTGAATTTTTGATGAGCAATTTTAGAAAAAAGGGATAGCATTATGAGTGTGATAGTGTAAGTTTTGAGATTTGCTTTAGTTGGCTTGATATAGCGAATGCAAGAGATATTATTTTTCAAGGAGTGTGATGTCCTAAATGTGGTGTGTGTGACCCTTAGATAAAAATAGTGAATTGTGGATAAGTCATTGCATTGTATGAGGCTCTAAGTTTATGATTTTCTATGGGAATCTAGTTAGTATTGTCAGTTTCCAATGGGGAGGAGGTTGAGGTAAACCTTATATTTTTTATAGTATTCATAAGAGTTGGGTCAAAGGGGATTATGAATAGATGAATATGAGTCTATCTTTATAGTCCAAGTGTCCTCTATTTAGGTATAGGTGAATTTAGAAGATGAGTGGAGGTAGGAAGAGGTAAGATCATCAGAGTTAGAGAAAGCGGCTATGTACGTCGATAAGAGCAGTGCCTAAAGAGAGATGTCTCGTAGCGGTTTTGTATATTCGAGTAAAGTATAACAAGAGAGTTTAAGTATTATTGTGTATAGTGATGCCCCAACCATGTGGAGTGTTGTGCTTATAACTTTATAAATAGAATTGGTCCAAAGACTTAGGAAGGTGACCTTCTAGCTAAGAGGGAGATGATGAGGTAAGGAACCAAAGTAGGTTTTTTAACTATAGGTAGTGATGGGTTGACCATGTTGAGACATCAATGCTTTTCCATCCCAATATATTCCTTATATTTCATTCAAGGTGTTACCTTGCTCCTATCTTGTGTATCAGTTCCATAACCATGGCCCAGACCTATGCACTTTATGTTGATTCACGTTAATGCTTGGTTCCTAGAATAAGAAGTGGTAACTTCATTCAATGATCCCAATCTTATTCCATGAATCTAAGAATTTCCAGCACTATGTTATACAAATCATGTTGTGTCATGTATGTTCTCCGATCAAATTTCTCGAATGAATCATGCGTATGATATTTTGCTCTAAGCCCTTCTAGTGATCCTTTGTTTTTCAGTCTTGATAGTGATGTTGATGGTAGTAGTTGAGTTATGGAAGATGTGAGAGAGTGGGTTATCACGCCCCAAAATAGGAGAAGGTCAATAGGAACCTAGTGCCTCACTTGATTGGGTGAACCAATAGATACATAAAAGAATTAAATTGTGGGTGCCGACAAGGCCACCATACTAACCTATTGGAATAAGATAACTAGACGGGTAAGGTCATATCAATATCAATGATATATGAGGTCCGAAAAGACCAACTTAACTGACAAAGAAATAGCAAGCCAACAAGATTGCAACTGAAAACATACACACTAAGCCGACGAAGCTATAAATGGAAGCTGAGAAGACCCAACAAGGTGTTTCCACAAATCTCTACGAATAGTATAGCTCAAATGGTTAGGAAAAGTCCCTCAACATTACCAACAACTTTATTACAAAACTTAGGTATGACAAATCTACAGACAACCAATAGCTCTAGGAAAATAGAGCTTACCAATCCTCAACTGAGACCACACTCCTATTGTGATGGCCTATCCGGATCTCTGTATGAACCTGTAGCATGAATTCAGTGTCCCAAGGTAATGTGGCATCAGTACAAATGAAAATGTACTGGTATGAAAGGTGGAAAGTGGAATCAGAAATAGCGATAGTAAAAAGACTAATAGAGATACCACCTGAAACTGAAACTCTGATAGCTTCCATAGCCAACATCTGACCTCGTAATAATTAAATATGCATGTATGCCTGTATAATCATATGTTGTGAATACATATATATAAATTCACATTAATGACATACCCAATCAAATGCTTACAATGGTAGTCTTTTCGATAACTAACAGGCATCATATTGACAACCTATGGCCATCTGTACAATATATATAATCTTCTGGGCAAATAGGCCCCATACCTCTAATTATAGCTCGAAGTCCATGCAAAATATTCCATTTATGATATGAACTTTCAATGCACATAGTAGGCCATAACAAGAATTTAGTCAATCCTTGCTCATTAACATTCTTATTATCATAATCTCATAATCACTTTCGTATAACCTGCAAATGCCATGTAGAACCTTATATATTTTCTGGATAAGCCTGAACACTAAACTTGACTTTAGAAAGGTAACTTAAACCTGAGGATGTTCATAAAGAGCTTAAGGTATTTAGAGAATCTCATCATAACATAACTTAAACTTTCATTTGACCATTTAGGTATATAAAACTCATAATAGACTCGAAGCTCTTCACTCGACTTCAACCTACAAAATTAATTACGTAGGAACTCAAAAGGAGGCTAAGATGTTTGACTTGGTTTACTATAAATGACTCTAGGTGGTAAGAGTATGAGGATGTTTAGAAACAAGGTTAGTTGACATGTGTACAACCAAAGGAATAGGGGACAATAATTAGTATGAATGTAATTTTCAAATAACATTTTTGTAAAGGATTTGGATGGAAAAGAATGGCTTACCAACTCTCTTAGATATAACATGATAATTCTCCAACATTTCATCCTCAATTTTAAGACAAAATCTCAATTACACACATAAGGAATAATAAACTCGACGGAAAATGATTTCGACCTTCAAAAATACTTCACACTGATAGAAGTGTGAGAACAATATGACAAAATCAAGGAATCACATTAGCTAACATCCCAATTCCCTTCATAGAGTGTCTTTCTAGCCAAAATATAGTAAAACAACCGATTTGATAATTTGCAATTTTTGTTTTGAGATTTGTTCAATATAAAAAAGAGAGTTTTGAATTAAAATACCTCAGAACACGTGTCTCAAATCCACCACCAACTCCATTGACCCTTTCCCTTGGGACAAAACTTATGGTTTATTACAATTTGGTGTTCACAAAATGCACAAATCAAGAAAGTAACAAAGAGATCATGAGAGCTAGCCCAAAAAGGTCACATCTTATGATTGCGTAAATATATATGTGTATTTGTATATATATGTACAGAGAAAGAGAAAGACATGGGAATTATAAGCTGCACTTTTTCTCAAATGGAAGTAGTAATATCGAGAGAGCACACTACCAATCCTATTGTTCATATTTGTATTAATTGCATTAATTGCATCTATTCTAGCATTAATTACAAGACCCATTATATATATATAAAAAGAACAATTGTAGTGGAGGTGGGAACTTAACATTATTTGATAAAATTATGAGCTATCCAAAAAGTGTTTTTTCATGCGGGTAGATTTTATATCTCCATTAAAATATTAATAATTTATAAATTTTTTATAAAATAAATACTTACACAACTCTATTGTAAAAGAATATTTTTATAATTATTTAAAACATTTTAAAAAGATAAGAAAATATACTTTAATCAAATTCAATTTCAATTCACATTACTGTTTCATGCGCGGTCACAATAAAACTCTTAAGTTTTGGCTCGTAAGCCTTTGATATGAGACGATGGACAACTATAAACACCCGAAGTGTTACATGGGTGTTCCTTATTGTGATAGTTGTTGTGTACTTATTTCATTTAAGGTTATAGACGCGAAGGAAGAACGAGATGGGTTTTTTTATGTGCAATATATAGGTAAGATTATATTGGTGTGCCTTTTAGAAGAAGTCAATGAAATTGTGGGTGTAGAGATTCTAAGATAGACACAAAAATTCTTAAGTGATGTTGACTTTAAAAAAGCCATATAGTGATTAGAATAATAGGCTTGAATGTGTCGTTGTATTAAACCCCAAGCTAGACACTAGGAGTGACACGGTGATCAAAAATCCAAAGGATCCCAACCAATCATCTTAGCATACATCACATTCATAAGCTCAAATAAACATAATGAATCAAGCATAATATCAACTCTAAGCATGAAAGTCTAAGAATAGAAAGGAACTCAAAACATATGTCCACAGCAAACTACATCAACTTCTATGTCTAAACATATTTCTACAGCTAAACGGGGCCTTAGGACAAGCTTCAAGCTCACCCTAAGATGAGAGAAATCAAAGTACAAACATAAAGGAAAAGTCATGTCCTCGATGAATGAAGAATCACCAACACTCTAGGATACTATATCAGCTCTAGTCGCAAATGTGAGAAGCGTAAGGATCGTCCATACCTACATTATGAGACAATGTACAAAAAATATGTTAGTACATAGAAGGTACTAAGTATGTGAGATATGCATGAAAAATGAAATAAAGCATGAGAAATATGTACATACGATTCATGACCAATCAGATGAACATAGTTAAGGCTTAAAAGCATTTGAAATCACATGAAAACTCGTGGTCAATGCATCCTAAGACTTCATAGTAAAAATTTCATCTTTACATATAACTTGTATCAGATCAGACCTTTAACTGGCATATAAGACCATACACGCTATAACATAGAATCCGATATAACTCTCATATCGAGAAAAGAGAGGGTACCTGCCAAGGTAGACTCTGTGAGAACATCTTTAACGTCATGAGTTGTATATGGATCCACTAAAGGCAATATAGTTTGGGACTTTAGTTTTTACTAGGATTACCATGGGTTACAAACCTTTGATTACCGGACCGAACCCCACCTAA
Organism: Solanum dulcamara; assembly: GCF_947179165.1. Taxonomy (NCBI): domain Eukaryota; kingdom Viridiplantae; phylum Streptophyta; class Magnoliopsida; order Solanales; family Solanaceae; genus Solanum; species Solanum dulcamara. The sequence goes on from NC_077242.1 coordinate 25,499,375, forward strand.
AATTCCTCTCGGTGCTTAATCAATATCCCAACGGAATTAATTTAAAATATAATTAATAGAATCATCATGAAACAAGCAATTAGAGTATCTCATTAACTTATTGATTCATAAGAATCCATAACTTTGGTGAGAATTGTCCTTATCATCCTTTAATCATGATTATGTGAGAATTGTACTTATTACACCATAATAACTTCTTGAATTATCATTGAACATCATTATAACTTTCATAAAAGCTTTCTTTGAAAATTATTGAACTTCGTGATCATAATTCATTGAAGTCATTATGGAAACTAGCTTTATCCATGCGAATTTGTAAAACAACTTGAAATAATGCAATTAATGTAGAATCATGCTCTTAATAATCATTGAACATAAGTAAAAATATAATTGAAATAGCCCAATAAAATAACATCAATATAGGGTTAGAAAATAATTGAAATTGAAGAGATTTTTGAGGAAAACCTCGGGACTCCATGGGTCAAAGGAACCCATGGATCCAATCCAAATACCTTGTTGGATTTATCTTTGTAATTGGAGAGGAGCTTGTGTTTCTGAAACCCTAGTTTTGAATTGTAGGAGATGACGTTAGAAGAATTCCCTTGATTACAGTAAGAGAATTTTAGAGAACGATTAGGAATAGGAGGAAATTTGAAGAGTTGGGGTATTTTTAATTCTGAACTTTCTCCTAAAAGTGTCTAGATTCATTGAACTAAAATCGAGAAAAGACGAAAGTAACCTTCCTTAAACTCCATTGGGAGACCTTATGAATGGGCTTTTACTAGCTGTACCTGTTTCTACGAGTTGTAGAAATGACTCATCTTGCAGGATCTAAAAATCCCTAAAATTCTAAGTTTCTAAAGTTTCACTAAGAATCATTCTTATGATTCTTCAACAAGATTACGGGTCATATGACCCATTCATCTTGCAACTCCAAGAACCTGCAAAATTATGAGCCTTTGAACCTTGTCTACGACCCTCTATTACGAGTCGTTATTGTGTCTACGATTTATCATCTTGACTCGTAGACCCTCCCTTCACTTAATCACTTTTTATTTACTCAGTTTCATCCCTACGAGTCACTTCTATGACTGGTAGGTTGAGTCGTGAACTTGAGGAAAGTTCAAATTTTTCCTTGAATTTTCCCTCATTTCAACCTTTCAATTTCTAGGGTCTTACAATATCTCTCCCTTAGGAACATTCGTCCTTAAATGAGATTCAACTAGCATAGAAATAACACAAAAAGAGGAATAACAATCCAATATGAATGTAATGACACATCAAGATGCAAAAACATGAGATTTTCAACTTAACATAAAAAATGACTTTAAAATTAATGTTCATCAATATGCATGCATATGAAAGACATAGGAAAAATTGATACGCAAGAATTTAGGTGACTTAAGCAAGAAAAAGCAAATACCCTAGGCTTGAGTGGAAGTAAAGATGTACGAATATCTCTTCCTCATGTCCGCTTCTGCTTCCCATGTAGCATTCTCTAATTGTTTATTTCTCCACAACCCCTTGATGGATGCAACCTATTTGTTCCTTAACTTCTTCACTTGCCAGTTTAGAATTTCCACTGGAACCTTCTCATAGGTCAAGTCTTCTTCGACACTCACATATCCCAATGGAACAATTGAATTTTGATCTCCCATAAACTTTCTCAACATTGATACATGAAACATTAGATGAAGCATAGCCAATTCAAATGGCAAGTCTAACTCATATGTCACCTTGCCAATACATTATAATATCTTAGAGGGTCCCAAATACCAAGGAATCAATTTTCCCTTCTTACCAAAACGCATTATACCCTTCATAAGAGAAACTTTCAAATAGACCCAATCATCCACATCAAATACAACCTCTTTTTTCCTAATGTCCGAATAGGACCTTTGACGACTTTGAGCTATTTCTAACCTTTATCGTATTAGTATTTTTACACCTCACACTTTTGAGCTCGGAATATCCCTTAAGTTCTTGGAAGTTATCATGTGAGCCAAAAAAGTTACGACACTATCAAACAACTCTAAGAAAGGGAGAACATGATACCCCATAGTAAGAAAGGTTGGGAATAGGATTATGTGAATCCGGGAGGAGTTAGAGGCCAAATAACGAGTCGTAGGACTCGACTTAGCTACGTAAGCTATTAATATAAAAGTCTTACATACTTAAAATAGTTGAAAACACACCAAGCTTGCGTAGAACGGATTACATAGGCTCTTAAAATAGGATGTGATTACGAACCCACAAGGAAGAGGAAAAGAGGACACGTGGCAGCCAATGAAGGAGTGCCACATGGAAGTAGGTGACCCACCTGCTTGGGGTCAAGTAGGTGACCCACCTTCTTGGGGTCAAGTGGGTGACCCACCTACTTGAGGGTGGGCCCCACCAAGGACACATGACAGCCTAGGAGCCTTGACAGGGATACATGGCCCAATAAGGGCTTGACACGTGTCACCCTAAGGGGCTGACACATGTCACCTCTTGGGAAGACCTATATATGTATGTTATGTGACTCATAACTTCAGTTTCTATCCAAATTTCAGCCCAGAACAACAGAGAAAATGTGATAAAGAAAGAGAGAAAATGCTAGGGGTAAAGAGAGGACCCTAAGGGTTGGCCAACAGAAAAAGGTAAGGCCCGATTTTTTTCTATAAATTAATTATTTAGGGTATTCTAAGATAATATGACAGTGTTTAATAACAATAAATTACTATTTGTGGCAGCTAATAAGTGACTTGAACAGCCCGCAACGTTCAGCATGTTAAGGAGCTTCTGAAGTAATTTTCAGCAAAGTTTGGGAAGCCGTTCATTAAGGTATGGCTTGATTTTTTTCTCCCACATTTTGGTAAGGTTTTGGACATGTTATGAGAGTTTTAATTATGTAAATTAATGGTTTTGAGCTTCACCATATGGATAGAAAGCAGCCATGAAATTAGAGCCGCAACTAGAGAACTTTCGGGGCGACTTTTGGCAAGTTTTAGCCAATTTCGATTAAGGTAAGGATTTTGCTTTCAATTTGGGTTTTATGGTGTTGTTATGAAGTGTATTATATATTGTTTAAGTGGCTGTAAATGTGAAAATATCATGGAGATGCTTGACGTTAGAAATTTCCTAAAGTGAAGTCGTTGTTCTTAAATTGAAGTCGAGTAGAATGTTGTACTTATGGTGCTACGTCTATAGGTGGTGTTATGGTATGTTGAAGGGATGGAACGCGTTCTAATGAAGTGTGGGTGCATCTGTTTTCATCCACATAACCCTCTGTTATGTATGATTAAAGGTGTTACCACAGGGAGACTAGAAATCCTATTTTAGATATCAAAATTTTGAGCGAGTCATTGGAAGTCTGTATTATGTAATGTTGATATGATCTGCCTTTATATATGCTGCAGGGTGTTGTTGTTGGTTGGCTGTAATGAATAGGGGTGTAATTGGAAGTTCGAATAGGGCAAGTTATAGAGAAGATGCTGCCCAAATTCCATTAACTTTTAACTAGTTAATAGACTAGTCTAGACTAGTCGAAAAAAGGAGAATAAGGAATTGGTTCCTATGGATAGTTGGTGGTATAATTGTAAGTTCGAAGGTCAAAGGTCACTAAACCTAGTATTACTTTTGTGTTAAATAGGTTAAAGAAGTAACGAAGTGAGCTTGGATGCGAGTAATTCATAACAAGTATGTGAAGCTTTCTTTTGGCATGTTTTTGGCATAAGTATGTAAAGCTATTCTTATCTTATTTTGGCATGTCTTAGACGTAAGTAATGAAAGATATGTATATGAGCTTGGGGTAATTCCATTCATAAATCCCAGGCATGAACCATGAGTTTTATTCACCTCGTGATGTTAGAACTCCTGTAATAGTTGAGTTGTTGCCTTTTAGGGCTTCTATATGATGAAAGGTAGTATGTGTAAAACCTGTCTCTTCTTACCTCTGGAATGTCTTAAATACAAGTGAATTGAGATATGATATGAGTGTAGAGGCAGTTCTAGATGTAAGTTCCGAGTATAACTCATGACTCGTGTTCACTCTTAAATGTTACTCTTAAGGTAGTCGAGCTACTACTCTAGAGTCTTTTATGTGTTGAATAGTAAGCGGATGTATAAGCTCCCATTACTAAGGACTCTATGATGACTAGTATCTCTGATTGCATAAACTGTGCAACATTGTCTTGATGCACGTCTATGAACCCTGAGGCTCCACTTAATATGGTCGGTAATGACCTTTACAGGGTACTTGAGATAGTTACTACACCTGATCATCAAGTGGTAGTTCACTTGAATCACACGATTGAACTTGAATGATAATGTAGTCCTATATGATTATGCGTTATTTTGCTTACGCATACTATAATACATGCATACGATTATGTGATATATGGATCAGGCCGTCGTACCTCGGCATTATTATGCATTATATAGATCGAGCCATCGTACCTCGGCATTATCATGTAATATATGGATCGGGCCATCGTACCTCGACATTATCATGTAACATATGGATCGGGCCTTCGTACCTCAGTATTATCATATGACATACGAATTGGGCCGTCGTTCCGCAGCGTTATTATAAGATATGTGGATCGGGCCGTCGTTCCTCAACATGTACTTTGTATATACATGGATTGGGTTGTACGTTCCACAGCGCTAATGGTATAACTATTCTTATGATGAAAAAATGATGTAGTTATTACACAAGTCCCTAAATAGGATGAGTACCGTATGTGATGATAGTATGTATGCCTTTATTTTATAAGATGCAGGTATAGTGCTTTAATAACTATTATACTTGTGTCCTACATCCCTATTTTAGTTATTGTCTTAATTATGGTGTTTTGTGCTTTACATACTTAGTACATGTATTGTACTGACCCTCTTTTCTTCGGGGGGCTGTGTTTCACGCCCGTAGGTACAGATATTCATTTCGGAGATCCGCCAGCTTAGGATTTTCGCTCAGCTATGTTGGAAGTGCTTCACTATTTCAGAGCCTAGCTTTTGGGTACTGGTCCTGCGATGTATATGTTTGTTTATTCAGGGGTACGGCGGGGACCTTGTCCCTTCATATGTTTTGTTACTATTCTTAGAGTTCTGTAGTCACGTGTATGTGGGTTAAGTGTTAGTTGTCTCAATTATGCCTATACGACGTGTGGTAAATGTTTTTATGTGATGGAAGCCTTGTCGGCTCATGTTCCCTTTCATGATATGGTACAAATGAAAGAGGCTATATGTACATAAAAAAAAGTTTTGACCCATTGGGGTTTTTTTTAGGTGTAGTATCACATTGCGCATAGTTTAATTTGGCTATATTTGACAGTTACATATACGGGGTCCAAGTCGGACCCCATTCGCGGCCTACCGGGTTGGGTCGTGATAAGTATCACCTTTTCCATAACCTCCTATACCAAATTGGGACTAATCAATTCCACCTCACCTATTTCAAACCATCCCACTATGGACCTACACCTTCTACCATACAAAGCATCAGAATGAGCCATATGGATGCTAGAGTGATAACTATTATTGTAGGTAAACTCAACCAATGGCAGATGCTCTTCCTAACTTCATTTGAAATCAATGAAACACACCCTCAATATATCCTTTAAAGTTTGAATCGTTCTTTAATCTTAGCCATAAGTTTGAGGGTGGAAAGCGGTACTTAGCTTCACTTTCATACCAAGCCCTTTTGAAATGACTTCCAAAAATTTGAGGTGAATTGAGTACTTCTATCAGATATAATAGACAAGGGGACACCATGAAGTCTTACCAACTCACGAATATATAACTTAACATAGTCTTCGACATCATAAGAAGTCGTAACTAGTAGAAAATATGCCAATTTAGTCATTTGATCCACAACAACCAAAATAAAATCATGTTGTCTCTTAGTACAAGGCAAACACATGACAAAGTCTATATTCACTTCTTCCCACTTTTAAGTAGGAATCTCAATGTTTTGTGCTAGCCCTCCTAATTTTTGATGCTCAACCTTCACTTTTTCAAAATTTGGACACCTTAGCACATAATTTGCTATATCCTTCATCATACCATTCCACTAATATAGTTCCCCCAAATCATGATATATCTTGTTGGATTCAGGATGAATCAATTACCGAGAACTATGGGCATCATCTAATATCAATTCCATTAGACCATCAACATTAGGTACATACAACCGATTTTGATAACGAAGCACACCATATCCCCCTTGGGAGAATGCCTAAATGGCTTTTTTGGTAACCAATTTCTTCAATTCAACCAACATCGGATCATTACAATCCTTAGCTTTAACGTTGACCACAAGAGATGATTCCGAACCATTTTGAACAATATTACTCCCATTACTAAAATCAACCAAACGAACATCTAAACGGGCCAACCTATGCATATCCTGAACTAATTCTTTCTTTTCTTCTTCAACATAGCCAACACTATTCATGAACAATCTACTAAGTACATCGGCAACCATATTAGCTTTACCCAAATGATACAATACACTCACATCGTAGTCCTTCAAGAATTTGAGCGATCTCTTTTGTCGAAGGTTCAAGTCCTTTTGCTTAAACACATATTGCAAACTCTTATGATCGGTGAAAACATCCACATGGACATAATAAAGATAGCATCTCCAAATCTTTAAAGAAAACACAATTGTTGCTAGTTCCAAGTCATGATTCAGATAGTTTCTTTCATGCACTTTAAGTTTCCTAGAAGCATAGGCTATCACCTTACTATGTCACATCAACACACAACCAATTACAATTCTTGAGGAATCAGAATCCACAACAACAACATCGGACCCTTTTGTTAAATTAAAAATAGGAGCAGTAGTAAGAGGATCTTTCAAATCTTGAATACTCTTCTAACAAGCTTCCGACCATTGGAAGTTCACTTTCTTTTGGGTCAACTTGGTCAAAGGTGAAGAGATCGATGAAAACCCTTCCACAAACCTTCTATAGTATCTTACTAGGACCAAGAAGCTTCTAACATCCGAAGAAGACAATGGTCTATGCCAATTCTTAACTACCTCGATTTTTTTAGGATCAACCATAATCCCTTCACTAGACACAATGTGACCAAGAAAAAGAACCGATCTCAACCAAAATTTACACTTGTTAAACTTGTCAAACAATTGACAATCCCTAAGTACTTGCAACGCTTTCCTCAAATGATTGGCATATTCCTCCTCATTCCGAGAGTAAACCAAAATACCATCAATAAACACAATCAAAAACATGTCTAAATATTACTTGAACACCCTATTCATCAAACCCATAAAGACCGTGGGGGCATTACTTTATCCAAAAGACATAACTAGAAATTCCAAATGGCCATACCTTGTTTAGAATGCCGTCTTGGGAATATCACATTCCCTTACCCTTAGTTGGTAATAACCGTAACGAAGATCAATCTTAGAAAAGTATCCTTCCCCTTGCAATTGGTCAAACAAGTCGTCTATCCTTGGAATTGGATACTTATTCTTTATCGTCACTATTTTCAATTACCGGTAGTCGATACACTTACGAAGAGAGCCATCCTTATTTCTAACAAAAAATATGGGTGCACCCCATAGGGATATACTTGGTCGAATAAAAATATTGTCTAACAAGTCCTTTAATGATTCTTTACCTCTTTTAGTTCTACCAAAGCCATTCAGTAAGGAGGAATAGAAATAGGTTAAGTGTTGGGAAAAAGGTCAATGCCAAAGTCAATTTCCCTTTTTCTAGGAACATCGGGTAGGTCATTGAGAAAAACATCAAGAAACTCATATACAGTAGGGACTGACTCTAGCATAGGGATTCAGAATTTTTATCCCTAACACATACAAGTGGTAGATGCAACCATTGGAAATCACTTTTTGAGCTTTATGGAACAAGATGAATTGACCCTTAAACACCAAATTACTACCCTTCCATTTTAGGATAATCTCATTTGGAAATTTAAATTTAACCAGACGGGTTCTACAATACAAGCATAACATTCATATAGCCAATTCATACCAAGGATAATATCAAAATTAGTCATATCAAGCTCAACTAGATCATATGAAGTACCTTTGTGAAAAAACAAAATCGGATAATTTATATAGACTCTTTTAGTCATAACCAACTTACTTAGGGAAGTATAAACAAAAAAGGCTCCAACAATATTTCGGGGTTAACATCAAAATCTTATAGACATATAGAAAGTAACAAAAGATAAATTTTCCACAGACAAGTAAGGCATAAACGTCATAATGAAAGACTCGTAACATACCGATAACAATATCAGAAGTCTCCTCCATATCTTGCCTAGCATGAAAAGCATAAAATTGATTATTGTGTTGACCATCTTTTGGTTGAGCTTAGGCACCTTGTTGCAATTGTCCTCCATGATCAAATTAGCCTTGAGGACGACCTTATTTAACTCTACACTCCTTAGCATGATCACTTTTCTTGCACACCTATACCACACATTCAATTTCGCTAAACATTCTCTCTTGTGATTCTTTCCATACTTCTATCTTGCGGGGATAACTTGGACATTTGGAGCTCCTCATTGAGGCTTAGGGTTGGGCACTCTATCTTTGTCAAACCTTGGAGTAGGAGAATTTGAAAAACCACCACCGAAATACCTTTGGCAAAATTGAGGATGCCTACCAATGCCGGATCTAGCATGAGAAGAATCACCACCATCGGTCCTTGCTCTTTTGGACTCTCTAGCTTCTCCTTTAGCTTCTCATCCGTTATTTGCTCTGCATGGTTCATGAGTATAGAGATATCCATTTTCCTAATCTGCATAGCCGTCTTGAATACCTTAGACACCAAATCTGACACACCCAAAACAAACTTGCTCATACGAGCTCTTAGGTTGGCAACCATAAATGGGGCATACTTTGACAATTGAGTGAACTTGTGGGCATAATCCCTCAACTCATATTTCCTTGCTTAAGATTGATGAACTCTTATATATTGACCTCCCTCAACTCCAATGGGAAGAGACGATAAAAAAACACTCATTTGAATTATTCCCAATTCATGGGACGTACCTCTATAGGCCTCTCACTCCTCCATTGATCAAATCATAATCTTGCAATGCCTTTCAATTGGTAAGTACATAACTCCTTCTTATCAACCGGGCTAACCCCCATTATTTCCACAATCTTATGAATACTTTTCATAAATTCTTGCAGATCCTCATCCACCTTAGAACCCTAAAACTCAGAGGATTCATCCTTAAAAGTCATGAACCCTTGTCCTCATCGTACCCATATTTGGGTTCACGGGAGCAACCACCTCACCATTGTCTTGTGACATCATAGCTTGAGAAAGAATTTGGAAGGCCACTTGGAACTCGTCATGCGACACTTGCTTATTGCAGGGATCATTTGGAGCTTGTTGCTCCTCTTTGACATTCCTTCATATGAGAGATCTTTATAGAGGCATTTTCTGAAAATCACCAAGAACAATCGTTAGAAGGGAAAGACATAGAATACCACTCTATCGCACGATATAGATCATGAAAGAAATGATATTTTCCTAAGAAGCCTCATAGCCTCCTATTCATAGATGTGGCACACTTCACACCCATGAACAACACTAAACATGATGTTAGAATCCCTAGGAAACTCTTAAACCTTATGCTATGATAACAAGCTTGTCACACCGCAACAAGAATTAACCCTCCCTAAAAAGGAGGTGATCCAACTGCACCTTCCAGTATGGATACCTTGTTACGACTTCACTCCAATCACTAGCCCTACCTTTGATATCCCCCTCTTTGAGGTTAAGGTAACAAATTTGGGCATGGCCAGCTTTTAATCTAGAACCTAGGAGTCACACGGCGATTAGAAACCCAAATGACCCTAACCAAGCCTCTTAGCATACATCACATTTGATCTTGGGTGCATTTATATATCCAATAGCCAAAATAACTCATGTTCATAGTAGAGTTTGAGAGCAAATTCTTATACTTTTGTTCATGTTTGGAATAGTTGTGTGTGATTATAGCTAACTAATATTATTAGACACTTTTAGGGCTTAATGAGGAAGAATGGACCTTTAAAAGATTCTCGGAATGAAAGTAGAGCTTGAAGATAAAGTTGGAAAGTAAAGTGAAAGTAATAAACTGCCGTGTTGTGCATTAATATTCAAGGAATCTAATTTTTGGACCTTGAATTAATTTGGCTTAACAGAAAGTAAGCGCCAGGTCTGCGTCGTGGACCTGGTTGATGATAGAAGGAATTTGGCCGGATGAGAGAATTGCAAAATTACATAGTGCAGATACATGCCCACATCATAGACTTTAGTGCAATGATTGAAACTTTGCATTTTTTGAGGCTATAAATATCACACTTATATTTTTTTATTAAATATTCAGTTTTTATTTCGAGGTTTTGATGAAGAAAGACAAAGAGAGAACTTTTCTAGGTTTATATTTCTTCTTCTTTTTTCATTTGAAAGTAAGTTTTTATGCCATTAATTATTTCTTGGATTATGTTCAGAATTATGATTGGCTAAAAACCCTTGTTCTATGGTTGTAGCCACAAGATGAAGGTTTTAATATAAGTTGCTTTCGTTAAAAATGGTGTCTTTCATACAAATACTCCTATATTCTCATTTATACAATTTTAATGCCTGATCAACATTAGAATAAATTCATTGTCCACCCGAAACTTGAGATATGGAAAGGAGATAGAACACTAGAATATAGGGAGCATGTTTGTTCTATAAATGCCTACGATAATTCGTGTATAGGATGCTTGTGAAACATACCTATACACCATGCTTGGTTACTTGATAGGATGATATGATTAATGTATATGTGTTTTTTCATGCGTATCCCCACTCAATGATGTAGTAAGGTTGTAAACAAAGATAGTTACCGTATTAAGATGGTGCCTAATTTTATGCTTCGTATGTGTCAGTCGGTGCTTTTGACCATATTGGTCCCAGAGGTGCCAGTTTATTTATTAGATGAGATAGTCCTATGGGATATCTATGGCCCAAACTTTCCCCTGGTATCCTCGAAGGTCGAGTTTGATCAGAAAATGAAGGTAGTGTGAGATAAAAATGCTATGAGGGATCTGATACAGTTGATGAGTTACTTATATTGATGGATAGTTATATAGAGGAGCATGGTATAGAAGTGGATTACGTACTCCACCTGACTCTGATCAAGAAAGCATTTTTGCACTTTGCGATAAAGGTTTGGTGGGCTATCGTCTGTCATGGCCTTTTCCTGACCGATGTTGATAATCAGTTGACTCTGGATCGGGAAGTAATCATTTCTAGCTTGATGGAGGGATATGAGGTGGACGTCGTTAAAATCATCATTGCAAAGATACATGAGCAAGCTATTCGGCAAAACACCATAATTCCTTTTCCTTGTTTTATGTTTTCACTATGCCGGTATGCCATAGTTCCTTTGATTGTCGGGGTCGATTCGCTGATTTAAGTGAATAAGATAATAGACCCGGGGCTCATTCAGGGATGACAAAAACCACATTGGATAGTAGCATAGTCCCCATAAAAAATCCATCTACCTAATTTTGAGAGTGCCCAGCCGACTGTACAGGCTTATTCAGAAGCTTCTTCGGACTATGATAATACCTCTTAGATCCGTCTAAGTCTAACTCGACTACCTATGTAGTCCTATCCACAAATATGACATATCCCCAGCACATAGGCTTGGTCACCATCTCGATTGAAGACATACATATCTTGATGCAGCAGCACACATAGACAGAGGCACAACTTTATCACTTGATTCAGAAGCTCAATCCATGGGTTTGGAAATCTATCACTTCATCAGAAGAGCATAAAGCAGTAAAGCTTGAAATGGTCTTGGCTGATTGGGAGCAGCAGATTGATGCACGTATTGATTATTTTGAGCTGAGATTCAATGGGATATTGCAGTCCTCTCTAGTTCTAACATTGCTGGCATATGGACAGAGGTTGGCTTACTATGTGCCAAGGTCACATCCTTTGCCACATCAACTCCTCGACAATTTGTTGTTCCATTTGTCTAGCCACAAATATTGTTTGATCTATTTGAGGATGATGAGTTAGAGGTGGCCTGAGAGAAAAGACCTCATACTAATGATCACACTTCGATCATAGATGAGACTAGGAAGAGAAAGAGAAAAAAGAACCAGGATCTACAAGAGACCATATAAGCATTAAGACTGTTCGAGGAAATATGATAAGAGGGGGAGAGGTAGCATGCTATTGGAGCTTCGATCTCACGAGTTAACACTTATGATGTCGCAAATACTACCATAGTACCATATGCCAATACACTAAGATCCACACCTATGGACTCGGGTCAACTATATAGACTTCGATGCTTATACGCCATATGTTCTTTTTCGTCTCACCCATACTTTTTACCTATTGTTGTATTTTTGTTGAGGACAATGCAAGGATTTTCAAGTAGAGGTCAGTTGGTTATGAATATATGAGTATCTAGGTGAAGTTTAAGTACCCTAGACACTTGATTAAATCCTTGGCGTTTTCTTGCCTGTCCTCTTTTTCCCCTTAGGATCTTTTTAATTTATTTTGAACCGGCATGCTTAGGATGTAAATGTCAAATAAGAGTAGAGATCTATGGTATGATAGCTAGAAGATTTTAAACAAAAACATATAGACCCCTCCAAAATTTTACTTGAAATATTGTGACTGTTTCTTTGATATATTGAATATACAGGATCTTTGTGTGACATGTAAACTGATATGATAACACATGACTTAGAATGAAACATGAACCAAAGATTGATAATTGATAATGAAACTTGACGCCAAGTTTGTGTAAGGTATTTGTGTATTCCACTATTTGTATCAATTTAGAAGTTGCCCCGTTGGTTGTACTATGATAATTGAACCACTGATTGGGAAAGAATCATAGGTCATTTTTGAATTAGTCCACTTAGCCTTAAAATAACCAACTAAACATTGTTTTACCTTTTGAACCAAATATATGAGCCTCTTAAAAGACCTTCTTGATTCAATAATGTATACTTCAAATGTCCCTATCCACAATTGTTATCCTTTGTTTTGGCCCTGGTCCATCGTAGGACTATGTGAACCTCAACTCAGGCTAAAAGCCTAAGTTGAGGGTGGCTACTATGAGAGGAAAGAAAGAAGAGTAGGGGTATGAGAGAAGAAAAGAAAGAAAATAAAAGGTGTGAAAAGAGAGGTGTGATAATAAAGAGAAAAAACAAGAAAAATGGGTGCTTGGCTGAGATGAGTAAAAAAACATAGCAGGATTTAGTAATGATAAGTATCAATCATAATAAATAAGGTTGTGAAATAGACAAACAAAATCCACACCCAAAGCAAAAGCAAAAAGAAAAGAAAAAGAGTGAAACATATTGTAGGTTGTAAGATGTGGAATCAAAGTTTAGAGTAGTATTTCAAAAAGCCGAAAGTCATTAAATCCAAATACACCACACCTATCCCCGAGCCTATTTCACAACCTGAAAAAGTCCTATATATAAAGTATTTGAGTTTGTTTCTAAAGTTCTTTCATGTTCATCTTTTAAAAGCTTCTGCGTATGTGTTATAGACTTCAGTGAAGTAGTAAGTTAGGATAATGGTTCACTTGGAAACAACAATGATTCTGAGTGCCGACCAGGCCTAGGGTATTGATGTACCACTGATTTAAGGTACTTTTAATGCTTTAAACTTTATAATGTGCATGTCTTTTAAGTGTTTGTTAATGTATTTGGTGTTAGCTGTGTTTATTTTGGTGTTAATGGAATGAGGAAACACAACACTGAAGTAAGGAGTTTTTTGGGAGATTTACAGGTTAATCCTATGACTCGTAGTTACTTTTACCAGTCGTAGGTATCAGTCATCTAAATTGAGAAAGAAGAATGCAGTTAAAGTTGAAGTTGACTGGTATAGTCTACTACTCGTTCTTATTCTTACGAGTAGTCATTTGAAGTCATTAACTAGAAGTGAAAGATTGAAGGAAAAGTGAAGCGGACAATTCAAGTCTACGGATTGTTCATATTCCTATGAGTTGTAGAAAACACTCATTGAAGAAGTTACTAATGCTAAAACAAGGACTGTTTCTATGACTCTAGTTGACAAGTCGTCCTTAGTGTTACGATCCGTAGAAAGTTGTCGTTAATAACAAGAGTTCCTCAGTGCAATGTGATTATTATGATTGTGTCTACGACTTATCAAAGTTATTACAATCCATAGAAATGAGTCGGAGAGCCCAACCAACTTAAAGTTTCCTGATTTTTCCAAATTCTTATTTTGTTTAGGATTAGTTGTCTAATACACTTCTTGGGTTTATTTGATTTTATGTACTTTTTTGGGTTTGATAATATAGCTTGAACTACTTTTTGGATTTTATTCTTAAATTTCATATTTTATTATCGATATTTTACATTTGGATTTTATTCAAGATTTTGGATTTTCAAAAGTACTACCATAAGTTCATGATTTCTTTTAACCTAAATATTATTGATTATGATCATGTAATAATGAGTATCTAATTCCACAACTAGGGTTGTGGGAACCATGAAGAATTAACGACGTAGAACTTAATATAACATAATTCTTGAATATTGTGCATGCATGTACTGTTTTTCCCTTTGGTTTGAATTGCTTTTTAATGGTGGAAAACGTTGGAACACACCTTAACCTTACTTGCCATATCAAGGAGGTAATGGATGGGAAATGGGTTTAAACAATGAGATTTGAGGCTAATCATCCTCATCTAATTATCTCGAATGGATCAAGAGATAGCTAAATCTGAGATCATTAGTAAGGGTTAGTAAAGCATACACTCATAAGAGGATCAAGTTGCGTAGTAAAATTCAGTTATTTGCCAGATCAAAGACTTAGGTGAAGTTGATTTATCGATTCTGCATGTAACACACTACGAAAAAATTACTCATAAAAAAGTCTAGTTAGTTAAGGATTCGTAGGGAACACATAAAACCCTAGTTTCACTTTATATTGATTTAAACCAGATTAAATAGTTATATTTTTCATTGATGCTAGTAATTTTATTTGTTAATTAGTTCTATAAAAATCCTCCCTTTGATTTACGTAAATATCTTGATTACTAAAGCAAAAAATAAATAATTAATCTATATTCTCCGTGTAATGGACCCTAACCTTTGTTAGCTTCTATTTTTGATCAACGATCGCTTTATACTTCTTTAGTGAGGTGTAATTTGAGTGTATCAGGTGTAGGCTTGGCGAGTGATATACAGAGTCTACATTTGAAGGTAGACTCTCATTTTTCGGTGTTGGAGTTACATCAGAATCCATTTTATAGCTCACATGATTTTATTGTTGGTTATTTTAAATGATATCTTTTATGATGCATCGACCATATCTCCAGACTTTGTTATTTATTTCACGCTTTTCCAGATATTTTGGTCATGCACTTCATGTTTATACTTATTATGTCTTTTATTTTATATTATGCATATTTCTCACATACTTAGTACATTTCATGTACAAACGTATACTTTTTCCTATATTATTTTATAATATAGGTCACGACACTCCTTTCCATTAACATGGCCAATTTTAGTTTTCGGATGGCGTTGCTAGATTTGGTAAGTCCTCAAGATCTGAGGGCAAACCCACTATGTCGTTTTCTTACTTTTAGAATCGTGTTACTTATTATGTTTTAGGTGATCTAGGGCTTGTCTTATTCCCCCATCTAAATAGCAGAGGCATTGTAAGACAAGATAAGCATGTTTCATTCATTTCAAATGCAATGTTTTGAATTAGCTTTATTCGAGATTTTTTGTCTTGAGACTATCTTCTACATTTAGAGTTTATTTTTGGTTTCATTCGAAATATTTCATGCTACATATGCTAAGAAGCTTTGTTGGAATCCCAACAATTCTAGTGGTCGTGTCACGTATATGGTCTAGCTTGGGTTGTGACATCTCCTCCTTAGGAACATATGTTGAAAACCATAGGGAAAGATCTGTAGTCTCCATATTGAAAACTAAAAGATGAATATTGATGGAGTGATTGATTCTAAACTTAAATATGTAGACTGGACTATTTTGATGAACATTCATGCATACTAAGTAGCTAACTCTAGACTGAACTAGAAGGAAAGAGGTGGGGGTACTACGTCGTAATATTTGCTTCTACTTCCTAACTAGCTCCCTCAAGTAATTGATTCCTCTAAAGAAGTTTCAAAGAATGTAGTACCGCCATGTTAATCAAAATAATGAAAATCTCAAGGTTAATGACACATTCTGAGAAAATTGAGGAAACAATTTAAGGAAAGGGCTAGGGAGTCGAAGAAGACAATGAACGATGGTGGTGATTATTCTCATTCTAGATTTAAAAGTGGTGGTCATTCACGGTTTCGCTCAAACTTCTCCGAATAGAATTCTTCTAGTACTCTGGCTCCCAAATTCTACAAGAACAGAGTGTCGAACACTAAGCCTACAAGGATTTGTCTAAGTGGTCATACTATCCAACATGCAAGTATTATGGGAAGTGTCATCGAGTTGATTGTTTAGCAAATTCTGATGCTTGTTCTAGGGGTGGAGAGATGGGTTATATAGTGAGGGATTGTCCCTTAGTTTCTAGTAGAGGTGGAGGTGGTCACCCTTAGACGTAGATTACTACTTCCAGTCATCTATCTTAGCATGGTACTACGTCAGGTTCTGGTGGTGTTTATGTAAGAACAAATTCTATGTTATAAAGACTAGACAAGAGCAAGAGGATTTTACTGATATGGTGACTTATATGTTATGATTCTTTCTTTTGATGTTTATGCATTGTTAGATCTGGGAGAAAATCTCTCTTTTGTTACTCCATATATTGCTATAAATTTGATATTAGACACGAAGTTATATTAGAGCTTTCTATGATTTGTACACCTGTTGGTCATTAAGTTTTGGCTAAACAAGCCTATAGAGATTGCCCAGTCCTAGAATTTCATAAAATTACTTTGGTTGATCTTGTAGAGCTTGATATGACCGATTTTGATATTATTCTTGGTATGGATTGACTTCATGCATGTTATGCTTCTATTGATTGTAGAGCCCGAGTGGTTAAGTTGCAGTTTTAAAATGATATAGTCTTAGAGTGGATGGGTAGTAATTCCATGATTAAGGGTCAATTCATCTCAGGCCTTAAAGTTCGGAAAATAATTTTAAAAGGTTACATCTACCATCTTGTACGGGTTAGGAAATTTGTTTTGAAGACCTTACTCTTGAATTAGTTTTGGTGGTTAATAAATTTCAGGAAATGTTTCATGATGATCTTCCAAGTATCCCTCCCAAAAGGGAGATAGACGTCAATATTGAACTTCGTCCCTATATGCAACCTATCTCTATCCCTCTTAATGGAATAGTTCTAGTGGAACTTAAAGAGTTAAAGGATATGTTCGATAAGGGCTTGATAAGGCCGAGTATCTCTTTATGGGTTGCTCCAGTTTTTGTTAGAAATAAGGATGGTTTTCTTTATATGTGTATTGACTATCAACAGTTGAACAAGGTTACAATCAAGAATAAGTATCCCATCCAAAGAATTGATGACTTATTTGATCAACTCCAAGGAGCAAGTTATTTCTCAAACATCAATCTTCGATTGGGTTATCATCAGCTTCGAGTGAGAGAATGTAACATTTCAATGATGACTTTTAGAACTCAGTATAGTCACTTTAAATTTTTGGTCATGTCTTCTAGAATAACAAATACTCGGATAACGTTTATAGACTTAATGAATAAGGAGTTTAAGCAATATTTGGATATGCTTTCCATTGTCTTCTTTGATGATATATTGATCTATTCTCGGAGTGAGGATGCACATGCCGATCATTTGAAGATTGTCCTATAAGCTCTCAAGGATCATCTATTGTTTGCTAAATTTTGCAAATGTGAGTTTTAGTTGAGGTCGTGGAATTCCTTTTCCATATCATGTCCGGTGATGGTATTTAAGTTGATCCTAGAAAAATCGAGGTGGTGAAACATTGGCCTAGACCTTTTTCCTGTTCGAATATTTAGAATTTCTTAGGTTTAGTCAGTTATTACACATAGTTTGTGGAAGAATTTTTATCTATTGCTTCAATTTTGAGTACTTTGACTCAAAAAGGTGAAATTCCAATGGTCGAAAGCACGTAAAAATATTTTCAAGGGTTGAAAGATTAAGTTACATCAGCCCCGATGTTGAATTTACCCGAAGGATCCAATTGGTTTTTTGTATATTATGAAGCTTTGATAATGGGTATTTGTTTTGTGTTGATGCAAAATGGTAAAGCAATAGCCTATGCTTCTAGGCAACATAAGGTACATGCAAAGAACTATCTGAAATCATAACTTGGTTCATCGGTTATGTTCAAGCAAAAGGATTTGAACCTTAAATAAAGGAGATGGCTTGGGTTGTTGAATAATTATGACATGAGTGTTCTCTATCATCCAGTAAATGCAAATGTGGTTGCCGATACTCTTAATAGATTGTCCATAAATAGTATTTCCCACAGTGAGTATTAAAAGAAGGAGTTAGTTCATGATGTGCATAGACTAGCTCACTTAGGCATTCATTTGGTTGTTTCTGAAAGATAATAATATAATATAACAATTTTGCTAAGGCGTACTAGTGGAACAATATAAAGAAGGATATTACGGAATTTATGGATAAGTGTGTCCAAATTGTCAACAAGTGAAGATTGAGTATAAAAAATTGGGAGACTTAGCTCCACACATTGAGATCCCTACATGGAAATGGGAGGCCATGAACATGGAGTTCATTACAGGTTTTCCTCATACCTTTAGGCAATATAATTCGATTTGGGTTATTGTGGACCACATTATACTAAGTCGGTGTATTTTCTTCCCTTTAATACCTCTTATTAAGATGAGGACTATGCTAGATTTTATATTCAAGAGTTGATTAAGCTTTATTGTCTATCATTTCATACTGAGGTACTTAATTTACATCACAATTTTATAGGTCATTCCAAAAGGGTCTTGTTACTCAAGTTACGCTTAGCATAAGTTTTATCCCACAAATGATAATCAAGACGAATAGACTATTCAAACTTTGAAGGATATCTTTAGGGTTCTTGTGATTAATTTCGAAGGTAGTTGGGATGTTCATTACCATTGATTGAATTTTCCTATAATAATAATTATCTTTCGAGTATCCAAATGGCTCCATTTGAGGCCTTATATGGTAGAAGGTGTAGGTCTCTTGTTAGATGGTTTGAGGTTGGTGAGTTCGCTTTTATAGGGCTCGACTTGGTTTGTGAAGCTATGAAGAAAGTTCATCTCATTAGGTAGAGCTTGAAGACTGGCCAAAGTCGACAAAGTCATATTCGGATGTGAGGGAAAGATAGCTTAAATTTGAGGTTGATGATTGAATTTATTTGAAAATCTTACCTATGAAGGGTGTGATTCATTTTGGTAAGAAAGGGAAGCTTAGTTCCTGTTATGTAGGCCCATATTAGATTTTGCTTATGAGTTGGATTTGGCATCGAAATTAGCATTGGTGCACCTTGTGAGGCCATTTGAAAGCATTGGTGTTAAAGAGAGTCTATCTTATGAACAGTTTCCAATTGTGATTTTAGATCGTTAAGTCTGCAAATTAGGAAATAAAGAAGTTGCATCCGTGAAGGTTCATTGGAGGAACCAACTAGTTGAGGGTGCTACATGTGAGGCCGAAGCCGATATGATGTCTCGTTATCCTTATGTATTTCCCTATTTTTCATTTTGAGGTATTTAGTTTCCTCATGTTCGCTCCTTCAAATTCATACATTTCAATCATTCCTATTTTTTCGTATGCATGCATGTTCATGAAATGAGTTTTTCATCAAGTTTTAGCTTGGGTTTGATTACTCTTTTATTTATTCATTTATATGTGTTGTTGCATTCATTTTGGGTTGTTAGATCTCTTTTTTCTACTTTATTCATGCTATCTCGAGTCCCATTCGAGGACGAATGTTCCCAAGGGGAGATATTGTAAGACCTCAGAAGTTGGAAAGTCCAATGAAGGAAAACCTATAGAAGAACTGAACTAGTTCAGGTTTCTATGAGATGACCTAAGGAAAGTAGAAACACCTATGAGACGTAGGATGGCATTCATAAGTATCCATACACTTGGTGATGCTTTCAATAATTTGTACGAGCCCTACTTAGGTCTTTATAAGGACTTATGTACCATAGGTTTCACTCGTCGGAAGGCTCCTAAGGTAGGTCGCTTGACAAAGGGGACCAACAGACCGTAGAATGATCTATGATCTATAGGGGTGACCCGCATGGAAATTTCAGATGTTGAAATTTATGACAGATTCTATAAACAACCTTTTTGACCCATAAAGCCTTTTAATACATATAGTGTTGAATCGTAAGGTTAATGTGCAATTTCTAGTAGCTACTGTTTTGGTGCGCAAGTTCAACGGATGTGTCCTACGACTCGTAAGATTGCCTTCGACCCATAGGATGGTGGTGGTAGGACTTGAGGGTGATTTCATCTTTTGGGGCATGGGTTCTACGAGGGGTTTTTGATGAGCTGGAGTAATTCCTACGAATTGTAGGTCCTGTCCGTTGGGTAACTCTGACAGTTTTAAGTTGGGGTATTTTGGACATTCTCCATTAATTTGACCCCTAATCTATATAATTATATACCTATAACAACCCCCATAGCCATTTCTACCTTTAAAGAATACCTTATACCCTCTGATTCACTCAAAACACTCAAATTCTTTTAACTCATCTTCTTCAATTCTCTCTTAAGGTCAAGAAAGGAAATTTAGTGTTTTCAAGTCCTTCAGTCTCTATTTCTTTATAGCCTTGATTGTCCAAATATGTGAAAATTCACCAATGGATTACTTTCATCCATTGGGTCCTAAAAGATCTCAATTCTCCAAAGTTATTTTAACCCAATTCAATAAGGATTTACGAGTGTTTATGAATGTAATGAATGATATTTGAAAGATGTTTTCAAGTAAGTATCAACGAATTATGAAAGGTTTTTGAAATCATGATTTAGATGCTTAGAAAGGTAAGTCTTTTTATGAACGATACTATGAATCATGATTTAAAGAGCTACTCTCATATGATTTTATGAATGTGTATTGGTACATGTTTATTGCCTTTCCTATGTTAATGATTTTATCTATTCCTTTGGCACATTACTTAGCACCGAGAGGGCTTGTGGTGGAGACTGGGTAAGGAAGTCTCTAGTGGCAATCTCTAGTCCTGAACTACGTGTACCCGTAGGTTTTCATAAATAACTTAGCTAGTGGATCCATAAATGTCTCATCATTTTAATGATGTGGAGTCTACCTTAGAAAGTAGCCTCTCCTTTTTAGTATGGCACTTACGGCGGACTGGATATTATAGTTCACATGGTTTTATTGTCGGTTACGGTTCATATCCAACCAAATGACTATAATTTCTTACTAGTTCTTAAATGATGTCTATTATGATGCATTGACCTTATCTCATGACTTTATGATTTACTTCACTCTTTTAAAGATATTTTGATCATGCATTTCATGTTTATGCCTGTTATGCCCTTTATTTAACATTATGCATATTTCTCACATTTATGTATTAATGTACATTTTTGCCTATATTATTTCTTAATATAGGTCATGATGCTCCTGCACATCCACATGGCTAGTTCTGGTTTGCACTTGGCATTTATAGATTTGGTAAGTTCTCATGCACCAAGGGTGAACCCACTATGTACTTTTCTTACTTTTAAACTAATGTTACTTCTTATGTTTTGGATGAGCTAAATCTTATCCTATCCAGCTGTCTAAATAATAGAGGCACTGTCTGACTAGAAAAGCATGTGTCATTCATTTCGAATGAGACGTTTTGAAATTTTTTCATTCGGGATTCAACGTTTTGAGACTATCTTCTGTAATTAGAGTTTATTTTTGATTTCATGATATATATGTCATTCTATGTATGCTAAGATACTCTGGTTGGAGTCCCTTAAGATTCTAATTTTGGTGTCACATCTAGGGCCTAGCTTGGATCATGACACAATATTTAATTATTAGGAACATTCTTCCTCGAACAAAGTATAATTAGGCTGAAGGATAGGGAAAGATATGCAGTTCCAAGATTGAAAACCAAACAACTTGTCACGACCCGACCTAGGGCCTAGTTGTAACATGATGATAAAAACCCTGAAGGGCTCCAACCAAGCCTCTTATTCATATCTTAAGTATACAGAAGGTAAAGCTAAAAATCATAAAAAAGAGTCTAACATAAAACGTAAAGGAAGTATGATTTGAGAACATAAGACGACACAATAGTCAACAATGCCTCTAACCATGAACATAGGCGGAGACTAAGACATGTCCCTATCTCACCATTAAATTTAAGAAGTAGTATGTCTTTGAAGAATGAGAACAACAACTCATACTTGTCCTCAATCGATGAGGACTCAGTAAGACTTTTTGGAATAGAAAGCTCACTACCTACGTCGATAGATGGGATATTCAACCTCAACCACTACATTATGAGCCAATATAGGCAAAAATATGCGTGATTATTTTTGAATAAACAAAGTGTGAGGGCATGGCATGCAATAGTAAATAATGAGATGTTACAATCAAGTAAAATACATGGTAAGATTTGATAAGTAAATCATGAGAGAATTATAATGACCAAAGCATTTGAAAAGCATAGTTGAAATCGTGAAGGTACATAAGAAACCATACATATAAGAGATAGGAACTATTACAGATATTAAGACCATGTGAACTATAACATGGAATCCCAATATTGCCACTACACTGGAAAAAGGAGAATCTATTTGCCAAGGTATACTCTACCCCGCTTGGCGGGGCATAACGTACACTTTATGTGGATCCACTATCTAATCAATGAAGGCAACCTACAGTGGCACATAGTTTATGTTACAATTGGGTCTTAATACGGGTGTCTTGCCTCAACTACGAGAGAGAACGCCTATCCCAAGGTCCTGTCGGTGCTAAGTCAAATACCACGAAATACATAACATAGTAACATACTTAGCATATATCATAACATGTTCATAAATTTCATAATTCATAGAATAGCTCATTCATAATGTACTTACAATGTGTTAATTGTCCTTTAATCGTTACAATCACACTAGCATAATTCATATAGTTAGGTCCTAGCTCACCACATAGGGCGCTATCTCACTTTACTTCATAATTTTGATGAAATTCATACCTTTAACATACTTGTGATTTACAATCACAATTCATACTTAGATTTATATTATAACTTCGTATGCATAATCAATTCGAGTAAAAATCATGATAATACCTTGAAATCATTGAATTCCTAATCATACTTCATAGTTCATCATAGAAAATAGACTTCATGGATGGGAAACCATAATTGAACTTACAATCACGTAACTAATGTAGAAAGATATTTAGAATGATCAAATATAATTATTAAAAGTATAATTTAAACAACCCAATGTAAGTCATAAGATTAGGGTTACAAACCCAATTGACATTCATGAGATTGTGAATGAAATCCTTGGGACTCCATCGGTGAAAGGAACTCATGGATCAATCCCTACGTACCTTGATTGGATTTTGACCTTGGAATTAAAAATGAAAGCTTATTTTGAAGAAACCCTAGCCAAAAGCTTGATTAAGAAGATGAACTTTTTGATGAGACATGAGAGAGAAGTCTTTTAGTTTATTTTAAATTAACAAGGGAAAAGAATAAACTAAAGAGTATTTAGGATATTTCTATACTAAATCTAGTCCAAAAAATATCCACATTCATAATTATAATAATAGGGAATGTCTAAAATACCTTTCATTTAACTGGAGCCATGGCTCACCACGGAGGACACATCACCTCCCGTGGTTCTCACCACGGTCTGTGGTGGTGTCCATGGTGTTTGACTTGAACTTTGATTTTTTTGAGTTGTAGGAAAAGACTTAGAACTTTCTTCACGGGACAGTTCATGGTCCGTAAAGTGTACAACGACCCGTAAAGAATGAGCGTGGTGCTGGTCCTGTAAGGTGACCTGCATGAGTGACCACCACGGTCCATGAAATGTTACACAGCCCATGGTGGTCAGTTGTGGTCCTCAATATGCACAAGTGAACTTTAGGGTCACCACCATGGTGGTTCACCATGGGGAGTAATGCTCACCATGGGGCGTGGTGCTCACCACGGGGCATTGTGCTCACCATGTCCTGTTAAGTTTTCTATGGTTATCACCTAGTGCCAAAATTGCAGTTTTTTTTCCAGATTTTCATGTTTTGATCTTATTTCCCGACTTTCCAAATTCCAGGCTCTGACAATATCTCCCCTTGGGACTCAGACTAGCATGAATGGATTAGAAAATGAATAAAATAGCCCAACATGAATGCAAAATAGCTCGAAAAAGCATAGAACATAGAATCTTCAACCTTAAGCAAAAACATGACTTTAAAACTCATTTATTGAACATGAATTCATATGTAACCATGAAAATAACTGAAATGCATGATTTTGGCTGGTTGGTTCATGAAGGAGCTAAATATCGGGATATCATATTGGCTTCGACTCCCATTTAGCACCCTAAATATCTTTATTCCTCTATAACACATTAACCAAAGCTACCTCCTTATTTCTCAATCTTTTAACTTGCCAGTCCAAAATCTCGACCAGAACCTCTTCATCAGAAAGACCCTCCTTAACTTCAACTCTGTCTAATGGCATGATGGAGCTAGGATAAATAATAAACTTCCTTAATAATGACACGTGAAACACCGGATGCAACTATGCCAAATCTAGTGGTAAATCCAACTCATAAGCCACTTTCCTAATTCGCCTCAAAATCTTATATAGGCCAACATAGCGGGGACTTAGCTTCCCTTTCTTGCCGAAATGCATCACACCTTCATGGGAGAAATTTTTAAGTAAACCCAATCATTAACTTCAAATTTGATTTCTCTTCTCCACACATCTGAATAGAACTTTTGTCAGCTTTGGGTCATTTTCAACCTTTCTCTAATTAGTCTCACTTCTCCATAGCCTCAAACATCAACTCGAGTCCTATCAAATCAATTTCACCTTCCTCAAACCATCCGATAGGGGATCTACACAACCTATTTTACAAAGCCTCAAATAGAGCCATCTCAATAATTGAGTGATAATTGTTATTATAAGCAAACTCTATTAACGGCAAATATTCTTCCAATTTCCTTTGAATATGATCATGCATGCTCTCAACATATCCTCTAAAGTCTGAATGATGCATTCAGCCTGACCATCTGTATGTTGATGAAAAGATGTACTAAGCTTCACTTAGGTACCTAGACCCTTTTAGAAAGATCTCCAAAACTGAGATAAGAACTGAGTGGCTCGATCATAAATGATAGACAGTGGGACACCATGAAGCTTCACCAATTCTTGAATATATAAGCTAGCATAGTCCTTGGCTATATATTAAGTATTAATATGGAGAAAATGAGCTAACTTAGTCCTTCGATCAACAATCATCCAACTAGAATCATGTTGCCTATGAGTACGAGGCAAACTCGTAACAAAGTCCATATTCAAGGCTTCCACTTCCAAATAGGAATTTCAATGTCTTGATCCAAACCTCTCAGTTTTTAATGTTCAACTTTGACTTATTGACATTTGTTACACTTAGACACTAATTTTTCCATATCCCTTTTCATGCCATTCCACCAATACATTTCCCTCAAACCTCGATACATCTTTGTAGAACCAAGATGACTAGAATACCGCGAACTATGAGCTTCGGATAATATCATGTCTTTCAATCCCTTTATATTAGGCACACACAATTGTCCTTGATATGTCAAAACACCATCTCCCCATAGGAGTAAGCCTCAATTTCGTTTTCCAAAACCTATTTCTTTAATTTAACTAAAGCGGGATCATTGTCTTACTTTGTTTTTACATATGCCATAAGAGACGATTTAGAATAGTTTTGCACAATAATACTGCCCACTTCCAAATCAACCAATCGTACACCCAAACGGGATAAACTATGCATATTCAAAACTAAATCCTTCTTCTCATCATCAACATGGGAAACACCATGCATAGAAAATCTACTGAGAGCGTTAGAGACCATATTCGCCTTACCCGGATGGTATGGAACACTCATATCATAATCTTTTTGTTATGACCCGACCTAGAGCCTAATTGTAACATAGTGATCAAAGTCCCAAAGGGTTCCAATCAAGCCTCTTGTACATATCATAAGCATACACAAGGTAAAGTAAAAGTAAAAACATCATAAGAGAGTCTAAACTATGAATAAAAATTTAAGAATGCCACATGACAACATAGACTCAAAATATTTGTCCAACTAGATGCCTCTACTCATGAACATGGGTGGGGGATAAGACATGTACCTAGCTCACCATCAATATAAAACATAGGAAAAGTCTTTGAAATAATAACCAACTCGATAACTAGTCCCCGATAAATAATGACTCACCACAAACACCACCGGAAAGAAAAGCTTAACTAGCCACGTAGATGAGTATAATCTTCAACCTCAACCCCTACATAAAAAGTATGCATTAGTACGTTGGAATGTACTAAGTATGAGGGCGTGACATGCAACGTAAATTATGGAATGCAAAGGTCAAGTAAATCACATGATAAGATGGAATATGTAAAGTCATGATAAAATTATATTGACCAAAGCATTTAAAATCATAAATTCAAAATCATAACATAATTAGGAGATCATACATATATGGGATAGGAACCATAACCGACAATAAGACCATGCTAAAGGCATGAACTTCCATAGGTATGGTCAAAATAGGAGCCAAAGTGAACAATAACTTGATATTTTGAATGCTGGAATAGAACTCATGAAGAAACTAGAAAGCCCTTTTTGAATTAACGTAGTCAAATTAGATGCAATAAAATAGAACCACTTCACAAATCGCCTATGGTAACTAGGCAAATCTACAAATCTCCAAATCTCTGTAGGTGAAGTGGGCCTATACCAGTTGACAAACCTCTTTTACAGTACTTTTAGGCATTGCAACATACCACCACACACCTGCAGTAGTACCCCCCACAAATAATGCCTCATTTCGACTACAATTTAACTATAACTACTTCAATTTAAGATTGTTTCTAACATCAAGTATTTCTATGATATTTTCACATTTCCAGCCACTTAAACAACATATAATACACTCCATACCAATACCATAACCTCCAAATTGAAAGTAAATACCTTACCTTATCCAAAATTGGCCAAAACTCGCCAAAACTATCAAAACGTGAATTCTAGACAACCTACTTTCTTGTATTGTCGCTTAGTTTTGAAGGCTTAATTGAGGGAAAAAGGATTTGTGGCCTCAATGAAAGTTATAGACATGTGTTTTAGGGTCGCATACAATTTAGAATCACCCCTACATTATTTTTTTACAAAAACATATTCCCAAAATACCAATAGTAGTCCGTGTAGGATTTCCAAAACAAAATCTAGGCAGCACCTCCCCTATACTTCATCATCCTTTTTCGAGCAGCTAAAAAAATGGGTTTTAGAGGCTAAATTAAAGTTATAGAACTATGAAATAGATTTCCAAAATATCTTGAATCACTCCAAATGAAGTTTTACATAAGGAGTTATACTAATATTACTAACAACAGTCTAATTTAAAAAACCGGTTTGTTAACAAGAACAAAAACTCCTCGTTGCCCCAACGATAAATTTTATGTTGTTAACCACCATTGCTTAACTGAAGAATAACTTAGACACTTAACTTACAGAATGAAATCGGAGGACTTACCTTTTCTTGGCAAAATTAGTGGTTGCCTCTAGCCTTCTCTCTAGTTTCTCTATGTTTTCCAAAGTGAAAGGATGAAGAAATGAAACATTTTCAGCATACTACATATGTATATATCCCTCCTTTAGAAAGTGACACGTGGAAGCCCCCTAGATATGTGGCATCCCCCTAGGGTGCCCCTCATGCATGCCTCAAATCCAAAGCTGCCACGTGGAAGCGTGGGGTCCATCCCAAGTAGGTGCGTCGTCTCCCTATTTCTGTTCTGTGGTTTCATAGTCTCATCTCACTTTAATAGCCTATATATTCCTTGCTACTTAAGCTCGATGTGTACTCAAGTAGATTAGTTATATAAGACGTCCAAGCCGATAGCTTACGCAAGCAAGTCGAATTCCACGATTTGTTAGTTGTCCTCCAACTCCTTCCAAATACTTATAACTCTATTTCCAATCTTCACTATCACAGGGCATCACATCCTCCCTTCCTTAGAGTTATTTGGTAACGTGATAGATAATAGGGATCACATGACAATTTTCAAGAAGCTTAAGAACATGTCTCAAGGTACAGAAGTACGGGATATAACAGATAATCACCTTATTCAGATTCCTATAATCATTACAAATATGTGTAGACCTATCCATCTTCTTTATAAATAATATGGGAGAACCCCAAGGAAATATAATTATTCAAATAAATTTTTACTCAATTTTTGTAACTGATCCTACAACTCATTTAACTTTGTCAAAGTCATCCTATATGGAAAACTAAAAATGTATTGAGTGCCCGATTCTAAATTAATAGCAAAATCAATATCACGATCATGTGGAACACCGAGAAGTTTGTCATGTTGCCACCTCCAATAATCCACAATGGATGTGGGTAAAGTCTATGTTTATTTAAATGCCTCTATTCTTTTCATTCATTTGCCAGCAATTTCATATGATAAAATTCTTTCATTCAATTTTCATTAACCAAATAAATTTCATCTCTCAAAAATTGATGAAACTTAATATTACTCATATACATACAACTTCAGCATAATTCATTAAACATTGTATGTGAAACTTTAATAGCATAAATATTGTACATATTTATATATAATAGGTTGAAAGGTTATAGCAGAAATAAAATGCTTTGGCATTTAATTTGATCATCAAAGGAAAAATTAATTATTTATATCAAGTTATTCGAGCTCAAATTTGAGGTATGTGAAGGTTAATTTTCATTACCCAAAATTGGGTCATAATGGAGGCTATCATAAACTCCTAGTGGACAAGCCAAGATCCAATGACAAATGATAAGTTGAAAGTATAATAGAGATACAAAGAAATAATAATTCTAAGAAGAGGGGTCGATAGCATAAATATTGTAACGACCCATTCTATTCATTATGGATAAGGCAATGAGGAAGAAATTTTGGCTAGAACACCTTTGAGTAATAACTTAGAAATTTCAAGACTAGGTCACACTTGAATAAATTTTGAGTTAGGTGAGGTCTAGGGAGTTCTAGCAATGGATTAGAATTGATTTCATGGACATCATTTATGGGATATACTCTGGGTAGATCACCAGTACATTTGTGAAGCATCCATATCTGATGGACTGGGCGTATGGTTTCCAAATCAGGTGGGAAGTTCAATTTACAAGTAACTTTGTCTATCTTACGATTAACTTGATAAGTTCTAATGTAGTTTGGGCTAAGTTTCCTTTTCTTGCCGAATCTTATTATTTCCTTCCTTGGTGACACTTTTAAGAATACCCAATCATCGACTTGAATGATAAATGTCGACGTTGATTATCCGCTTGTAATTTCTACCAACTTTGGGCTGCTAGTTAATAGCTTGATCAATTAGGTTTGGGTCTGCTAGTTTATTCTTCCCAACATTAACCCGATCAATATGGGACTTACACATCCTTCCATATAAAGCCTTGTACGGGGCCCTCTGGATATTAGGATGGTAGCTATTATTGTAGGCAAACTCGATAGGTGGTAGGTGACTGTCCAGTTACCTTCAAAGTTAACAACACCAACTCACGACATATCTCCCAGTGTTTAAGTAGTATGCTCAGTCTGCTCATTAGTTATGAGGATGAAAGGCGGTACTAAGACCTACCTATGTTCCTGACTTTTTCTTGGACTTATATCCAAACGCTAGTTGTAAGTTAAGCTCCTTTATTCAAGACAATAGTTGTGGGGACCTTAAGTATTACTTCTCGACTTCTTAGAGAAGACTTTAACTGGTACTCTACCTTTTGGGTTTCTTCTTATTTTCCCAATCCTTAGGGTTGGCTACTAAGTAGTACTAAAGTTCGTTCATACAGTGACCTTCATAGACGCGTTGAGCTCTGTCTATCATTAGCTGGTATAATTCGGAAGGAATTTGGCATATAAGTTCGCCATCTTTTAGTAACCAGTTAATTCTGCTTGTCTTGGTTAAACTATTTCACAATTTTCTTATCCATCTTATAACCTTCTAAACATGTTATCTCATGTCATCCTTTACCTTCATGAGAATATAAAAAGGTGCTCAACTTGACTTGAGAAGTATCTTAGCTTCGTCTCGCTAGGTGTCATGTGTTACCTTGCCTTTTCCTCCCTTATTCTACAATCGATATTGGGATGGCTCTTTGGTCCAACTATGGCCATGTCTTACTTTCCCTTAACTCTAATCCCATTTTGGTAGTTTGGCTGAACCCATCTTAGCATCTCTCATTTCCTATCATAGGGGGTTTTCTGTTCCCCTTCCTTTGTTATTTATCTATTACAACATCAGTCACGACTAATTTGATAGCCAACATATTGGCTTTTAATCCAGCATCATATCCTTATCCTTTATAGTATCTCCTGAGTTAATCGATACCATTCCCTAGTTGTACCCTTTCCTTTCCATGCACATTCATCTTCTAATATTATGTCATTCAGGGTCTTGTCAAAAACTTCTTAACACTGCCTTAAGATACTATTCTAACTTCTATCCAATCATTGGTGGCTTTCAGACCTTACTAACTTGTTTCATCAAGGGATCTTATTGAGTTTAAGCATCCATGTCCAATATATTGTAGTATCTACTGTTTCCATCTCACCCTTGCATTCCTCTTATTCGTTTCCCCCCTTTAACAGGGTACTTATACCTTTATCCTCTTATACCTTACTCTATGTCTCTGTGTCCAGTCTCAAATTCATCCAATTTCTTTTCCCAAGTTACTTAGTACTGTATCCTATCCCCGTATTGTTGTACCATACCTTTAAATTCATACTTACATATTTAGTTCATAATATCTATCTGGGGTGGTTCTGTTAGAATTTCCCCCCATCGACTCTATCTTCAATTAATTGGTGAAGAGTTAATAAAGCGTTACCTTGGGACATATTCTAATTACCACTAAAAGGGAACTATAATCCAATGAGCATCACTGTGCTCCTTAATGTTTGACTCACATGGTCTTCCTATAGATTTATTCTTAAGTTGTGAACAACTTATTTAGTCCTCTAATAATAGTTGAGGGTTCTATACTTTTCAACCACAAATGAAACTCCATCATTGGGCATCTTGCTCTTCAACATGAGCTCTTACCTAAGGCTAACTACGACTAAAGATACCTTAGGCTGAACTTTACTACTCAGATAGGTTTTTGCTTTCCCGAAATAAAATTTCCCAAGTAAAAAGGGTGCCTTTTGTCGATGACCTGGAGGGCACCTGCTTTAATTCAACATACTAGAGGTACTTGGTATCAACTTCCAAGACATATTAAGAATCTATGTTTCATTCCCTTTTTTTGTTTTGGGAAAATTTCAGCAGAGTTTCCTCTATATTCCTTAACTATCCCCAAAACCTACACGTAGGAAATACCAATAATGCCTCACAGGGCCAACATATATATTCATATCACATCACAACCATATAGGGCTTTTAATATCATCTCATATCGCAGCAACACAGGGCTTTCAATATCACCAATAGTATAAAAATAATGGACTTACCTCATATGTCCAACTTCGAACTGAATATGTTACACTTCCCTATCTACTCTCCTTTGAGTTTTTAACTTTATATTTCAATCATACTTCAATACCATACCTAACATATATCCTTTATACCTTTGCTTACCTGCGTGCTTTGTGACTTCCAATATTGTCAGTCACTTCCTTCCGTTGATGTCGTTCTTCTGTTAAGATCCAAGGTTAGTATAAGGAGTTTTCCTATGACTCAGATCTATAGCATAATCTTACATATGAAAGAACGTAACATCCTAAATATCCTCTAGCCTCCTGTTTATAGATGTGGCGCGCAACACACCAATAGACAAGACTCTACTAGATACGATCTGTAGACATTCCAAGAATGAACTGCTCTGATATCACTTCTGTCCTGACCCAACCCCATGGGCAATTACTGGGGTCTGACCTAGACCCTTATATCTGCATCTATTAGATGTAATGATCAATATAAGAACTATCCATAAGAACCCTAGTGGGTCTTAACATTTTCATACCTGTAGCCTCTTTCATTTTTATCTTATCATGAAAGGGCATGCAAGCCAACAAGGCTTCCATAGTACCTTAATATTTAAAATACTTTATGTAGGCATAACTGAAAAGAACTTACACATATAACCCATACATATGTCTACAAACCTCTAAGAACATTAATAGTAACATATGGTGGGACAGGGCCCCCGCCGTACCCCTGAATAAACAAATATATACATAGGAGGTTTGGTAATACAACTTGGCTCCAAATCAATGGAGCTCCTTCCAAACTGGCTGAGTGGAATCCTAAGCTGGCAAACTTCCAACACTTGTGTCTGTACTTGTGGGCATAAAACGCAGCCCCCCCGGAGAACGGGGGGTTAGTACGACATATGTACTGAGTATATAAGCATAACATAACTGAGATAACAATTGAAACAAGGATGTAGGAAACTAGGTATAATATTTAATAGGGTACTATACCTGCACCTCACAAAATAAAGTTATGTATACCATTATCACTTACCGTATCCGGATAGCTCAAGGACTCAGTGTTACAAATACATCATCTATCATGATAGGCATATACATATTGTTAGCGCTGTGGAATGTACAACCCGATCCATATATATAGCAAGCACATGCCGAAGAACGATGGCCCGATCCACATATCGTCTAATAATGCCGAGGAACGACAACCCGATCTGTATATCATATGATAATACCAAGGTACGATGGTCCGATCCTTATATCGTATGATAATGCCGAGGTACGACGGCCCGATCCGTATATCATATGATAATGTCGAGGTATGATGACCCTATCCGTATGCATATATATAATTTAATAGTGTCGAGGAATGATGGCCCGATCCACATATCACATAACAATGCATATACGCGCACGTAAAACTTTATAACATATCAAATATCCCTTAGGTATCACCATAAAGTATATTCAAGAGCCCCTAGGTATAGGAGATTACACATTCCATCACTATTCAGCCTATAGTTCAACTACTTTAAGACCCTTATCATTCAAAAGTGAGTATAGGTCATGAGTCACATCCAGAACCTATAAATGGAACTGTCTCTAACTCATATTATACATATCGTTTCACTTATATTAAGACATTTAAAGAAAAGAGAGTGATTGGCTTCATGTGTATTACTTTGTATCACGTAGAAGGCTTATAATACCATAACACAACTATCGCGGTAGTTCTAACATCAAAAAGTGAATAGGATTAACGAGTCATGCTCGGGGTTCTAAGAATGGAACTATCCCCACATTACATATAACAACCACTTATGGATAAAACATGACAAGAGAAAAGAAGAGTTAAGCTTTACATACTCGTCCCTTCCTAACGTATGGAAGGCTTAAAAAGCCCTAGTTCAATTATTGTAAGAATTCTATCATCAAGAAGTAAATATGAACCGTGAATTATGCTTGGCATATATGAGTAGATTTACCCTCAAGATCATATCATTCACCACTTAACTTTAAGACATGTGAAAAAAAAGGAAGATATAAACTTTATGTACTTACGCCAAAGACATGCCAAGAGTAGGAATAAGCTTTACATACACTACTTTTCAGCATATAGAAGACTTGAGGAATGAGAGCTTAACTACTTTAAGAGTCTTAACATTCAGAAGTGAACACGAATTATGAATCATGAATCATGTTTAGAGCTCATGAATAGAATTACCCCAGACTTCATCCATATATCATTTGTCACTTAAATCTAAGACATGCCCAAAAGAAAAGAGAGACAGGCTTTACATACCTCTTACGGGTTACTCTTTGTCACGCTTGCCTTGTCGTCCTTAGAACCTATTCAACACGGAAGAAATACAAATATAAACAACCCTTGACTTTTTAGCATATTAAGTTGCACATGAGTATTCATAGAACTTATTTCCTCGCTCTTCTTCTTGACTAGTTCTTTAGTTAGTTAAGGCGTTACCGGAAATCGGGTAGCACCTCCTCTATAACCTACCCTATCTGAATTTTCAATTAAATCACTAATAACTACATCCAACCAACAACAACAACCTTCACCATATATATAAGCAATTCACATCAACATTGCACAATACAAACTCCAAACGACTCGCTCAAAGTTATGATATCAAAAATAGGGTTTCTAGTCTCTATTTTGTAAATCCTTTAACTGTACGAAGCAGAGGGTTGTGTGTCTTAAACCAGAAGCTAAAAAACCTCATTTAGAATACTTTTAGGAACTGAAACACACCACCACACACCTACAGAAGTGACCCACACGTACAATGCCTCATTTCGACTACAATTTAACTATAACGACTTCAATTTTAGATTGTTTCCAATGTCAAGCATTTTATGATATTTTCACATTTCCAGACACTTACACAACATATAATACACTTAATACCAATACCATAACCTCCAAATTGAAATTAAAGACCTTATCTTACCCTAAATTGGCCAAAACTTGCCAAAACTATCAAAATGTGAATTCTGGACAGCCTACTATTTTGTATTGTCGCTTAGTTTCGAAGGAGTAATTGAGGGAAAAAGGATTTTTGGCCTTAATGAAAATTATATACATGTATATTAGCATCTCATACAATTTCAAATCACCCGTACAGTAATTGTTTACAAAAATATATGCCCAAAATACCAACAGCAGTCCGTGTAGGATTTCCAAAACAAAATATGGGCAGCACCTACCCTATACTTCATTACCCATTTTCGAGCATATAAATGAAAAAATGGGTTTTAGAGGCTAAATGAAAGTTATATACCTATGAAATAGCTTTCGAAAACATCTTGAATCACTTGAAATGAAGCTTTACACAAGGATTTATACTAGTATTACTAACAACAGTCCCATTTAAAAAATGAGTTTGTTAACAAGAACAAAAACCTCCTCATTTCCCCAACGATAAATTTTATGTTGTTAAACATTGTTGCTTAGCTGAAGAATACCTTAGACACTTACCTTACTGAACAAAATGGAGGAATTACCTCTTCTTGGCAAAATTTGTGGCTGCCTCTAGCCTTCTCTCTAGTTTCTCTAAGTTTTCCAAAGTGAAAGGATGAAGAAATTAAACATTTTTAGCATACTACACATGAATATATCCCTCCTTTAGAAGGTGACACGTGGCATCCCCTTAGGGTTCCACCTCATCCATGCCTCCAACCCAAAGGTACCACGTGGCAGTGTGGGGTCCACCCTCAGTAGGTGAGTCACCTACTTGCTTCAAGTAGGTGCGTCGTCTCCTTATTTCTCTTTCATAGTTTTGTAATCTCATCTCACTTTAAGAGCCTATGTATTTCTTGCTACTTAAACTCGATGTGTACTCAAGTAGCTTAGTTATATAAGACGTCCAAGCCAGTAGCTTACTCAAGCAAGTAGAGTTCCACGATTTGTTAGTTGTCCTCCAACTCTTTTCAAATACTTATAACTCTATTTCCAACCTTCACTATCACAGGGCATCACATCCTCCCTTCCTTAGAGTTATTTGGTAACGTGATAGATAATAGGGATCACATGACAATTTTCATGAATCTTAAGAACATGTCTCAAGGTACAGAAGTACGGGATATAACAGATAATCACCTTATTCAGATTCCTATAATCATTACAAATATGTGTAGACCTATCCATCTTCTTTATAAATAATATAGGAGAACCCCAAGGAAATATAATTATTCAAATAAATTTTTACTCATTTTTTGTAACTGATCCTACAACTCATTTAACTTTGTCAAAGTCATCCTATATGGAAAACTAAAAATGTATTGAGTGCCCGATTCTAAATTAATACCAAAATCAATATCACGATCATATGGAACACCGAGAAGTTTGTCATGTTGCCACCTCTAATAATCCACAATGGATGTGGGTAAAGACTATGCTTATTTAATTGCCTCTATTCTTTTCATTCATTTGCCAGCAATTTCATATGATAAAATTCTTTCATTCAATTTTCATTAACCAAATAAATTTCATCTCTCAAAAATTGATGCAACTTAAGATTACTCATATACATACAACTTCAACATAATTCATTAAACATTGTATGTGAAACTTTAATAGCATAAATATTGTACATATTTATATATAATAGGTTGAAAGGTTTTAGCGAAAAGAAAATGCTTTGGCATTTAATTTGATCATCGAAAGAAAAATTAATTATTTACATCAAGTTATTCCCGCTAAAATTTGAGGTATGTGAAGGTTATTTTTTATTACCAAAAATTGGGTCATGATGGAGCCTATCATAAACCCCTAGTGGACAAGCCAAGATCCAATGACAAATGATAAGTTGAAAGTAGAATAGAGATACAAAGAAATAATAATTCTAAGAAGAGGGGTCGATAGCATAAATATTGTAACGACCCATTCTATTCATTATGGATAAGGCAATGAGGAAGAAATTTTGGCTAGAACACCTTTGAATAATAACTTAGAAATTTCAAGACTAGGTCACACTTGAATAAATTTTGAGTTAGGTGAGGTCTAGGGAATTCTAGCAATAGATTAGAATTGATTTCTGGGATTTGATTGTTGGCTTATAGCCAAGACATTAATGACCCCGTACGGCTTTACAAAATCAAATTCGAGCAAGTATAACTCTCGAAATTGATCTTGACATAGAAGGGTTGTTTTAGAACATCAAGGTTTGATGTTGTATAGTTAAATGGGGGCTTGGGAAGTAAAATTTGAGTTTCTCTTAATGTCTAACCCCCTATAGCAGGAATAATCCTTCTATGGCTATATGGGGCTGCTATAGCAGGCCAGTCGCAGGTTTTATCAGCAAAAAGTTCCAAAAACGTTATTATTTCTCCAATTTTATTTTGGGAGAGCTAAGTCAACTTAAAGCTATTTCGTTTTTAATTTTCCACCAATAATTTTTGTAATGGTAATTTATTCATTCCTCTAACGTGTAATTTGATTCTTAGACAATAGAATGTATAAGCATTCACTTCGGAGAAGGTTTTGGATCAAATTGCATGCAACGAATGTATTACTTGGTTGTTTAAGTGTGTGTGCCTATTCATTGTGGTTGTAATTATGTTGTGTGAATTCATGTTTGATCGGGTACTACATCATTACAATTGGATCGGACACCACGCCAGCATAATTGGATCAGGTGCCACATCGGAACATAATTAGAATAGGTTCCACACCGGCACATAATTGGATCAGGTACCATACTGGTACACTAACTATTGGTATAGGTACCATGCCGGTAAACTAAAACTTTGGTTATGGATTTCATAAGTTGACTGTTGAATTGTGATTTAGTATGTTTACCTATATAATTATCTAAGAGTTAGAATAATTGTGTTTTGTTTATATATTTGGTTGCCTTACTATGTTGTGGTTTCTTGTGCATATTTCATTTACTAAAAATGTTGCGTGATCCTACCAATACACTATGGTTTTGTATTGATATTGCACTTGCTCTTTATTTATTGAGTACATGGGATCTTCAGGCGGTTATTCAGACCTTAGCTAGGAGATTGTTGACCGATGATTCAAGGGTGGGCTAGTGATTTCATGCTGCCATGGATTCATCTTGGTTCTTAGTCCCTTCTCTTTGGACATAGGCCTTTCCACACATTTATTTTTCATTTATTGATTTTGGGATAACATTCCCTTACTCTAGATATTTAGTAAAGTATTGGTACAATAACTTTCAGTTTCTGCATTATTTTGGTAAATTTTTTGAGTTTATGGAACTCAAATTTTAAACTACATTTAATATATTTTCACTCATTTAGTGCATATTTGGGTTAATAATTGTGTTGTAGTTTTGTCAGTTTTGGTTCTCCCATTGGAGGGTTAATATGGGTGTCACTCATAGTGGGATCAGATCGTGACAAAGTTGGTATTATATCCATAGGTCATGTCACGACCCGAATCCGGGTGTGATGGCACTCATCTCAATCCACCGAGATGAGTCAGCCTAATACCCAACGAAAAGTAGATGCGGAAGAAAAGAAAAGAATCACAATTTAACTTAAGCGAAAACACATAAAAGAAGCTCAACATCCCCCCAAGATTGGTTGTCACGTGTACAAGCCACTAATTTATTATCGAAGTACGAAAAGAAATACAGTCACAATGTCTTTGTCTCTAGAATAGGACTAAAACATAAGAAACGAGCAAGAGGTGTCCGCTAGATAGACGTAACAGCTACCTCGACACTCGGAATGATAATATCCTCAGAAGCGGTAGTAAACTGTAGGAGATCAAGCAGGACTGTGCTCACAACCTACACAAGTGTGGAAGCAAGGGGTGAGTACCAAACAACACGGTACTCAGCAAGTGGATAGCTAAAACTAAGCAAAGCTCAATAAATACAAGTACTCCTGTCCTCCCAACCGAACCTCCTTAACTACAACCTGCATAAAATCAGCCCAACTCTACACTTGTATAATAACAACAGTAATACAGTCCACAAATACTCATCAATAGTCTCGTCAATGAATCATACCAAGTCAAGTTCAGCACACAGAGCAATATGGGGGTAAACACAAATTCACAAATATCAGAAAGATGCAATGCAATGCAATGAAATGATGCATGTCTGTCCTATCGGTACACATCCGCTGAATCACAGTCCGGAACCCATGGGGGACATTTCTGTCCATGTAACCTGCCACGGAGCGTGTGGCCCGTCCCCTCAATATATATATCTTGCCACGGAGCGTGTGGCCCGACCCCTTTATTTCACAATACCTGCCATGGAGCGTGTGGCCCGACCCCTTTGTTCATATTACTTGCCACGGAGCGTGTGGCCCGACCCCTTTTGTTTCATATCATTTTCAGTATCAACACAATATGTCAGAACCAGTGCAATCAATTCATGTTCATATAATTCACGATAATAACATGACAACCACAATAATTTTTCATATCTCACATCAACATAGTCATTTCACATGTCCAAAATCACAACATATCAATTTCACCAATACATGTCATTAGATCACCATTTTATACTCTCATCTCCATTTTTTAAGGTCAATCATACATTCAATAATCCAGTTCAATTTTCATTACTCCCTAGTATATATGACACGGAAATACAAGCATCTATAAGCTTAAACTGAGGTTTAGAAATTCACTTGCCTTAATTAATCAAGAAATCACTCCGAGACTTGGGTCTTCCCTTTTCGTTGAGCCTCTAAATCAATGTAATCTAGTCAAATAAATAATCACAATAAGATTTTGGAACTAAAACACCCATATTATTATATGTCTAGCCTAGACCCAAAACCTACCCAAATCTATAATCAAGTTCCCAAATCTTGATTCCAATTAATAAACCTAATCTTATATTTTCTAAATTCAAGCCTAGGGTTAAGTCTCAATTCCTCCAAATAACGTAAATCCAATGATGTTCATATAATAAAACACACCTAATATTTAATTATCTATCTCAATATATAAAACTTTATCTATAATGTAAAACAAAATAATATGATTAACAATTGAAGCCATCTGGTTTACGAAACCAGTGGCGACAATTGACCAATTTTCTTTTCAATCATGGAAAAGTAATTAGCAACATTTACTTCATCATATATGAAGACATCAATCTAAGTAGAAAACACAATCAATTCTTACCTGAAGCCGTCGAAGTTTCCTCGTCGTTCTCTTCTCTTTTCTTTTTTTTTTTCTTAAAAACTAATTATGTATTATAATTTTACAAACCCTTCTAACCTATTTTAATAAATATATATAAAAAAAGTGGTATAGTATATTAAATAAATTAACACTTTAGCCCATCAATTAAATTAATTCTCTAAAATTATCCCTCAACTAATTAACTTAATTATTTAAAATTACCGTCAATTAATTAATTATAGTTATCGAAAATTCCAAATTTTTAATTTAAATTTACGGGGAGAGTATTTTACGAAAGAGAGATGACTCATTCTCAAAATGACCAAACAGGTCATTACATTATCCACCACTAAAAATCATGTTCGTCCTCGAACATAAAGTAAAAGAAGTACCTGAAGCTTCGAAAAGCTGGGGATATCTAGCGCGCATATCAGCCTCTGTTTCCCAAGTCGCCTCTCTGACTGAACGGCGCTTCCATTGTACCTTCACCGAAGCTATCTCCTTGGTTCTAAGCTTACGAACCTGCCTATCTAGAATGGCTATAGGCTCCTCCTCAAATGTCAGGTCTGGACCTAACTCCACTGAATCGAGTGATAACACATGAGACTCATCCGGAACATACTTCCGAAGCATGGAAACATGAAACACGTTATGCACAGCCGATAAGCTAGGTGGCAAGGCCAATCTATAAGCCACCTCTCCAACTCGTGCCAAAATCTCAAATGGGCCAATGAATCGAGGGCTGAGCTTGCCCTTTCTCCCAAACCGCATCACGCCCTTCATGGGAGACACTCGAAGCCAAACATGATCACCCACCATGAACTCCAATGGTCGAACTCTCCGATCTGCATAACTCTTCTGTCTACTCTGGGCTGTCAAGAGTCTACCCTGAATTCTACGAACTTGCTCCATAGCATCTCTAAGCAAGTCTGTGTCTAAGGAGTCCATCTCAGCTAAGTTAAACCAGCCAATAGGAGATCGACACCGCCTACCATACAAAGCCTCAAATGGAGCCATCTGGATACTGGAGTGATAACTGTTGTTGTAGGCAAACTCCGCTAGGGGCAAGTGTTGATCCCATCTAGCACCAAAATCAATAACACAAGCTCGAAGCATGTCCTCCAACACCTGGATCGTCCGCTCAGACTGACCATCGGTCTGTGGGTGAAAAGCTGTACTCATATCAAGTCTAGTGCCCAAACCATGCTGTAATGCCTGCCAAAAGTGCGAAGTAAATACTGAACCTCGATCCGAAACAATGGATACTGGGACACCATGAAGCCGAACGATATGGTTAATATACAACTGGGCTAACTTATCCGCTGTGTACTTTACCTTAACCGGAATAAAATGGGCAGACTTTGTCAGTCTGTCAACAACCACCCATATAGAATCATAACCACCCACGGTGGGAGGTAAACCCACAACGAAGTCCATGGTGATCATTTCCCACTTCCAAGTGGGAATAGGCATCCTCTGACTCACACCCCCAGGCCGCTGGTGCTCACACTTTACTTGCTGGCAAGTCAAACACCTGGATACGAACTCTGCGATGTCCTTCTTCATCCCACACCACCAATAGTGCTGGCACAGATCATGATACATCTTGGCTGCTCCCGGATGGATGGAATACCTTGAACAATGAGCCTCTTCTAAAATAAGTCTAGTCAGGTCACCCACCTTAGGCACACAAATTCTGCCGTCAATCCTCAGTACACCTTCCGAATCAAGTATCACCTCCTTAGCTTCACCTCTTAATACCTTGTCTCGAATGATACATAACTTCTCATCCTGAAACTGTCTCTCCCGAATCTGGTCAATCAAGGAAGAACGTGCCTCCATAAAGGCAAGAACACCACCATCCTCTGAAATCTGCAACCGGACAAGGCTATTAGCTAGCCTCTGAACATCTCTAGCTAATGGTCGCTCCTCAACTCGGATCGCGGCAAGACTCCCCATACTAGAGGACTTCCTGCTCAAGGCATCCGCCACCACATTGGCTTTTCCTGGGTGGTACAAAATAGTCATGTCGTAGTCCTTCAGTAACTCAAGCCATCTACGTTGCCTTAAGTTCAGATCCCTCTGACTGAATATATACTGAAGACTCCTATGATCGGTGAAGACCTCGCAATGCACACCGTATAGGTAATGACGCCATAACTTAAGCACGAAAACCACAGCCGCTAACTCCAAATC
This sequence comes from Solanum dulcamara, assembly GCF_947179165.1. Taxonomy (NCBI): domain Eukaryota; kingdom Viridiplantae; phylum Streptophyta; class Magnoliopsida; order Solanales; family Solanaceae; genus Solanum; species Solanum dulcamara. Next base: position 25,541,395 of record NC_077242.1, read on the forward strand.
ATGAGTGGGATAGTTTTTCTCATGGGCCTTCAACTGTCTCGAGGCATAAGCAACCACTTTTCCCTTTTGCATCAACACACCGCCTAACCCAATGCCAGAAGCATCGCAGTATACAGTAAATCCCACACCTTCCTCGGGTAGCGTCAAAATAGGAGCCGAAGTCAATAAAGTCTTGAGCTTTTGGAAGCTCGCCTCACATTCATCGGACCAATGAAAATCCACGGCCTTCTGAGTCAATCTAGTCAGTGGAGCTGCAATAGTGGAGAATCCATGCACGAACCGTCTATAATAACCAGCTAACCCCACAAAACTACGAATCTCAGTAGGAGAAGTAGGCCTTGTCCAACCTCTAACTGCCTCAATCTTAGCTGGATCCACTCTAATCCCCTCTTTGGACACCACGTGTCCTAAAAATGTAACAGAATCAAGCCAAAATTCACACTTGGAGAACTTTGCATACAACTTTTCTTCCCTCAATTTCTGAAGTACCAACCTTAAATGGCGGACATGATCTGCCTAAGTCTTGGAATACACCAGGATGTCATCAATGAATACTATCACAAAAGAATCTAAGTACGGGCGGAACACTCCATTCATCAACTCCATGAATGCTGCGGGGGCATTCGTCAACCCAAATGACATCACCAAAAACTCGTAGTGACCATAACGAGTCCGAAAAGCTATCTTAGGAATATCTGATGCCCTAATCTTCAACTGATGATAACCGGACCTCAAGTCTATTTTGGAAAACAATGCCGCTCCTTGTAGCTGATCAAATAAATCATCAATACGGGGAAGAGGATATTTATTTTTAATAGTTACCTTGTTCAACTGCCTGTAATCGATACACATCCTCATAGTCCCATCCTTCTTCTTTACAAACAGAACCGGTGCACCCCAAGGAGACACACTAGGGCGAATAAACCCCTTACTCAACAAGTCTTGCAACTGATCCTTCAACTCCTTCAATTCAACTGGAGCCATGCGGTATGGAGGAATAGAAATGGGTTTAGTGCCAGGCTCTAAGTCAATAGCAAAATCAATATCCCTATCCGGAGGAATACCAGGAAGATCAGTAGGAAATACATCAGAAAACTCCTTAACCACTGGAACAGTATCTATAGGAGGTGACTCAATACTGGTATCCCGAATAAAGGCCAAATAAGACATACACCCTCTATCAATCAACCTCTGAGCACGAATATATGAGATAACCTTATTGGGATAGGAGCCACTAGTACCCTTCCACTCAATCCGCGGGGCACCAGGTATCGCTAAGGTAACAGTTTTTGCATAACAATCGAGAATAGCACGATGGGGAGAAAGCCAATTCATACCCAATATCACATCAAAATCTACCATCCCCAGAATAATCATATCTACCCAAGTATCATACCCGGCCAAGGAAATAAGACAGGATCGATACACTCGATCCACCACTAAGGGTTCACCCACGGGTGTAGAAACATGAACGGGCACGGACATACGATCACATGTCAAATCAAAGTTAGATGCAAAATAGGCAGACACATAAGAAAATGTAGATCCTGGATCAAATAATACAGATGCAGGTCGATGACAGACTGGGACAATACCTGTGATAACGGCGTTGGAAGCCTCAGCCTCGGGTCTCCCTGGAAAAGCATAACACTGAGCTCCCCTACCACCTCCGACCTGCCCAACACCTCTACCTCCTCCTTGAGGGAATATAGCACCACTAGCACCCCTACAAAGAGTGCGACCACCTCTACTAGTCTGGGCTCTACCTCGACCTCTGACCGGCGGAGCTGGTCCTCTAACTGAAACTGAAGAACTAGGCTGGGTTCCTCCTCGACCCTGAGATGTACACTGCCATGAAAGATGATCTGGATCACCACAAGTATAACATACTCTCCCGTGCGAAAACCTCTGCGATGAACCTGCAGAACTTGTATAACTACCCTGGCTCATCGGCCTCTGTTGTGACCCCTGGTAACTCTGACCTGTACTGTAGGACCCACGAGGTGTCTGACCATCCAAAGAAGCTGGCATAAATGCATGAACTGGTCCTCTACGCTGAAAGGAACCACCTCCTCTATAGGACCCTCTACCTCCAGATGAGGTACCCGAAAACTGACCAGAAGCACGGGCCCTCTTGGGGTCCCCGAACTCCTCTCTCTCCATCAACTCTGCCTCCTTTGCAGCACCCACAATGGACTGGAAAGAAGCGCCCTCACGAGCAGGTCGAAAAACTGCTGTACGAATAGTATAGTTCAGTCCTCGCACAAACCTGCGAATCCGCTCTGTCTCATCAGGAAGGACAACCATGGCATGTCTGGACAACTGGTAGAAACGAGTCTCATATTCAGCAACTGTAAGTCCTTCCTGCCTCAAATTTTCAAACCGTAATCGGCTCTCTTCCTTCACACTCCAGGGGATGAAACGGTCATAAAAGGCACTAGCAAACTCATCCCAAGTCATCTGGGGTGACCAAACTGGTCTGGAGCTCGTATACACTCTCCACCACTCTCTGGCTGGTCCACGCAACTGTAGTGTAGTATAACGAACTCCATGAGTCTCAGCTAACCCTACTGCCTCCAACAACTCTCGACACATGGTCAAGAACTCGTGTGCATCCTCAGTCTTCCCACCCTGAAATTGTGGAGGGTCCATTTTTCGGAACCTCTCATATCGGCGTTGCTCGTCGTCAGTCAACATGAGCACAGGTGCAACCTGGGCTCCTCCTACCTGTACTCCATCCTCATCCGCTCTAGGGCCCGTAGGTGGCTGGTCCAACGGACCCTGAACAATTGGAATCTGATGCTGCCGTGGGGTCTGAGCTCCTGCTCTAGTCTGAGAACCCTCAGGTGTACCATTCACCCTCACACTCTGATTAAATCCTTCGAGCGCATCCAATACTCGTATCAAAGTGGCCTGAAGCAATGGTGCAGTAGCAGACTCTTGAGGGAGATGTTCCTCTCTACCATCAATCTGTGGCTCAAGAGAAGCCTCTCTAGCACGACCTCTAGCTGGCGCCGCCCCTCGGGCACGACCTCTGCCTGCCGCCACACCCCGACCACGACCTCTAGTTCGGCCTCTATCCCTACCCCTAGTTGGGGTCCCAACATCAACCTCGAGAAGTGTCTCCCTTCCTCTACCTCTAGTCGTAATTCTGGTCCTGGCCATCTGTCAGAAGGGACACGCAAAAATTCAGTACCAACACAACACGCACGATACAAAGTGAAAGAACAAAGGGAAAATTTCCTAAAAGTCCTCATAGCCTCTCGAAGATAAGTACAGACGTCTCCGTACCGATCTGCAAGACTCTACTTAAACTTGGCTTGTATACACGTGAGACCTATGAACCTGGGGCTCTGATACCATCTTTGTCACGACCCGAATCCGGGTGTGATGGCACTCATCTCAATCCACTGAGATGAGTCAGCCTAATACCCAACGAAAAGTAGATGCGGAAGAAAAGAAAAGAATCACAATTTAACTTAAGCGAAAACACATAAAAGAAGCTCAACATCCCCCCAAGATTGGTTGTCACGTGTACAAGCCACTAATTTATTATCGAAGTACGAAAAGAAATACAGTCACAATGTCTTTGTCTCTAGAATAGGACTAAAACATAAGAAACGAGCAAGAGGTGTCCGCTAGATAGACGTAACATCTACCTCGACACTCGGAATGATAATATCCTCAGAAGCGGTAGTAAATTGTAGGAGATCAAGCAGGCCTGTGCTCACAACCTACACAAGTGTGGAAGCAAGGGGTGAGTACCAAACAACACGGTACTCAGCAAGTGGATAGCTAAAACTAAGCAAAGCTCAATAAATACAAGTACTCCTGTCCTCCCAACCGAACCTCCTTAACAACAACCTGCATAAAATCAGCCCAACTCTACACTTGTATAATAACAACAGTAATACAGTCCACAAATACTCATCAATAGTCTCGTCAATGAATCATACCAAGTCAAGTTCAGCACACAGAGCAATATGGGGGTAAACACAAATTCACAAATATCAGAAAAATGCAATGCAATGCAATGAAATGATGCATGTCTGTCCTATCCGTACACATCCGCTGAATCACAGTCCGGAACCCATGGGGGACATTTCTGTTCATGTAACCTGCCACGGAGCGTGTGGCCCGTCCCCTCAATATATATATCTTGCCACGGAGCGTGTGGCCCAACCCCTTTATTTCATAATACCTGCCACGGAGCGTGTGGCCCGACCCCTTTGTTCATATTACTTGCCACGGAGCGTGTGGCCCGACCCCTTTTGTTTCATATCATTTTCAGTATCAACACAATATGTCAGAACCAGTGCAATCAATTCATGTTCATATAATTCACGATAATAACATGACAACCACAATAATTTTTCATATCTCACATCAACATAGTCATTTCACATGTCCAAAATCACAACATATCAATTTCACCAATACATGTCATTAGATCACCATTTTATACTCTCATCTCCATTTTTTAAGGTCAATCATACATTCAATAATCCAGTTCAATTTTCATTACTCCCTAGTATATATGACACGGAAATACAAGCATCTATAAGCTTAAACTGAGGTTTAGAAATTCACTTGCCTTAATTAATCAAGAAATCACTCCGAGACTTGGGTCTTCCCTTTTCGTTGAGCCTCCAAATCAATGTAATCTAGTCAAATAAATAATCACAATAAGATTTTGGAACTAAAACACCCATATTATTATATGTCTAGCCTAGACCCAAAACCTACCCAAATCTATAATCAAGTTCCCAAATCTTGATGCCAATTAATAAACCTAATCTTATATTTTCTAAATTCAAGCCTAGGGTTAAGTCTCAATTCCTCCAAATAACGTAAATCCAATGATGTTCATATAATACAACACACCTAATATTTAATTATCTATCTCAATATATAAAACTTTATCTATAATGTAAAACAAAATAATATGATTAACAATTGAAGCCATCTGGTTTACGAAACCAGTGGCGACAATTGACCAATTTTCTTTTCAATCATGGAAAAGTAATTAGCAACATTTACTTCATCATATATGAAGACATCAATCTAAGTAGAAAACACAATCAATTCTTACCTGAAGCCGTCGAAGTTTCCTCGTCGTTCTCTTCTCTTTTCTTTTTTTTTTTCTTAAAAACTAATTATGTATTATAATTTTACAAACCCTTCTAACCTATTTTAATAAATATATATAAAAAAAGTGGTATAGTATATTAAATAAATTAACACTTTAGCCCATCAATTAAATTAATTCTCTAAAATTATCCCTCAACTAATTAACTTAATTATTTAAAATTACCGTCAATTAATTAATTATAGTTATCGAAAATTCCAAATTTTTAATTTAAATTTATGGGGAGAGTATTTTACGAAAGAGAGATGACTCATTCTCAAAATGACCAAACAGGTCATTACAGGTCATTGATGTAATGGGACCAAAAAGAGTCAAGTAGAGTCTTGCTGAATTGTTCGGCAATGTCTGTACTTTTCTTTGAGAGGCTACAGAACTTTAGGAAATCTCTTAATCTTCTTTCTCTTTTCGTGCTATGACTTGATTTCAATTGGTATCTAGTGATGTAAATTGTTATCTAATATCTTTCACTCTTCTATCCATATATGGTGAACATGCAATGTGATGGTGTGAAGGGTAGTAACTCTGGAAGATAAGCATATAGAGGAACTAGGAGTGAGAGAAGATGGCCAAAGTAGAGGAAGGAGCATGGGTAGAGGCCGAGGAAGAGAAACACCCTCCATGGGTGAAGCTCAAGCTGAGAATATACCTAGGGAAAAGGCCCCTCCCGAACCCAATACTGAGGTGGAAAAGAATGTGGAGTTTTAGATCAAGGAGGATCTAGAACCAAAGGAGGGAACACATGCCAAGACTACAGGACTTCCACCTTTGGATGTAGGGATAGTTCAATAGGTACTAACTTTTCTAAGTCAGTTAGTCAATTTTGCATCCACTCCCATGATTGAAACTTGATAACTAATCCCTTATAAAGGAGGGCTCACCACAACTTCATCGGATAGGAAAACAAAACTAACCATGTAGACGGATATGATCCTCAACCTCAACCCCTACAATATAAGACAATATAGGCAACAATTTACAGTAGTAAGTTTAAATGTACTAAGTGTGAGGACATGACATACAACATAAACAATGGAATGCAATGGTCAAGTAAACTACATGATAAGATGAGATAAGTAAAACATGAGAAAAATCATAATGTCCAAAGCATTTGAAAACCATAATTGAGATCATGAAAATACATAAGAGATCCTACATATGTGGGATAGGAACCATAACCGATAATAAGACAATGAGAGATATAACATGGAATCTTGATGTTACCCCCACACCGAAAAAAGAGAAATCTATTTGCCAAGGTAGACTCTACCTTGCTTGGCGGGTCATAACATATGCTATATATGGATCCAATAGCTAGGCCATGAAGGCAACATACGGTGGCACATAGTTTAAGAGACATGAGGTTTCTACTAGGGCTTTTGGTAGGACCTCCATCTGAAGTCCACTCGATGCTAATTCAAATCCCACGGAATACATACATAGCATAGTAATAATAGTTAACATATATTATAGACATGATCATAGGTTTGAAATTATGGAGTAGCTCATTTTCATAACATAAGTGCAATGTGAGTAATTCCCTTCCATATTACATAACACACATACATAATTCACATCACTCCCTAAGGAACTACATTGGGTCGTAACTTACCTTTTCCATAATTTGCATCAAGATCATAATTTGAAACATTCTTATAATTCATGATTATAATTGAAATACATAATCATAACTCATACTTGGAAAGTAGGGTAAAACATGAATGCATAATCAATTGATTTGAAAATCATGAAATTAACTTGAAAACATGCATGATCATATACTTTCTATCAACCTATACATAATTCATAAAGATAATATCATTTGGAAGTATAATAAAAAATATTCATAATTCATAACATGAACCCTAAATATCAATATAGGAGAATTCAAGGAAAGACTCTCCAATTCAATGCAATAACCATCAATTTATATCAAAATAGACTAATAATCATAATTAGAACAATAATTAATGCAATTGAAATATTGATCATAAAACCCATAAAATCCCATACTTGAATTTAATAGAAAACTTGAGAAATTGAATGGGTTTCACGGATGAAAGAATCCATGAATCAATAGCCACATACCTTGAGTGAGAAGACCAAAGAATTTGGAAGAATTTGAGAGTTTTGATGGAGAGCTTGAGTGAATTTCTTGAAGGTCTTCAATGGAGTCCTTGTGAGGTTTTGTAGAGAGACAAATATTTGAATAGGTGAATTGTATAAGAATGAATGTAATTAAAGGTTTGAGATTGTTTATATAGTAGAATTAGGCCCTAAAATATCCAGGTTCGTTAACTAACAATTAGGAAAAAAATCTAAAGTTCCCTTACTTAAAACCTGCATTCGGACGACAAACTTTGCCCAGGTCTGCGACGCAGGGCTACTCCTAAATAAGCTAATTTATAGCAAATGAGATTTTGGCCAGATTTTAACTTGGGGAAAAAATAACACTGAGTGGGAACAAGTGGGCGATGCAGAGCTGCCACGCACCCCACTATTTTGTGCAATTTCTTGAAAACTTTATCTTTCAATAAATGGGTCCTAACAATCCATCGAGACCACTCTCCACAGGTTTTTACCCCATGATGGATATTCCAAACTCAAATTTTCCAAAAAGAATAAGGATAATGCGTTACATGTGTGGTCTACTCCTAAGTCATTCATAAGTCACTTATGAGCATTTTGAGGAATGTTACAATATCTCCCCCTTGGGAACATTCGTCCTCGAATGAGATTCAACCAACATAGGAAGGACATGGAAAGAGGACTAGCACCCAACAAGAACATGAGGACACCTTAAAATGCATAGAACATGTAAACTTAGTCTTAACATAAAACATGGCCTTTTAAAAGTCAATTTCATGAATCATGCATGCATATTAATGACATATGGAACTGAAATGTAGGAGTTTAATCGATTTGATCATGAATAATTTAGTATTTTTAAGCTTGAGTGAAAGGAAAGAGATACAGATAATGCTTTATCATGTCCGCTTCTACTTCCACATAACACTCTCTATTTGTTGATTCCTTCACAACACTTTTACGGAGGCAACGTCTTTATTTCTTAACCTCTTTTTTTGCTAATCTAAATTTTCCACCAGGACTTCCTCATAGGCAAATTCTCTTCAACGTTCACAATTTACAATGGCACAATAAAGCTTGGATAACCAACAAATTTCCTCAACATTGACATATGAAATACCAGATGAACCATGGGCAACTTAAATGGCAAGTCTAACTCATATGCCACTTTGCCAATGCGCTTCAATGTTCTATAGGATCCTACATCTATCGGACTCAACTTCCTCTTTTTACCAAATCATATTATGCCTTTCATAGGTTAAACCTTCAAATACATCCAATCATCCACATCAAATTTAAGCTCTCTTCTTCAAGTGTCTGAATTGGACTTTTAACGACTTTGAGCTACCTTCAATCTTTTTATTATGAGCCTTACTTTCTCCATTGCATTAACTACCAAATCTGGAATAATTAATTTCATCTGACCCACTTCAAACCATCCTAATCAGAGATCTACATCTTCTTCCATACAAGGTTTCAACAAGAGCCATTTGGATGCTAGAGTGATAACTATTATTTTAGGCAAACTCAATTGATAGAAAATTTTCATCCCAACTTCCTTTAAGATCAATCACACATGTCCTTAACATATCCTCCAAAGTTTGAATCATTCTTTCGGCTTGTCCATCAGTTTGTGGATGGAAAGTGGTACTTAGCTTATCTCTAGTACCAAGACCTTTTTAAATGACTTCCAAAAATATGAAATGAAATGAGTACCTCTATCCGATATAATAGACAAAGGAATACCATGAAGTTTCACAAGTTCACGAATGTACAGCTTAGCACAGTCTTTCCAATTTAGTCATTCGGTCCACAATGACCCAAATATAATCATGTTGTCTCCTAGTATGAGGCAAATCCATTACAAAATACATATTTACATCTTCCCACTTCCAAGTAGGAATATCAATGTCTTGAACTAAACCTCCTAGTTTTTTATGCTTAACTTTAACTTGTTGAAAATTAGGAAAATTAGCTACAAACTATATTATGTCCTTCTTCATGCCATTCCACCAATACACTTCCTTTAAATCACGATACATAGTAAAGAAATGCCCAATACATCATACATTCACCTACATGCCATCAACACCACATTCAAGCCTAGTTTTATAACCATTCTAATGTACTCACTTGAAGCCCTTAACAAGAAATCATCAATATCCTACTACAATCACTCACATATTGAAAAACACACATTCAAGCCTACCATTTTAACCACTTTATGGCTCTCTCAAAGTCAATATCGCTTAAGAATTTCCATTTCTACCTTAGTATCTCTACATCAGCATTTGCATTATCTCCTACCATAGGGCACACCATTATGCTTTTACCTATCTATTATACATAATAAGATCCCCTCTAGATCCTTCCCCATATCTATAATCTTAAATGGAATAATCATACTTCAATCATCACAATACGGGACACCCAATCTCTCCCCATATGTCTTTTAATTCATCTATGAAGAACTATGAGTTCCACTCAATACCATTTCTCTTAGGCCATTTACATTCAACACTTCTAAGCAATCTTGGTAATGAAATATCCTATCTCTCCCTTGGGAGAAAGATTCAATCTTCTCATTAACTACTAATTTCTCATGCACTACCAATAATAATTCTGAATTGGCTCAAACAACGATACCACCCTCATTAGGATCACTCAAACTTACCCCTAAATATCAAATCACATCATGGTAGTAATCAAAAAAGTCCATAGAAAGATTTTAGGGAATACATCAAAATGCATAAAGAATGAGATCTTTGAATTCAACTTAAAACATAACTTAAAATCGGCCTCATGAGCATATATGTGTATGAAATGGTATGGAAGAGCTAAAATGTAGGGGTGCATAAGGATGAGCGTTGAAGACTATCACCTTTATTGATATTACAACTCAACCACCAAGGTTATCAAGTCAATCATAGCACAACGAATATAAAACCCACTCTTACCAATTATTACCATAACCAAAGGAAACTCATAACATATAGAATGAAGCATCTCGAGCCATCTCTATTCCTATTCTAGTAACTACCAAACAATCCCTCATCTTGTGTCCTATATCACCACTTGTACGAACCCTAATTATTGTCCATACATTCTCCTTAGTGAGTCCTACCGCACCTTTCATAAGGGATAAAGGGACGTCCTTCCTAGTTAGGCCTAGAAACCTAGCCATTAGCAAAAGATAAACCACTATCGGTTCGAGCCCTCTTGGGCTCTCCCTTGAACATCCTTTTCAACTTCTCTTCCTCTATTTGCTCGGCATATGTCATGAGCCTAGAAATATCCATTCTCTTTAATAACATAGCCATCTTACATTCTTTAACAACAAAATCTGAAACCCCCAACATGAACTTACTCATTTGGGCTTGAGAGTCGGACACCAAGGTCGGAGCATATTTGGACAACTTCATGAACCTTAAAATTCTCCCATCCTATAGGGCTCCTTCAATTATTTTGGCCTTCCATTGGTCAAACCACACTCAAGCGACACCCCTAGGTTGATAAGCCGCCATCTCCGCCTTTTTCTCCGAATATATCCCCATAATGTCTATAATCTTATATACCCCTTAAAGAAAGTCTTGGGGATCCTCATGAACCTTTGAACCATGGAACACGGGAGGGTTCATTCTTGTGAAGTCTTTATGTCGTGAAGCCGGTGTGATCACATTTGTAGGATTCATTACTCCTTGGTTGGAAATCTCATGAGGTTTCCTAGTGATAGTGGTCTAGAACTTCGCATTAGTTACTTGATCTGCAAGATGACTATTTACTTGAGGGACTAGTCTCCTTGGAGGCATATTTTGGAAATCACGAAGAATAATAGCTAAGAGGGAAGGAAATCATAGAATACACTCTACTACATGACATAGATCATGAAAGAAGTAAGAATTCCAAAAATGTATCAAAACCTCGTATTCATAGATGTGGTGTGCTTCACAGCCATGAATAAGAATCTACTTGATGCGGCCTATTGGACACCCTAGGACATTTGAACCTTGTGCTCTGATACCAAGTTTATCATGACTCGACCTAGGGCCTAGTTGTAATACAGCGATCGAAACCTCGAAGGGCTCTAACGAAGCCTCTTCTTTATATCATAAGCATAAATAAGGTAAGTTAAAATGGAAACGTCATACGAGAGTCTAAACCATGAATAGTAAATGAAGAATTTCACATAACAATATAGACTCGAAAAATTTGACCAAATAGATTGTCACGACCCAACCCCGTAGGCCGCAACTGGGTTCCGACCTGGACCCTCTCATGCGTATTTATGAACTACACTTAAGTTGAACCGTGTGTGATGTGATACTATATACAAAAACCCCAATAGTTTAAAACCTTTTTTTTATGTACATGTAGCCTCTTTCATTTGTATCATATCATGAAAGGGCACGTGAGCCGACAAGGCTGCTATAACAAAAACATTCACAATATATCGAATAGGCAACATCGAAACTAACTCACAAACAACCCACATAAACATATGTCTACAGACCTCTAAGAATAGTAACAGCAACATATGGCGGGATAAGACCCCCGCTGTACCCCTGAATGTACAAATATATACATTAAGTGACCAGCATCAAAATTTAGGCTCCAGAACAGTGAAGCACTTCCGACTCAGCTGAGAGGAACTCCTATGCTGATGGATCTCCAGAATAAACATCTGTACCTGCGGGCATGAAACGCAGCCCCCCCGAGAAAAGGGGGGTCAGTACGATATATGTACTGAGTATGTAAAGCATAACACATTGTAACTGAGATCATAACTGAAATAGGGATGCAGGGGACAAGTATAATAACTAAATGAATTACTGTACCTGCACCTTAGGACACGTAAATCATACACATCATCATATGCTGTGCCCGGCCCTCTAGTGAACTCGGTGGTATAATCACTTCTTTATAATCACATATCATCATATCATAATGCATTTCATTTCATCATATCATCGTATACGGTATCATACCATCGTATACGGTATCATCTTATCATGTATATCATCGTATCACACCCGGTTCACTGCGGGGCTCAGGGTCACAATGTATTGCTTTAATCTCATATGCATGCCTACATAAAGTATCCGGCCCTTTAGTGAGGGACTCGGTGAATGGAGTGGTGTACGTCTATAGCGTACCATCATAATATACATATGTACCCGGCCCTTTAAGGAGGGACTCGGTGTTCCTTCCTTATTTCACCACACATACAATCGTATTACAGCCGGCCCGGGACTCGGTGAATAATCGTATCGTCATAACATATAACATATATCACACCTCACGTACAGCATCGTCTCCTCGTGCGTGGAACTATACATATCCGGCCCGGGACGCGGTGAAAGAAGTAGTAATACTGTGCACGATAACATATCCCGGCCCGTCGTGGGACTCGAGGAAGGATGGGTTACAGTATGTACGAGTAGAGTAGTGAGAAACCATATGCAACTAAGTCATTATCTAAGACTCGATGAAACAGTCAAGTGAACCATCTCCTGAAGACTGGGGGAGTAATTATCCGAGGTATCCCTTTAGATGTCATTAGGGCTTACATCAGTTGGGGCCTCAAGAATCACAGACATTCCTCCGGACAATGCCATATAGCTTATGCAATCAGAAACATGGTTTATGCAATCAAAAACACAGTTATGCAATCAGAGACACAGTTATGTAATCAGTGACATTGATCATTCCAGAGATTTCAAGGAAAGGAGCTTGTATCTCCACTTACTATTCACTGTATAGCAGTCTTGAGAATAATTGTTTGACTACTTTCAGACTCTTAATATTCAGGAGTAACTACAAGTCACGAGTTACAATCAGAGCTCATAAATGGAATTACCTCTAAACCTATATCATATACCATTTAACTTAAAATTAATCCATTCCAAAGGAAAGAAGAAATAGGCTTTACATGTACTAGTTTTCATCACATAAAAGACTTAAGGGAAACAACTTAGCTATTGCAGGAGTTCTAACATCAAGAGGTAAATAAGAGTTTCGACTTATATTTAGGGCTTTATGAATGGATTGAATCCCACATATCATATACATATCATTTATAACTTACATCTAAGACATGCCAAAAGAAAAGAAAGATAGTTCTACATACTAATTCCAAAAACATGCTAAAAGAAAGCTTCACATACCTTGTATGGACTTCTCTTAATCACGTCCACATCGTTGTCCTCGAAACCTATTTAACATGGAAGTAATGTAAGTATTAACAACCTTGGACTTTTCAGCAACTTAGACTACCCACGAGTATTCATAACATTCATCCCTTCGCTCGCTTTCTCGACTAGTTCCTTAACTAGTTAGGATGTTAACGAAAATCGGACAGCACCTCCCCTATAATGTGCCCTATCCGAAATCCCAACCATGTCCTTAGAACCTGAATCCAACCAACAATGCAACCAGCAGCCCATACATATACATATTATGACAAAATTACTCAATATGAACCCCCAATAATTCACTCGAAACTAAGATACCAAAACTAGAGTTTTTAATCTTTCTTTCGCGAATTCTTTAATTGCAAAGCCTGTGGCTGCAACCAGTAGCTACCACACCTCATTTAGATAACTTTTAGACCCTGCAACACGCCACAACACAACCAGCAGCAGCCCCTACACGTACAACACTTTATTTCGACAACAACTTAACTATAGCGATTCTAAATTCGTTAATTTCGAACGCTGAACTTTTCAAACCTTTTCCCCAACTTCCAGCAGATACTAAGGTGTGTAATACAACATAATTTAACATCATAAACTTCAAATTAGAGGGTAAGAACTTACCTTTCCCGAAATTGGCTAGAACTCGCCAAAATCGCGCCTCGGAAATATTTTCAGCATGCTGTAACGTCGTGGCAGCTTGCTGTCCGTTTTTTGCTGCATAAAATCCTAATTTTGTACTACTAATACTTCCATATCATCGTAGTATACGCTAATTAATTAATTTATGGAAGAAAGTTGAGAAACTCACCTTTAATCTTCAAGAACCAAAGCTGCCTCTCTTTTCTCTCTTCTCACGTTTGTTTTCTGTTTGTTTTGCTGCAGTTTGAAGACCAAAACTGAAGTATATCCCTAATATACATACATATATGTGGTCCCAAGGGGTGACACGTGTCATCCCCTAAGGATGACACGTGTCAAGCCATGATTGGCCACCGTGTCATGCTGCCAATTAGGGGCTGCCACGTGGCAGCGGGGTCCACCTCCCCCAAGCAGCTGCATCACCTACTTGACCCTAAGTAGGTGCATCACCTGCTTTCTTGAGGTGCTGCCACGTGTCGCTCCTCCATTGGTTGCCACGCGTCGTCTTTTTCCCTTCCTCGCGGGTTCGTAATTTCGTCTCACTTTAAGAGCCTATGTAATCCGTACTATGTAAGCTTGATATATCCTTAAGCAACTTAAGTATATAAGACTCTTAACTTAGTTTCTTACGTAGGCAAATAGAGTCCTACGACTCATTTCTTAGCCTCCAACTCTTTCCGGATTCTTATGACTCTATCTCCAACCTCCCTTCTCGTGAGGTATCACAATCTTCTTTCCTTAGAGTTGTTTGATAGTGTCGTAGCTTATCCGGCTCACATGATAGTGTCTAAGGAACTTAAGAAGATGTTTTGAGCTCAAGAGTGCGAGGTGTAACATCCTTCCCCCCTTTAGAACATTCGTCCCCGAATGTTGAATAAATCTTTCCTTAAGACTTTATACGGATCATAAGGAGACTCCTTTCTACTGGAATGACATACATTTTCATCCAAGTAATTAATATACGAGTTCCAAGACTGGAGGCTATCTGTAGATATCGAGAATAGGTATGGACACCTGTGTTTCATTTCCTTTTCAACCTCCCAGGTTATGCCTTCATGATTCTTATTCCGCCACAGTATCTTGACGGAAGCTATGTCCTTAGTTCGCAACCCGTTTAATCTGCTGATCTCGGATGGAGATAGGTTTCCCCTCGTAGGATAACTCCCTATTATGTGGACCTCCTCCACGGGAAATATTCTGGGAGCGTCGTTCCCATTCTTACGGAGCATTGATCTGTGAAAAATGAATGTATTGTTTCAAATCAGACGGTAGGTCCTACTCATAGGTATCTTTATCTATTCTAAAAATGCTCTACGAAGGATCAATGTATCCCCTTCTTGCTGACTTTAGGCTACTAATCGATATCTTGTTCCGGAATAAGCTTTACTTTATAAATAATTTAGTGGATCACATCTGGGCCTGTCCCTTAATCGAAGGGCAAAATGTCATACTAAGATTCATCTGGGTTCCTCAATCCCTTTCGAAATGATTTCCAGCAGTTAGTGGTAAATTGAACTTTTCTATCTGAGATAATAGATGTGGGGACTCCGTGAAATCTTATTGTTTCCCTACTATGTCATTTCGCAGAACCCTCAGCTGAATATGCCTTCCTAATTAGAGGGGAACAGGTTGATTCTATCAGCCCATCTACCATAGCCCGTATGAACTCCCAGTTCCTTAGAATGCGAGGTCAGCTCGTACTATAATACATATTAATTGCTTTCCACCTCTGAGTCGGGGTTTTCATTCCCTGAGATAGGCTATCAGACTGCTGATGCTTCTTTTAACTTAAGCTATTGTACAACTCCTCTTAATCCAACTTGTAATACCTTAGGTATGCTATCTTTCTCTTTTACGCAGATCTTTTCTCCAATTTTATTACCATACATCATATTGTAATCCTTACATAAATGTGTGTACGAACATAGAGCAGCCCAGAAAATTACTTAGCGTTGCTATACTAGTGGCTTACCTCCTTTAGTCGAGGTCAAGGCTCCACTATGGCTCTTGTCCTTAATACCGATTATATCTGAATAGTTCTGCCTCGAACCATCTTACACTTTTCCTGAATAGATTCTAAATATGGCAATCACATTGTTATTACTGACTTTCTTTTATCGAGTAATCATTTGACCTCGCTCTTAGTATGCCAATATTCATAGGTTGCACAACTATTCTTGTGCCATTTTCACGAGGTGCACAACTATATGTGTCGTTGTACCAACACGCCTTTATAATCTCTTTTTGTCATACTTGTTTTGTTCTCTTTCTCACTTCCCAAAGGGTCACCCATCCCAGTGCTACTCTCATTCGAGCACGCTTAACTTCGATGTTTTGACGAAATCTGGTGCATTAGTGTGAGTATGATCACGCCCATCCCTTATGGGGTCTCGTTTGAAGTTTAAGCGTCCCCATTTACATGCAATAGCATCAATTGATTTTATGTTACGCTTGTACTTATTTTGTCCACTTCCCTCCTTTAGGGTGTACCTATGTCATTCTCCGTATATCTTCAGCTATTTACACGTGAATGATTCTATTCCAATATATTTAACGGGCTGCACCATATCTACACCTTCTGTTAAATCATCCCCACGTTAGGTTGCCTTTCCATGAAACCCTAGCATACTCGTAGGGTGCTTTAGTATTCTCAATATATCGTATAAAATTTCATCTAACAATTGATATTCGAGTAATATCCGTAATGTAGCAGTACATTCAAAGCCATATTCCATTCATCCCAATCAGTAATTAGGGAGGGCTCATAATTGGTGCACATTCCCCACTCGAGTGTACTTATACTTTAATGACTCATGTTTCGAGCTTCGTCATTATACTAACTTTATTCCAGTGGATACCACTAATCATTAGAGTGGAGTCACGTGTACATCATACTTCTTTACGCCTCCTGAGCTTGCATGTTTGTTGTGTGCTTTATAACATCCAATATTGTCAGTTACTTTCTTCTATCGGCGTTGTCTTCCTGCTAAAATCGCAGGTTAGTATGAGGAATTTTATTTCCTATAGCTCGGCTCTATCGCACGATCTTAGATATGAAAGAAAGTAACATCCTAAATATCCTGTAGCCTCCTGTCTATAGATGTGGTGCACAACACACCGATAAACAAGACTCTACTAGACACGGTCTGTAGACATTCCAAGGACGAACTACTCTGATACCACTTCTGTCACGACCCAACCCCGTAGGCCGCAACTGGGTTCCGACCTGGACCCTCTCATGCGTATTTATGAACTACACTTAAGTTGAACCGTGTGTGATGTGATACTATATACAAAAACCCCAATAGTTTAAAACTTTTTTTTTATGTACATGTAGCCTCTTTCATTTGTATCATATCATGAAAGGGCACGTGAGCCGACAAGGCTGCTATAACAAAAACATTCACAATATATCGAATAGGCAACATCGAAACTAACTCACAAACAACCCACATAAACATATGTCTACAGACCTCTAAGAATAGTAACAGCAACATATGGCGGGACAAGACCCCCGTTGTACCCCTGAATGTACAAATATATACATTAAGTGACCAGCATCAAAATTTAGGCTCCAGAACAGTGAAGCACTTCCGACTCAGCTGAGAGGAACTCCTATGCTGATGGATCTCCAGAATAAACATCTGTACCTGCGGGCATGAAACGCAGCCCCCCCGAGAAAAGGGGGGTCAGTACGATATATGTACTGAGTATGTAAAGCATAACACATCGTAACTGAGATCATAACTGAAATAGGGATGCAGGGGACAAGTATAATAACTAAATGAATTACTGTACCTGCACCTTAGGACACGTAAATCATACACATCATCATATGCTGTGCCCGGCCCTCTAGTGAACTCGGTGTTATAATCACTTCTTCATAATCACATATCATCATATCATAATGCATTTCATTTCATCATATCATCGTATACGGTATCATCTTATCATGTATATCATCGTATCACACCCGATTCACTGCGGGGCTCAGGGTCACAATGTATTGCTTTAATCTCATATGCATGCCTACATAAAGTATCCGGCCCTTTAGTGAGGGACTCGGTGAATGGAGTGGTGTACGTCTATAGCGTACCATCATAATATACATATGTACCCGTCCCTTTAAGGAGGGACTTGGTGTTCCTTCCTTATTTCACCACACATACAATCGTATTACAGCCGGCCCGGGACTCGGTGAATAATCGTATCGTCATAACATATAACATATATCACACCTCACGTACGGCATCGTCTCCTCGTGCGTGGAACTATATATATCCGGCCCGGGACGCGGTGAAAGAAGTAGTAATACTGTGCACGATAACATATCCCGGCCCGTCGTGGGACTCGAGGAAGGATGGGTTACAGTATGTACGAGTAGAGTAGTGAGAAACCATATGCAACTAAGTCATTATCTAAGACTCGATGAAACAGTCAAGTGAACCATCTCCTGAAGACTGGGGGAGTAATTATCCGAGGTATCCCTTTAGATGTCATTAGGGCTTACATCAGTTGGGGCCTCAAGAATCACAGACATTCCTCCGGACAATGCCATATAGCTTATGCAATCAGAAACATGGTTTATGCAATCAAAAACACAGTTATGCAATCAGAGACACAGTTATGTAATCAGTGACATTGATCATTCCAGAGATTTCAAGGAAAGGAGCTTGTATCTCCACTTACTATTCACTGTATAGCAATCTTGAGAATAATTGTTTGACTACTTTCAGACTCTTAATATTCAGGAGTAACTACAAGTCACGAGTTACAATCAGAGCTCATAAATGGAATTACCTCTAAACCTATATCATATACCATTTAACTTAAAATTAATCCATTCCAAAGGAAAGAAGAAATAGGCTTTACATGTACTAGTTTTCATCACATAAAAGACTTAAGGGCAACAACTTAGCTATTGCAGGAGTTCTAACATCAAGAGGTAAATAAGAGTTTCGACTTATATTTAGGGCTTTATGAATGGATTGAATCCCACATATCATATACATATCATTTAAAACTTACATCTAATACATGCCAAAAGAAAAGAAAGATAGTTCTACATACTAATTCCAAAAACATGCTAAAAGAAAGCTTCACATACCTTGTATGGACTTCTCTTAATCACGTCCACATCGTTGTCCTCGAAACCTATTTAACATGGAAGTAATGTAAGTATTAACAACCTTGGACTTTTCAGCAACTTAGACTACCCACGAGTATTCATAACATTCATCCCTTCGCTCGCCTTCTCGACTAGTTCCTTAACTAGTTAGGATGTTAACGAAAATCGGACAGCACCTCCCCTATAATGTGCCCTATACAAAATCCCAACCATGTCCTTAGAACCTGAAGCCAACCAACAATGCAACCAGCAGCCCATACATATACATATTATGACAAAATTACTCAATATGAACCCCCAATAATTCACTCGAAACTAAGATACCAAAACTAGAGTTTTTAATCTTTCTTTCGCGAATTCTTTAATTGCAAAGCCTGTGGCTGCAACCAGTAGCTCCCACACCTCATTTAGATAACTTTTAGACCCTGCAACACGCCACAACACAACCAGCAGCAGCCCCTACACGTACAACACTTTATTTCGACAACAACTTAACTATAGCGATTCTAAATTCGTTAATTTCGAACGCTGAACTTTTCAAACCTTTTCCCCAACTTCCAGCAGATACTAAGGTGTGTAATACAACATAATTTAACATCATAAACTTCAAATTAGAGGGTAAGAACTTACCTTTCCCGAAATTGGCTAGAACTCGCCAAAATCGCGCCTCGGAAATATTTTCAGCATGCTGTAACGTCGTGGCAGCTTGTTGTCCGTTTTTTGCTGCATCAAATCCTAATTTTGTACTACTAATACTTCCATATCATCGTAGTATACGCTAATTAATTAATTTATGGAAGAAAGTTGAGAAACTCACCTTTAATCTTCAAGAACCAAAGCTGCCTCTCTTTTCTCTCTTCTCACGTTTGTTTTCTGTTTGTTTTGCTATAGTTTGAAGACCAAAACTGAAGTATATCCCTAATATACATACATATATGTGGTCCCAAGGGGTGACACGTGTCATCCCCTAAGGATGACACGTGTCAAGCCATGATTGGCCACCGTGTCATGCTGCCAATTAGGGGCTGCCACGTGGCAGCGGGGTCCACCTCCCCCAAGCAGCTGCATCACCTACTTGACCCTAAGTAGGTGCATCACCTGCTTTCTTGAGGTGCTGCCACGTGTCGCTCCTCCATTGGTTGCCACGCGTCGTCTTTTTCCCTTCCTCGCGGGTTCGTAATTTCGTCTCACTTTAAGAGCCTATGTAATCCGTACTATGTAAGCTTGATATATCCTTAAGCAACTTAAGTATATAAGACTCTTAACTTAGTTTCTTACGTAGGCAAATAGAGTCCTACGACTCATTTCTTAGCCTCCAACTCTTTCCAGATTCTTATGACTCTATCTCCACCCTCCCTTCTCGCGAGGTATCACAATCTTCTTTCCTTAGAGTTGTTTGATAGTGTCGTAGCTTATCCGGCTCACATGATAGTGTCTAAGGAACTTAAGAAGATGTTTTGAGCTCAAGAGTGCGAGGTGTAACATAGATGCCTCTGCTCATGAACATGTGCGGGGGCTAAGACATGTCCCTAACTCACTCTCAAAATAAAATATAACAAAAATATTTGTAAAAAATAACCAACTTGATAACTAATCCCTTATAAAAGAGGACTCACCACAACTTTGCCAGATAGGAAAACTCAATCAACCACGTGGATGGATATGATCCTCAGCTTCAACCCCTATAATATAAGATAATATAGGCAACAATATGCATTAGTCTGACATGCAACGTATATAAAGCAATGCAATGGTCAGGTAAACTACATGATAAAATAAGATAAGTAAAACATGAGAAAAATCATAATGACCAAAGCATTTGAAAAGCCTAATTAAAATAATGAAAATACATAAGATATCCTACATATGTGGGATAGGAACCATAACTGACAATAAGAGCATGTGATCTATAAACTGGAATCTCGATGTTACACCCACACTGAAAAAAGGGAAAACTACTTGCCAAGGTAGACTCTACCCCGCTTGGCGGGTCATAACATAAGCTATATATGGATACAATGGCTAAGCCATTAAGGCAACCTATGGTGGCATGTGGTTTAAGAAATATAAGGTTTCTACTAGGGCTTTTGGTTGAACCCCCACCTCAAGCCCACTAGGTGCTAAGTCAAATCCCACGGAATACACACATAGGATAGTAATCATAGTAAACATACATCATAGACATGATCATAGGTTTGAAATCATAGAGTAGCTCAATTTCATAACACAAGTGCAATGTGAGTATTTTCCTTCAATATTACACAACATACATACATAATTCATATGATTCATTAAGGCATCACATAGGGTCCTAAGTTACCTTTTCCATAATTTGCATCAAGATCATAATTTGAAATATACTTATAATTCATGATCATAATTAAAATACATAATCATAATTCATACTTAAAAATAAGGGAAAATCCAACGTTAAAGCTATTGAACCCTAGCTCTATACCTTCTATTTAAAGTGAACAGTGTATAAACTGCTGTAATGGCTATAACGCCACCGGTGGAGCTCCCTAGACCACCGGACATAGTCCAAGAGGAGCGCCTCCCTCTCATGAACAAAAACCAACGAGAATCAATGCCTAACTCCATTCCTAGCTCCTCGAATGTTGATTATAATGCTGCAATCCCTATAGCCATTTCGAAGGAACAACTAGAATAGGCACAAAAGATCATCTATTGTTCACAAAATGGAAACATTGGTGCAACACGCAGTAATGATGTGGAATTTGGGTCTAAAGATATATCTATACATCAAGTTTCAAGTCATTTAACCTCTCCAATCGAAAGGTTTGGTCGAGGTGACTTGGACACTGACGATTACTCTTCTGAGAAAGAACTCGCTAAGCTTGACTCAGATCATAACATCCTGAACATGATGGTGGAACAAAGAACAATAGCAGAACCATGCACAACTTCGAGTGTCTCAACGGATGCTGAAAGTAATGCCTCCCAAGAGATGAACTTGAACAAAGAAGTGACAAGGAGCAATAAGGATGGCCAGCATAATCAAGAGTAGGCCAAAATTCAGATTCCAGTCAATCCAAGCAAATGTGTCTCCAATGTAATTGATCATAAGGAAAATGAGGCAATCCCTTCTAAAGTTAAGGGTAACAAGGATACTAATCCTATCTCTATAGCTGATAATCAGGGCAACAAAGAAGAGGTTGTTGTGTGTGGTAATAAACATATTATCTCAGCAAAAACCAACACTCAGTTCCCCCATGATTTCACCAAGATTACATCCAATTTTGATAATCATAACCCTCAATATCAACCAAATATGCATAAGTCAAATGATCAAACTCCCACAAATCCAAAATAGATACCTCAGTTTTAGAGTCCGAAAAAAGATTTTGTATTGGAACCAGGCCCATTCACAGTTATATAGACCTATGCGACTAGACTAAGAGTGAATCAAACTAGAACTGAGGTGCCAATTACTATTTCAAAGCCTGTATATACCACAAGACAGGGCTTACCAGCTGTAATTTATAAAAAGGAAGACTTCCTGGTGAAATTAGCATCTACATGTAAGTATACTTTAATTGGTAAATTCACCAGTACAATTCCCAAGATAGAGCTTATCAGAAGAAGTTTTATTCATCAGACTCAACTCAGGGGAGGTGTCAAGAATGCTCACTTCAATGCAAGACACATTTACATAGATCTTGATAATGAGGAAGATCACATTTCAGTTTGGAACAAACAAAAGATGTATATTGAAGGGCAACTGATGAGACTTCAATTGTGGACTCCAACTTTCAGGCCAGAGGAGGAAACACCTATCGTACCAGTTTGGGTCATACTACCAGAACTACCTTGGCATTATTACAATAAAGAATTTATAACCACCCTTTTAGCCCCAATTGGTAAAACCATGTACCTGAATGTAGCCTCACTTAGAAAAACTAGAGGCAGTGTTGCAAAAGTGAGGATACAAATGGATATCACCAAAGAAAAAACCCCACATGTATGGTTAGGATTTGATGAAGAGGATCAAACTAAAGGCAGATGGCAGGCTATACAGTATGAAGGCATACCTGACTACTATTTTTATTGTAAGCATCAAGGGCATACTATGAAGAGCTGTAATGTTAAGAGGAGAGATGAGAAAAGGAAAGAAGTTGAAGAAGCAAGGAATACCAAGAAGAATGCTGAAAACCAGGTAAGCCCCTTAAATATTTCACAATAGCCCGAGAGTAATATATCTTTAATTAATGCAGGTACGAAAGAAAACCAAGCTGGGAGACAAAGACAACACCAAAATAGGAACAAAGACAAAGAGGAACAACAACAATGGCAAATCCAAAAAAAATCAAAATATAAGGAGCAGCAAAATAATGCTCAATCAAATCAGAACCAAGAACACAATAATAAACAATATCAGAAAGGAAGTAATGAATTGGAGAAACAAGAAAAAAATTCAGGTATTGACTTATCTCTCCCATCCCCTCAAGTCCCCAGTAATAGTCTTGCTGCAGGCACAATTGCCACGCTGGATGGTATGGACTGCAATAACTCAGGTATTGACTTATCTCTCCCACAACCCCATGGCTCCCCAAATAATGTTCATATTGTGTTTGATGTTGTTTTTGGAGGTGAGAATGGGGGAATACAGGAGGAAACTACTAATTTACAAGAAGGGGTTACCAGGGGGAGGGAAAGTTCTATGGTTAACCATAGGAGGGACTTTAGAGCCCCTGCTACCACTTAGGAGACTATTACAATAACGACCATGAAGGAGAGGCACAACACACATTTAGTACAAAAAGAGGACAGCCACACAATGATTAAGAAACCTCCTGATCTAAAGAGGCAAAATGAGAGCTTTCAGTTTTATAACAATAAGTCTACATTAGCCCTAAGTAAGAAGAAAAGGGAGGCTTTGAAGAAGAGACTTATCAAAGAAATACAATCAGGACAGCAGAGTCTACATGATGTTTTAGTGGTAGAACAAGCAGGCATCCATGTGACATCCTTGCAAACTCAGGAGGCAGCTACTGAAGAAAGTATACTCAATAATATAATTACTCCACAAGACCTAACAAATGAATACAGAGTGGTACATTCTGAGGATGAGGAAGATCCTGACCAATACAATGAGTTTCAATAGGAAGACAATGAAACCAATGCCCACTTGAAGGCATTTGGCCTTACTACAGATCCTAGAAATCAAGAGGAAATAATGCAGACTAATGAGAGGAATGATGTCTCACCAAAGAGTCAGAAGGAATAGAAGAAAAAGAAGAAACAAGAGAGTACCACAAGTACAGACAATGCTGCTGGTAAGAGTAGCATCAACACAAGGTCTAAATCCCTGAAACCTTGATGATGAATACAATATGCTAGAATGCAATGAGTATTAATATGCAAGGTGCCTTGGATAGACTTCAAAAACTCAAGGATTACCATAACCTTTCTATGTTGGCAATTCTTGAACCATTTGCTAACCAATCACACCTCAATTCTTACAGAAATCAACTGAGAATGGACAGTGCCATTCATAATCCTAATAACAAGATTTAGTTATTTTGGAATCAGGATGTGGATTGCCACATCATAGATCAAGATGAACAGCAGGTTACTTGTGATATCAAACATGTAGCTAGCCCTATTCCTTATATTATTACATTTGTTTATGCCAAGTGTAAACATTTAATGAGAAGAAGCCTCTGGGATAAAATGCTGCAATATGCTGATACAAATAAGCCATGGTACATTATTGGAGACTTTAATGTGATCACTAATATGGAGGAAAAGCTAGGAGGGCTACCATACAACATGAACAAAATTTTTGAGTTCATAAGTGTAATTGAAGCTTGTGGCCTCACTGACTTGGGCTTCCATGGTCAAGACTATACCTGGTGCAAAAACAGGGATATGGATGCAAGAAGCTGGAAGAGGCTGGATAGAGTAATGGTGAATGATAAATAGTTGGAGTTGATGACACTAACTACTGTGATGTATCTTGCTTCTAAAGGTTCAGATCACTGTCCCCTCTTACTTGAAAGTAAGGACACATAGAGTAATCCAACCAAATACTTCAAGTTCCTTAATTGCTGGGTGGAGAATGAAACATTCCTGGACACTGTTAGAGATTGTTGGGATAGACCTATGGAAGGCAATCTTATGAGAATGTTCCACCAGAAGCTTAAGAGAGTCTCTAATACTCTTAGCAAGTGGTCAAGACAATAGTATGGAGACATATATGCCACAGTCAAAGAGTTTGAAGAAAGAGTATAGAAAGCAGAAGATGCTATCATCCATGAGAATTCAGAGGAAAATAAAACCAAGCTGAATCAAGTGAATGCAGAGTATATCACACATTTGAAGATTAAGAACTCTATTCTTAAACAAAAAACTCAACTGCAGTGGTTTAAGGATGGAGATGCAAACTCCAAATACTTTCATGCTATCATAAGGGGAAGGAGAAGAAGATTATTTATTCATAAAATCACAAATGACCAGGGAAATAATATTCATAGTGATCAGAACATAGCTAATGCTGCTTGTGATTACTTTGAGAGGATCTTCACTAGGAAAGAAGAGCTGATCAATGAAGATATCCTGAAGTGCATCCCTAACAGCATCACAGACCAACAAAATCAAATACTCAATGCTATGCCTATTAAAGAGGAACTGAAAAAAGCTGTGTTTTCATTAAGTGAAGTGTCTGCTGCTGGTCTTGATGGAATCAATGGCAAGTTCTTCCATACTTGCTGGGAAATCATCAGTGAGGACTTGCTAAAATTGGTGATACAATTCTTCTGTGGTCATTATATTCCCAAGTCCATCACTCATGCATGTTTAGTCCTACTCCCAAAAGTAAACCATCCTAATAAGTTATCAGACTTCAGGCCTATATCCCTAAGTAATTTCACTAATAAAGTCATTTCAAAAGTACTATGTCTTAGACTAGCTCCCATTTTACCTCAACTAATCTCTGAAAACCAGTCAGGTTTTGTTAAGAGAAGAAGCATAGCTGAAAACATTATGTTGGCATAGGAAATCATTCATAGCATTAAAAAACCAAAGCTTGGAGATAATGTTGTGATCAAATTAGACATGGCCAAAGCCTACGACAGGGTGTCTTGGTCATTTATATGTCTAGTAATGAGAAGAATGTGATTTGGAGAAGTATTTATTGATATAGTTTGGAGGCTAATGGCAAATAATTGGTACTCAGTTATTGTAAATGGAGGTAGGCATGATTTCTTCCACTCTACAAGAGGTCTCAAACAGGGTGATCCACTATCTCCAGCCCTATTTATTTTAGGTGCTGAAGTCCTTTCAAGATTGCTCAATAATCTTCATCAACACTATGTGTATAAAGGTTTCCACATGCAGAAAAAGGGACCATTGATTAATCATTTGAGCTTTGCTGATGACATAATCATATTCACTTCAACATGTAGATATTCTCTCAAGTTGATCATGAAGACATTGCAGATATATGAGCAGAATTTAGGACAACTTATTAACACAAAAAATAGTCAATGAATGATTCCTCTGAATACTCATCCTCAAATCACTGAAATGGTCAATTCTATCACTGGTATCAAATCAACCCATGTCCCTATAACTTATTTGGGATGTCCTTTATATATTGGAGGTCAAAGGATCATTTACTATACTAGTATGGTATCCAAAGTTACCTCCAGGATCAAAGGATGGCAAACTAGAATATTGAGCTATGGGGGAAGAGCTGCTCTTGTCAAATCAGTGTTGTAATCCCTTCCAATTCATTTGTTATCTTCTATCACCCCTATAATTACTACCCTTAAACAAATTCAAGCTCTTATAGCAAATTTCTTTTAAGGCTGGGACAAAGAAAAGAGAAAATACCACTGGGCATCTTGGGAAATCCTTATCTATCTTGTTGATGAAGGGGGTATTGGTATGAAAAATATATATGATATGTGCGTAGCATTACAATACAAACAGTGGTGGATCTTCAGATCTAAAAAGACATTATGGGGAGAATTTTTGAAGGCCAAGTACTACCAAAGGGCACATCTAGTGATCAAGAAATGGAACACAGGTCAGTCTCTCATGTGGAAGCACATGATGGCAAACAAGACTAATATTGAGCCTCATATACACTGGCACATTAACTCAAGCACATGTAGTTTCTGGTGGGATGATTGGTTGGGAATTGGACAACTAGCTAACCCCAATAACTATTAACTAGACTCAACAATAGTACTGTCTCTGAATACTTTATAAATGGGATTTGGAATGAAGCCAAAGTGAGACAACATGCCCCTCTACAAATTATAAATCAAATTCTCAGCACCCCTGTCAAATACAATCCTAACATGAAGGACCAGGCCTATTAGAAACCCAACTCTCAAAGAGAGTTCACATGTGCATCTGCATGGAACTTGGTGAGGAAGAAGAAGAATAGAATTCTCACTAGGAGTAAGATCTGGCACAACAATATACCCTTCAAAGTCTCCTTTCTACTATAAAGAGCTTTCAGATTCAAGTTGCCTATAAATGACAGAATTGTAGCATTTGGATATGAACCTACTGCATGCTCTTACTGCCACAGGACAGGTAAGGATGACATAGACCATATTGTTTTCTCTAGACATTTTGCACAACATATTTGGAAGTATTTCTCAGGGTGCTGGGGCCTGCAACACAGCAACACCCCTCTAAAGAATCTTTTAATAAGGTAGTGGTTGATCAAGACTAACAATGACATGCATAAGCTACTTATCCAAGCCACCCCTATCTTTGTGTGTTGGAACCTTTGGAAAAAAAGATGTGCTTCAATCTAGCTCTTCTAGAGTTATATTCTCTATTATCAAAGACTTATATATGCTGGCCATTAATTCTTTTCCCTAATAAGAAGATGCCCTGTAAATGGAAAGAATTTATGGACATGGTGGAACACAGCAAACATGATACAAGTGTGATCCAAGTCAAATTGAACAAACCCCCTCCTAACTTTGGGAAGCTTAATACTGATGGAAGTGCCATCAACAACCCTGAAAAGATAGAAGCAGGTGGTATACTTAGAGATCATAAAGGGAAGCTGATATATGCATATGCAACTCCACTAGGAGAGGGATCTAATAACCAGGCAAAGGTTCAAGTTGCAGTAATGGGAATTAAATGGTGTGTCCAACATGGATATAGCAGGGTAATGTTAGAGACTGATTCAGAACTATTAGTGGGATGGTTGAAGCACAAACTTAGACCACTATGGAGCATGATCCAACACATTATAGAGCTCCAAGATCTTGTTAGATTGCTGGATCAGTTCCAATGTAACCATATATATAGGGAAGCCAACTTTCCAGCAGATACTTTGTCCAAATATAGGCATGAAATTGATACCATTCACCAGTTCTACACTTACCAACAACTTCCATATGCAACAAGAGGATATGTCAAGTTAGACAAGCTAGAGATGGTTGTATTCAGAAGAAGAAAGCTCAAGCAAATCAAGGAACCACCATGAAGTCTCCTTATGTATGCTGCAGTAATGTTCTAACTTTCTCAACAACTTGGATGTATTTATTTAATAAATATAGCTACTTTGAAGATGTCAGAGTTAGGACATTTGTAAAAGGGAGAGTCTCCTTCTTTTATTACTTTCCTAGAATAACCACCTTATTATTAGAGGTAAGGAATAGAGTAGGTATTTCTTCTTTATTCCTGTGTGTAGGTACATTGAAGACCTGCAACAAGGGATCCAATAATTGGAGTTCCCTTCTAGTCTGTTTCCTTGATGCAGGTACAATAAAGGACTACCACATCTGTCCCAATTTTGGAACTGCTTTGGAGTTTCAGCAGTCACACCAACAAATACTGAAAGGGATTGAAGTATATGCTTCTTGCATTGTCTCTCTTGGTGCAGAGCTATAGCTATTTGCACACTGCAGAACTGCAACATACATCTACAACAACATCCATCAAGCAACAAGCTATAACAACTATAGCTGCAATAACCTCATTAAAATGTACACAACAACATACAACAACAACAAGATTCAACAATAAGCCTTAATAGGAACCATTTGTGCAGATCTGTAATACTTCTGTGCTTTAGCGTGCAGGTACACTACACAGATGCAGCATCCAAGAACAACATCAGCAATATCAAACACCTCACAATAACTTACAGAACTACAGTTCCCAGTGACTGAAAAGGACCATTACAACTTGCATAAACTTTATATGGTGTGTCTGTCAACAAGATACAATGCCTAAATCTCCAACAACCAAAAGGGAATTCATACTTCTACATCCTGGACAAACTCGGTATGACAAGACTAAGAAAGACACAGATGAAATGAACGATCTCGATCCATGGAAATTAGAAGATTCGTATACTTGCTCTTCTTCAATTTAGTTATGAAATATAGCTTATTTGGATTAGACTAGTGTAGGTTTCTTTCTTGTATTCACATGGAAGGGGAGAGTCTCCCCCATTTATGTTTTTTGTAGTTGCATTGTATTGAGAGGAGTCCTGTCATAGGTTTAACGCTTTTCTAGTTAGTTAGGAAGCACTGTATAGTATCAGGGGATGAGTTAGCCGACCTTAGTAGGTTTTCCGACTTATGAACTAATTAAAATCGGAGGTAAGGTTTATACCCCCCTCCTTGTATTGTTATGCTTTATGAATAATAAGGCTTGGGGGTATGCATCTCAACCACTGGATGTGCATGAGAGGTGGGAGTCTCGTGTAGGGTATGTCCCAAAAAAAAACTTCGAAATAAGGGTAAAACATGAATGCATGATCCATTGATTTGAAAATCATGAAATTGAGTTGAAAATATGCATGATCAAATATGTTCTATCTGCCCATACATAATTCATAACGATGATATCGTTTGGAAGTATAATTGAAAAAACTCATAATTCATAACAATAACCCTAAAGATCAATACCGGAGATTTAATGGAAAAACTCTTCAATTCAATACAATAACCATCAATTTATATCAAAATTGACTCATAATCATAATTAGAATCATAATTAATACAATTGAAATAGTCATCATAAAACCCATAAAATCTCATACTTGAATTTAATAGAAAACTATAGAAATTGATTGGACTTCATGGATAAAAGAATCCATGAATCAATACCCACATATCTTGAGTTACATGACCAAAGAATTTTGAAGAATTTAAGAGTTTTGATGGAGAGATTGTGAGAGATTGTGTGAATTTCTAGAAGGTCTTCAATGAAGTCCTTGTGAGATTTTCTAGAGAAAAGTCTAAAGAGCCCTTACTTAAAGACTGAATTCGGATGACAAACCTTGCCCAGGTCCGTGTCGTGGAGTTACTCCCGGATAGGCCAATTGTTAGCAATTCAGATTTTGGGAAGATTTTGTCTAGAAAAGAAAATTTCAGTGAATGAAAACTAGTGGGTGACGCGGAGCTGTTGTGAACCTCACTGTTTTGCATAATTTCTTGAAAAATTTATCTTTCGATATATGGGTCCTAAAAATCCATCGAGACTATTTTTTCGAAGGTTTTGACCCCTTAATCAATATTCTAGACTCGAATTTTCCAAAAAGAATAATGATAATGTGTTACATGAGCGGCCTACTGCCAAGACATTCTTAATGTACTTTTGACCATTTTGAGGAATGTTACAAGCAACGTAGCATGAATGCAGCTGTTATAAGGCTAAGTTCTATTCTTTGTCCTGATATGCTACATTGTTGGTGAACACTTAGGAAGAGAGGATAATTCAATTGTTCCTCAAAGGTTTGAATAATAAATTTTAGCTTTTGTCTGTTATCATGACCTCTGCATATCAGAGTTTCAATGAAGTGACAGATTTTATAAAAAAAGTGGAAAAAGTTTAACGAGGTGGTCATGCTGTGTCTTTCGTGAAGAATCCCAAGAATGATTGTAACTACAATGGTTCAAACTCTAGGGGTTCAGGTCGATAGGCATTTGCATCTCAACCAATCCGGTCATCCATGCCAGTGTCTAAGGATGGTTAATCAGAGACTCCATAGCAGAATTATACTCACAATGGTAAGAGAGCCTCATTCTCATTAGCTAGTAGGTCATTCCTTGACCATAATTTATTTAATTATGGAGAACCAGGCATACAAGGAGAGACTTTCCTCACCCCTGCATCACTTATCTAGTGCAGCAGTAGACTAGGGAAATGGTACCATAATTGGAGGTAATAATGCAATAGGACATCCACAAAGTGGGCAAGAAGGAAAGCAGACAGACAGTGGAGGCCGGAGAAATGGTTATGCATGTAGAGGAATAGTGAAAGCAGGCATAAATTTTGTCCTTCAGGATGATAGGGTGTAGTTTTATGCTTTCTCGAGCCAAATAAAGGCTGAGGCATCTGATGCAATGATCACATGTACTATTTTTTTTCTTATTGAATGGCTACTATTTTGTTTGATCTTTGTTCTACTTACTGTTATGTGTCAGTTCAATTTTCCTTGAGTTTTAAATTTATTTGTGATATACTTGGTGCTCCTATCCATGTTTATACCCCCTGTTAGAGAGTCTGTCATAGTCACCCATATTACCGTGCTTTTTCTATCTTATTTATGGAATTTCATACTTGGTAGATCTGGTTATTTTATATGTGGTTGATTTCGATATGATATTATGTATGACTTGGTTGTCCCCTATTATGATTTGATTAATTGTAATCCTAAGATTGTGGCTCTAGAAATCTCTATATGGGAAAGGTTAGAGTGGGAAGGGGAGTAAAAACCTAATCCAACAAACATCATAGCCTTCGTTCGATCTAAGAAGTTAGTGGGATAGGATTGCTTGGGAAATTTGGTTCATAATTGAAATGTTGATGCAGAATCTCCCTCTATTAAGCCTATTCTTGTAGTTTTTGAATTTAAGAAGGTATTTCCTACTGATTTTCTCGGTATGCCTCCAAATAGGGATATAAATTTCTATATTGATATGGAGTTAGACACTCGCCCAATATCTATCACTCCCAATCCCAAGGGTCCAATGAAGGACCTTAAGAATTAGATCCAAGAGCTCCTTGATAAGATATATATCCATCCTAGTGCTTCTCCATGGATTGCTCCGGTCTTGTTTGTTATGCAAAAGGATGACAGTATGAGAATGTGTATAGACTATCGACAGCTGAATAGAGTCACCATCAGAAATAAGTACCCCTTACCTCATATATATGATCTATTTGACCAGTTAAATGGTGCTTTCGCTTTCTTGAAAATTGATCTCATATTAGGCTATTAGTAGCTAAAGGTTAGGCCTAAGGATATACTTAAAAGGGCATTAGAAACTTGGTATGGGCATTATGAGTTATTGCTAATATCGCTTGGTGTAGCTAATGCACCTGCATCTTTGATGAGTTTAATGAATGGAGTGTTCACACTATCCTTGAAATCCTTTGTAGTTGTATTTATTAATAACATCCTGGTTTACTCAAAGATTAAAGAAGAGTATGCAGATTATCTTCATGTTGTTTTTGGTATCCTATGGAAACAAAAAATGTATGCTAAATTTTTTAAGTATGAAGTTGGGTTATCATAGGTTTCCTTTTTGGGGCATATGGTTTCAAATGAATGGGTGATGGTAGATCCCCAAAATATTGAGGCAGTCAAGAACTGGGTTCGGCCTAGTTCTATGATTGAGGTTAGGAGTTCTGTGGGGCTTGCCAACTACTATGAAAGGTTCAAGAAGAATTTTGTTGCTATTGCTATGCACCTGACAAGGTTGACTCAGAAGAAGGTACCTTTTGAGTTGTTTGATAAATGTGAAGAGATCTTCCAAAAGCTCAAGACTCTTCTAACCACAACACCTATTCAAACATTGCTAGTTAAAGTAAGGAATTTACTATTTATTGTGATGACTCACATTTGGGAATGGATGTTGTGTTAATATAAGATAAGAATGTCATAGCTTATGCCTCAAGGCATCTAAAATTTCATGAGAGGAATTACCCAATTCATGATTAAAGTTTACAGCGGTAGTATTTTCTCTCAAGATCAGGTGACATTACCCCTATGGTATCAAGTGTCAGGTACTTACTGATAATTGCAGTCTACAGCATGTGTTAACTCAAAAAGATTTACATCTAACCTCCAAAAAGATGGATTTAGTCAAGGATGATGATGTCACCATTCTACATCATTCGGGTAAGGCCAATCTAATGGAAGATGCATTGAGAAAAAAGATAGTTAGCATGGGTTGTCTACAAAGTTTCATGGTTCATTGTATTCTATTCATCCAGGTGTGACTAAGTTTAAAGAAAGACATAGTTGAGTTTTTTTCTAAGTATCAAAGTTGCCAACGGGTAAAGTATGAGCATCAAAGGCCTGTATTCTTACTTCAGAAACTACCCATTCCTGAATGGAAGTGGGTAAGGATAGCCATGGATTTTATTGTGGTTCTTCCTAAAATCTTGGAGAAGTATGAATCCATTTGGGTCTTGATTGATAGGCCGACTAAATAATCCCACTTCACTCTAGTCAGAATAGATTATAATGATCAGCAGTTGGCAAAGATTTATGTCAAAGAGGTAGTAAGGTTTCAAGAGGTGCCCCTTTCTATCATCTCAGATCGTGGCACGTAATTTACTTTAACATTTTGGGGTAAATTGTATGAGGATTTGGGCACTCCTTTCAGCATAACTTTTCATCCACAGACGGATGGTTAGTTGGGAAGGACAATTTAAGTATTGAAATACATATATGTGTGATCGACTTTGAGGGATATTGGGATAAGTTCTTTCCCTTATGTGAGTTCTCTTATAATAATAGTTATCACTCTGGCACTAACATGGCACCATTTGAAAAACTTTATGGGAGGAGATGTAGATCCCTCATAGGGTGGTTTGATGCTGGAGATGTGAAAGCTTTGGCAATTTATTTGGAAAAGGATGCTTAAGATAAGGTAAAGAGTATCCAAGTTAAAAAATTTAGCAAACCAGAGTTGGAAAAATGAATATGCGGACCGTAAAGTGAGAGATATGGCATTTCAGGCCGGTGAGCAGGTATTCTGAAAGGGTCACCCATAAAATGAGATGATATTTGGTAAGAAAGGCAAGCTTAGCCTACGCTACATTGGTCCATTTGAGATTCTTGATTATGTAATGCCAGTGGCTTATAAGCTGGCTCTACTCCTAGCTTGTCTGGAGCTTACCTCTTGTTTCATGTATCTATGTGGAAGAAGTACCACGGTGATAGACACTATATTTTAAGTAGGACTCAATCTTGTGAGATGGGGATCTCTAGTATGAAAAAGAATAGATTACAATTCTTAATCATGATATCCAAAAGTTAAGGAATAAAGAAATTAAGTTAGTAAAAGTACAATGGTAACATCTTCCAGTTGAGAAGGCTACCTACGAAACTGAGAAGGACATGTAGACAAGTTCCCTTCTTTGTTTGAAAATTCAAGTACTACTATGTTCTTGTCTTAGCCTTGTTCTTCCTGTTTGGTCACTTGTGGAAGAGAAATGGATAAATTGGTATTAATTGTAATGACCCGTTCTTGTCGTTATAGATAAGTAAATGGAGAAGAAAGTTGGGCCAGAAAACTCTTGAGTAGTAACTTAGAAATTTTGAGACTAGGCCAGAATTTGATGAAATCTAAGTCATCTAAGATCTTGGGTAATTTGTTAATGGATTAGAATTGATTTATGGTTTATAATTGTTTAAGCAGATAACCAAGGTACTAAGGAGCCTGTATGGCTTGACGTAATCAACTTCGGTCAAGTAAAACTTCTAGAATTGATCTTGGAATAAAACAGTTCTTTTAAAACATCAAGGTTTGAGGTTTTGCTGTGCAAGAGGGACTTGGGACGTAAAATCATAGATTCTATCTCCACGCAATCCTCTATAGTAGGAATAATACCTCTATGGAAGGATGGGGCTACTATCGCGAGCCAGTCGTGGTTTATCAGGGAAAAGTACCAAAAAGTCTATTAGATCTGCAGTTTCATTTTAGGAGAGCTATGGACGACTTAGGATTATTTCTTTTAAATTTTACACGAATTGTTTCATTAAAGGTAATTTATTCATTCCTCTAACATGTAATTTGATTCTTAGAACTTAGAATCTATAGGAATTCACTTGGGGAAAAGTTTTGGGATGAAATTAATGGTGAGAAAAGCTCTAATTAGGGGGAGATAATCATGAAATTGGCCAAGGGTTAGGATTTTGATATAATATGGTTAAATTATGTCATTGTTCATTGCATATATGTATTATTTGTTTGTTTTAGATGAAGAACAAGCCAAGGCATTGAAAAAGGGAAAGCTATAGTTCTTTAGAGTTTCCAAGGCTTTATTCGAGGTAGATGATGGTTGTTTTTTGCATTTGTGTTATATGTTCTTGTTAACTAATTCACTAGAATTGATTGCATAAGTGTATGCAATAAATGTATTACTTGGTTGTGCAAGTGTGTTTGCCTATTCACTGTGGTTATGATTTTTATGTCTGAATTTATGTTGGATCGGGTACTACACCGGTACATTTGCATCAGGAACCATGATGGTACAATTGGATCAGGTGCCATGCCGATACATAATTGGAACAGGTACCACACCGGTACACTAACTATTGCGATGGGTACCACACCAGTATATTAACAGTTTGGGTATGGGTTCTATGAGAGAATCATTTGTTATTGTTGAACTGTAATTAAGCATGTTTACCTGTATAATGATTTAAGAGTTGGCATAACCGTGTAATGATAATATTATTTATTTCCTTACTATGTTGTGCTTTCTTGTGCATATTTCATTGACTAAAAATGGTCGTGTGATCCTACAAGTGTATTGTGGGTTTGTACTGATATTACACTTGATATTTCTTTGTTGAGTACTTGGTATATTCAGGTGGTTGTTGAGAAACATCGAATAGGATATCGTTTACCGATGAATTCAAGGGTGAGACAGTTTTTTCAGGCTGCCATGGATTCATCTTGGTTCTTATTCCTATCTCTTCGATTTTAGACCTTTCCAGACTTTTATTTTTCATTTATTCCTTTTGAGGATGCATCCCCTTACTCTAGACCTTTAGTAAAGTTATGGTACAATGACTTTAAGGTTCTAAAGAGTTAACTTCCACATTATTTTGGTAAATTTTCTGAGTTTATGGGAACTCAATATTTTAAATTATATTTAATCTATTTTCACTCATTAAATGAATTTTTGGGTTAATAGTTGTGGTTTGGTTAGTTTTGGTTCTCCTACCTGAGGGTTAGTGTGGGTACTACTCACGGCGAGTCGGGGTTATGACAGATATGTATGTAACGATATAAAATACATGGAAAGGATCCTAAAGTGACCAAGAAAGACAACTATATACAAGAACCAACCTCAGACCTAGTGTCACCGATACAAGAGCATCTCAGTACATAATGGAATTATTGTAAAGTGCATGCACGAATTAGGATCAATTCCTAAGAAATTGGAAAGTGTTGGATGTGATTTAGTGTCATAAGGGATCCCTAAAACCAAGCCAAATCCAAAGAACTCATCTTGGCTAAGTTTCCGAATGAGTTTGTATAAGGTTCGACTTCCAATGATCTTATCTTTTTGGAGTTCAGAGTCAAAAGTTATGACTATCTTACGATGGACTAGTACTACAGGAATTTTAGGCTTGGACTGTAACTGAGGAAAAACCTGGGCT
Organism: Solanum dulcamara; assembly: GCF_947179165.1. Classification (NCBI taxonomy): domain Eukaryota; kingdom Viridiplantae; phylum Streptophyta; class Magnoliopsida; order Solanales; family Solanaceae; genus Solanum; species Solanum dulcamara. Next base: position 25,578,228 of record NC_077242.1, read on the forward strand.
TGGCGCCGCAAAGGCGCGACACGCCACTATAGCACCAGGAACAAGCCTCAGTAGTTTGGTCTTTGGCGTGACGCACCACTATTAGGTGTGCAGTGCAGGGTTTTTCTACCGATTTTCCAGAACCCATAAAATTTAGGCTTGGCACTGCAAGGGCGCAACGCGCAACTATAGTGCCAGAAAACAACCTCAGTAGTTTGGTCCTTGGCGCGACGCGCCACTATTAGGTTGTAGGGTTTTTAAGACTATAATTGACTTGGCGCTGCAGTGGTGCGGCGCGCTACTATAGCTCCAGGAGAGTTTTAGCCCAATTTTTTGAAGATTTTTGAGGAAGGGAAAATTGGACTTTTTCCTAATTATATATACTCTAGCCTTGAACGATTTGGACCATAATTTTCAGTCTTGTGCCTCTCTCTATAAGCCCTAGACTCCACCCTCTTCTCTTTCAATCCATCTCCAACAAGGATTGCCTTCAAGAATTTCTAAGATTCAAGTTTTCCATGGAAGACCTAACATCAATGTTCCTTCAAAGTCTTCACCAAGATATATAAGGCTATTCAAAACATGAGTTGAGTCCACCCATGTGCCCTACATCTTCTTTGAAATTAAATGTCCATAAGAATGGAGTTTCTTGATAGCCTTATGTCCAAATGTGTCTTTTTCATCTGTTAACTTAATTTTATTTATGTTGATGTTGTTGAGTCAAGAAATTGAAAAATTCTTCATGTTGGAGTCTTGATGAGTCCTAGAAAGATTTCCTAAATGAATAGAGGAATGATTGGATAGGATTGTATGATGTTATAAATGCAAATTTAAACTACACTTGAAATATACGATTGGGATTGATCGGATATTATGATTGGAAGAGGTTTGATTGTGATAGAATTAATGAATTTGACAAGGTTCCAAATGAGACTTGTCGATATGATTAGATTGAGTTGATTAGATGGAGTTTTATGAGCATTGAGTCTTAGGAGGAGTATCGAGCACCGAATTGGGTAAGAGTAAGTAATAACTCGAATTCAATAACTACATTGCCAAACGTATGAGGGGATTGAACCGTTAAAGTTGGATGCTTCCCAAATTATTGTTCAGATATGATAGGAATTGGTTGGATATGGATCCATGATTGGTTGATTCGTTTATACCGTGGCAAGGTATGAATGGATATGGCAACAACGTCGGCTTGTTGTACTATCACTAGCTCATAAGTGATGGTTGTCGGATAAGAGAAATTCCCATATAGGTCTTGATAGTACTCTGAGTCGGATTGGGTTGAATTGTATGTGATTAGTCCCATCTAAACCATATTCTTGTTTAGACTTAGGACACTTAATCGAGTTGTTCTTTCTCCTGAGTTGATATTTTGAGTTTATTTGATTCTTTCTTGATGTTTGTTTCATTCGATCATTTTACATACTCGTACATACCATGTACTGATGCCATTTGGCCTGCATTGTTTTATAATGCAGAGAGAGGTACTAGAGATCATCAACCGCCGCACCATTGAAGATCTACTTACTTCCAGCTAGTTGGTAAGTCCTCCCAATTATAGAAGGATACCAAGATTATCTTTATAGTTTTGATTTGTTTCCCTTATTTTGTTTTTTAGTAGACATGGAATTGTTATCGGCACCTCCTGGATTATTGATAGAGGCTTCATAGACTAGAGTGTGGAAATGTTAAATTATTCGTTTTAACTAGTTTTATCCTAGCTAGTTATTGATTTGATATTTGTTTAGCCTTTGGCCCTAGATTATGAATAGTATCCTTATGATTGAGTCTTCTACTGGTAGAATGTGAATGAATGAAAGTTTGACTGGACCAGGTGGTTCGTTTGAAGGCCAGAAATGACTTTTGAATGCCGGCCACATCTAGGGTACCCTCTCGTGGCATTACAAATATGGTATTAGAGCACATAATTCAAAAGTCGTAGGGAGTCTATGAAGCCGTGTCTAGTAGAGTCTTGCTTATAGATGTGTTGTGCACCACACTTATAATCAGGAGGCTATAAGACATTAAGAATTATTTTATTTCTTTCATACTCTAAACTCGTGCGATAGAGTTAAACTCTATAAGACTTCCTTTCTAATTCGTACGTTTATACATTGCAGACAATGCTTCCTAAATGTACTGCCAGCCAGAGAAATGCTGATAATATAGGGATGCCACAATCAGAAGTGCACCCATCGAGGGCTAGGGGCCGACCTACAAGGTATGCAGAGGCACCTCAAGTGCCTACTACTCCGCCTGCACCAACTTCGGAGGCAGATTTTCGAAGAGTGATTACTATGCTCACTCAATTAGTGGCTGCCCGCAATGGTAACCAGAGTTCGCCAACTCTTAGCTCTAGTTCTCAAGAGCCGTCTGCTCCCACGACGATTAGATATTTTCTGAAAATGAATCTGCCGATATTCACAGATTCTAAGGTTGATGAAGAACCCAAAATTTCATTAATGAGATGTGGAAGATCCTGAAAGCTATGTATGCTACTGAGATCGAGGGGGTTGATTTGGTGTCTTATCAGCTTAATGATATGGCAAACATTTGGTATAACCAGTGGGAACAAAGTAGAGGTGAAGATGTTGAGCCTCCTATTTGGGATGAATTTGAAGGAGTCTTTCTTGATCACTTCTTTCCCAGAGAATTGAGGGAAGGGAAAGTGGAAGAGTTTGTGAATTTGAAACAAGAGGGTATGACCATTAAAGAGTATAGTCTAAAGTTCATACAGTTGTCCAGATATGCTCCAGAGATGATCCCAGATATGAGGTCGAAGATGAGAAATTTTGTCTTCGGATTAGGAAGACATATGAAGAAGGAGAGCAAAGCGGCATTGTTGATCTCCGACATGGATATTTCCAGATTAATAGTGTATGCTCAATAGGTGGAGGATGAGAAGAGGAAAGACAGGGAGGAGCATCTGAGCAAGAAGAAAAAATCAACTGGACATGAGAATGAACAGAGGCAGAACAAGGGCAACAGGTCCTTCTAGAAGAGGTCTTCCAACTATGCCTCGTCCACCGCAATTGCACCTATGCCATATAACAAGTATAATCAGCATGGACAAAGTCACCAGAATTTCAGATCCCAAGGTTCTCAATCCCAGGCTAGCGTGGGTCGAGGTTCGAAAGGGAAGCCACCAGCAGCAAGTGCGGTCAGCTCTACTTGGGAGAGTGTAGAGAGGGAGATAAGGGTTGTTATAAATATAGCCAGGTAGGCTATTTTTAGAGGGAGTGTCCAACATGGGGCAACAGGGCACAATATTCTACCACCGTACCACCAGCTAGAGGTAATCAAAGGGGTACTACTTCAAGTACGAGCGGAGGTACAAACCGTCTATAAGCCATGGGCAGTCACCAAGATCAGGAGAACTCCCCAAATGTCATGACGGGTATGATTCGAGTCTTTTCTCTTGACTGTTATATTTTGATGGATCCGGGTGCCACACTATCTTTTGTGACTCCCTACGTGGCTAGTAAATTCAATAAAATTCCTGAATATCTTCTTGAGCCTTTCAGTGTAGCTACTTTTGTCATTTATTCTGTCTTAGCTGAGAGAGTCTATAGAGATTGCACTATGTCAATACATTACAAGAATACCTTAGCTGACTTAGTTGAGTTGGACATGGTTGATTTTGATGTGATCCTTGGCATGGAATGGCTCTATATCTATTATGCCTCTATTTATTATAGGACTCAGATTGTCAAATTCAAATTCTCGAATGAAGCGGTCATAGAGTGGAAGGGTAGTCCTGTCGTGCCTAAGGGTAAGTTTATTTCCTACCTTAGGGCCAGAAAACTAATCTCTAAAGGGTGTATTTATCATATCGTCCAGGTGAAAGATGATAGTATTGAGTCTCCATCCCTTTAGTCGGTTCTGATTGTCAATGTGTTTCCTGAAGTCTTTCCTGAAGATCTGCCTGGAGTTCCTCTTGATAGGGAGATCGACTTTGGGATTCATGTCCTTCTTGATACACAGCCTATCTCCATCCCTCCATATAGAATTACTCCGATTGAGTTGAAAGAGTTGAAAGAATAATTGAAGGAATTGTTAGATAAGGGATTTATTAGGCTGATTATCTCACCATGGGGTGATCCCATCCTATTCGTGCGAAAGAAAGATAGGTCCCTTAAAATATGTATTGATTACAGGCAACTAAACAAAGTCACCATAAAGAACAAATACCCTCTCCCCAGAATAGATGACTTATTTGATCAACTTTAGGGTGCCACTTGTTTCTCAAAGATAGACCTAAGACCGGTCTACCATCAGTTAAAGGTGAGGGAGTGTGACATCCCAAAGACAGCTTTTCAGACCTGTTATGGCCATTTTGAGTTCTTGGTTATGTCCTTTGCTTTGTTTAATGCCCCTGCAGCTTTTATGGATCTCATGAATCGAGTATTTAAGCCATATCTTGATATGTTTGTGATTATATTCATTGATGATATTTTGGTTTACTCCAAGAATGAGGAGGAGCACACCTATCATCTTAGAGTAGTCTTGCAAACTTTGAAAGACCAGGTATTGTATGCAAAGTTCTCCAAATGTGAATTTTGGCTTGCATCAGTGGCTTTTCTCAGCCACATTATATCTGGAGATGGTATTCATGTTGATGCTCAGAAGATTGAGGTACTTAAAAATTAGCCCAGACCCACATCCCTAACAGATATAAGAAGCTTCTTGGGTTTGGCTGGCTATTATCGAAGGTTTGTAGAGGGATTCTCATCCATATCATCAACATTGACCAAGCTGACCCAGAAAAAGTCTAAGTTTCAATGGTCCGATGCTTGCGAGGAGAGTTTCTAGAAATTGAAGACCAAACTGACCACTACTCATGTTCTAAATTTGCCCGATGGAATAGAGGATTTTGTGATCTATTATGATACGTCTAGAGTTCGTTTGGGATGTGTGGTGATACAGAGGGGAAAAGTGATAGCCTATGCTTCAAGACAGCTTAAGATTCATGAGAGAAATTACCCAACTCATGACCTTGAGCTTGCAGCGGTGGTATTTGCTCTTAAAATTTGGTGCCACTACTTATATAGAGTGCATGTTGATGTCTTCACCGATCATAAGAGTTTACAATAAGTCTTCAGCCAGAAAAAACTCAACCTAAGACAAAGGAGATGGCTTGAGCTTCTCAAGGACTATGATATGAGCATTCTCTACCATCCAGGTAAAGCTAATGTTGTTGCTCATGCTCTTAGTAGGTTTTCTATGGGTAGCACTGCCCATATAAAGGAGGGAAGGAAAGAGTTGGCTAAAGAGGTGCATAGATTAGCTCGATTCAGAGTTCGTCTTGAAGAGAATAATGAAGGTGGAGTTAATGTTTGGGATGGGTCTGCATCCTCACTTGTGGCAGAGGTAAAAGAGAAGGAAGACCAAGATCCTATCCTTCTCTAATTAAAGGAAGTTTTTCACAAATAAAAGGTGATGGTTTTTACCAAAGGGGGAGATGGTGTGTTGAGGTACCAAAATAGATTATGTGTCCCAGATGTTGATGATGTTCGAGAAAGGATTACGGCCGAAGCGCATAGTTCTAGATACTTTATTCATCCTGGCTCTACAAAGATGTATCATGACTTGAGAAAAGTTTATTGGTGGAGTGGAATGAAGAGAGATATCGCGAAATTTGTTTCCAAGTGCCCGAATTGCCAACAGGTTAAAGTTAAGCATCAAAGGCCATGTGGGTTAGCTCAAAACATAGAAATTCTGGAATGAAAATGGGAGATGATCAATATGGACTTTATTAAAGGTTTGTTGAGGTCCCAAAAATAACATGATTCGATTTGGGTGATTGTGGATAGGATAACGAAATCAGCTCATTTCTTGGCAGTTAAGACTACTGACACCGTAGAAGATTATGCAAAATTATACATCCAGGAGATCATCATATTGCATGGGGTCCTCTTGTCTATCATCTCAGACAGAGGAGCTCAATTCACTTCTCAATTTTGGAGATCCTTTCAGAAGGGACTGGGTTCAAAGGTGAATCTTAGTACAACCTTTCATCCCCAGACAGATGGCCAAGCGGAGCGCACCATCCAGACATTGGAGGATATGTTTAGGGCATGTGTATTTAACCTCAAAGGAAATTGGGATAATCACTTACCTCTCATAGAGTTTGCATACAATAATAGTTATCATGCAAGTATTCAAATGTCTCCCTACGAAGCTTTGTATGGGAGGAGGTGTAGATCACCAATTGGGTGGTTTGAGGTTGGTGAAGTTGAATTGATTGGGCCTGATTTTGTCTACCAAGCTATGGATAAGGTGAGAGTTATTCAAGATAGGGTAAAAATGGCCCAAAGCCGTCAAAAATCTTACACCGATGTGAGAAGGAGAGATTTAAAGTTTGAGGTGGATGATTGGGTGTACTTGAAAGTGTCACCTATGAAGGGCGTCATAAGGTTTGGAAGGAAGGGAAAGCTTAGTCCTCGATACATTGGTCCGTACCAGGTTGTGAGGAGGATTGGGAGTATCGCTTATGAGTTGGAGTTACCCTCGGAGCTAGCCTCTATTCATCCAGTATTTTACATTTCGATGTTGAAGAAGTGCTTGGGCGATTCCTCATTGGTAGTCCCCATTGATAGTATTGGAATTAAGGATAGCTTGTCATATGAAGAGTTCCGGTCCAAATCCTTGATCACCAGGTTTGCAAATTGAGGAACAAGGAGATTTCCTCGATCAAAATCTTGTGGGGAAATCAATTTGTTGAGGAAGCCACATAGGAAGTGGAGGAAGATATGAAATCTAAATATCCGCATCTATTCGTTCCTATCGATGAGAATGTTGAAGGTAATGTCCATTTTCTTGATTTGAATTCTTATGTGCATTTTGAGTTCGGATAGTAAATTATTTTGAGAGTTTGATTGGTTGAATGATTGAATTCTGATTGTGATTTGTACCTCGAGTCCATCCTTGGTTACTTATCATTCGAGGATGAATGATCCCAAGGGGGAGATATTGTAACACCTCCAAAAAATTTCACTAAGATTTGGACCTTTCTTCGTGTACGTATAGGATCGTACTAGACAATAGTAAAGTGCATGCACGAGTTAGGATCAATTCCTAAGAAATTAGAAAGTGTTGGATGTGATTTAGGGTCATAAGAGATCCCTAAAACCAAGCCAAGTCCAAAGAACTCGTCTTGGCTAAGTTTCCATATGAGTTTGTATAAGGGTCAACTTCCAACGATCATATCTTTTTGAATATAATGAACTGGGTGGCCCATGGCTATTAAATTAAAGGTTTTTGAGTCTTCTTTCCTACGCCATCAAGATTGCATTTTTTGGAGTTCAAAGTCAAAATTTATGACTATCTTATGATGGACTAGTGATGCAGGAATTTCAGGCCTGGACTTTAACTGAGGAAAAACCTGGGCCTGGCGCTGCAGTGGCGCGATGCGCCACTATAGCGCCAGAAACAAGCCTCAGTAGTTTGGTCCCTTGCGCGATGCACCACTATTAGGTGTGTAGGATTTTTAAGCCCATTTTCTAGAACCCGGAAAATTTAGGCTTGGCGCTGCAAGGGCGCGACGCGCCACTATATCGCCAGAAAACAGCCTCAGTAGTTTGGTCCTTGGCGCGATGTGCCACTATTAGGTTGCAGGGTTTTTAAGCCTATAATTGACTTGGCGTTGTAGTGGCGCGGCGCGCCACTATAGCGCTAGAAGAGTTTTAGCCTATTTTTTTCAGATTTTTGAGGAAGGGCAAATTGGACTTTTTCCTAATTATATATACTCTAACCTTGAATGATTTGGACCATAATGTTTAGCCTTGTGCCTCTCTCTAAATGCCCTAGACTCCACCCTCTTCTCTTTCAATCCATCTCCAACAAGGATTGCCTTCAAGAATTTCTAAGATTCAATCTTTCCATTGAAGACCTAACATCAAGGTTCCTTCAAAGTGTTCACCAAGGTATGTAAGGCTACTCAAAACATGGGTTGAGTCCACCCATGTGCCCTACATCTTCTTTGAGATTAAATGTTCATAAGAATGGAGTTTCTTCATAGGCTTATGTCCAAACTAGTCTTTTTCATCTATTAACTTAATTTTTGTTATGTTGATGTTGTTGAGTCAAGAAATTAATAAATTCTTCATGTTGGTATGAGTTGTTAAACATATTTTGTTGGTTTTCTTAAATATGTTGATTATCTTAAATTGTTTATTTAGAACCTTGGAGTCTTGATGAGTCCCGAAAATATTTGCTAAATAAATAGAGGAATGATTGGATAGGATTGTATGATGTTATAAATGCATATTTAAACTACACATGAAATATACGATTGGGATTGATCGGATAGTATGATTGGAAGAGGTTTGATTGTGATATAATTGATGATTTGACAAGGTTCTAAATGAGACTTGTCGATATGATTAGATTAAGTTGATTGGATGGAGTTTTATGAGCATTGAGTCTTAGGAGGAGTATCGAGCACCGAATTAGGTAAGAGTAAGTAATAACTCAAATCCAATAACTATGTTGCCAAACGTACTAGGGGATTGAACCGTTAAAGTTGGATGCTTCCCAAATTATTATCCATACATGATAGGACTTGGTTGGATATGGATCCATGATTGGTTGATTCGTTCATACCCTAGCAAGGTATGAACGGACGTGGAAACAACATCGACTTGTTGCACTATCACTGGCTCATAAGTGATGGCTGTCGGATAAGAAAAACTCTCATATAGGTCTTGATAGTACTGTAAGTCGAATTGGGTTGAATTGTATGTGATTGGTCCTGTCTAAACCATATACTTGTTTAGACTTAGGACACTTGGTCGAGTTGTTCTTTTTCCTGAGTTGAGATTTCGAGTTGATTTGATTCTTCCTTGATATTTGTTTCATTCGGCCATTTTACATACTCGTACATCCCATGTACTGATGCCATTTGGCCTGCATCATTGAAGATCTACTCACTTCCAGCTAGTTGGTGAGTCCTCCCAGTTCTTGGAGGATACCAAGATTATCTTTATAGTTTTGATTTGTTTCCCTTATTTTGATTTTTGGTAGCCATGGACTTTTCATAGGCACCTCCTGGATTGTTGATAGAGGCTTCATAGACTAGAGTGTGGAAATGTTAAATTGTTCGTTTTGACTAGTTTTATCCTAGCTAGTTATTGATGTGATATTTATTTGGCCTTTGGCCCTAGATTATGAATAGTATCCTTATGATTGAGTCTTCCACTAGTAGAATATGAATGAATGAAAGTGTGACTGGACCAGGTGGTTCTCTTGAAGGCCAGAAATGGCTTTCGAGTGCCGGTCACGTCTAGGGTACCCTCCTAGGGTGTGACACTATATATGACAATTTTGTTTAATCAAAATACAAAAATATACAGATAGTACAAAAGAGACAAAGCAGCAAGTCTCTGAACATCAAGAGCTCACTACGATCCAACAATGATGGCCTCGAAAGATCTAAAATCGATGAGGGGGCCGCATGTAAGGCACTGCATCAAAAAAAATAAACAATTGTAGTGTGAGTACCAAAATATGGGGTACTCAATAGGGATCATAGTACAACTGAATAACAACAATGTCAAAAACAACAACAAGAAGAATAACAACAACAACAACAACAATAATAATAATAATAATAATAATAATAATAATAATAAACAATCACCCAACCACAGACAATTATATAATGTAGGTTGATGCAATGCATGGGTGGCTAATGTATGTATCAAGTAAAAGGTCTTAGAATCTCGTCATCGGCCACCCTATAGGCTCTTCGAGAAGTCTCATAGACCCGCAGGAGCTCATCAATAAATGCAGTAATAGTAAAATGTGAAATTTAATCTACGAACCATCAAAACTCATCAGAAGATGTATTATGCATGCAGTGCAACTCAAAATCATCCCTCGAGCTTGGAATACCATAAAAATAGTCCACCCCTCTGTAACCCATAGAAATCTTGTGGGTTCAAAGAAAATTTTCCTTTCAAATACAAAAATCTCATAAAACAATGTACCTTCCATGGAAAAACCATATCTCAATAGTAAAATAAGAAAGTTTAAAGTAAATATTTCTTTTAAAGAAAGTTTACAAGAAAATTATACAGTTTCTTCAAAAGCTCAAGAAAATGCTCTCTCAGAGCCCAAAGTCAAGTAAAATTAGTGGTAAACTAGTTTAGAAACCATAAACCCATGTTCTCTCATTTTCAATTCCAATCATGATCGAATGCAGATGACTTGAGCATGAATGCATGCCAATTAACAAAAAAAATATTCACGCTACAAACACATCACATAATCATTAGGGTAAACACACATCATGGTACAATTGTACTAACTTGGAACTCCAACCAATCCAAGTCAAAGGCCTCGGGCCCACAATCACAACAACATAATATAAAGCTCAAAATGTCAAAATAAAACACTTAATCATACTTAAAGAAACAACCGCATCTAAAATCTAAGTTTAACCTACTATAAGCCTTCTAAGGAACCTACAACACTGAAAAAGGCTAAGGTCAATCTAAAGTAAGGCTTAAAGGCTAGAATTCTAATCTAAAATCCTTTAAATAGCCAAAATATTACTAAGGATCATGCAAACCTAATATTTCACACTACAACCTTCCTAAGGATCATGAAACCTAAATTTATATAGAAAATAACTAAGTCAAGTGTAAAAGAGGAGACTTTAACCTACCTTAAGGCCGAAACAACACTTTAACATCTACTAGGGAGCTTTTCCTTTTTTAGAAACCTTCAAACAATGTCACACTATCAAATAAGTGATCTAAATCTATACACAAGGGAATAGGTACCCATATTGCTATAAAATAACTCGAATAAAAAATTAGGTCAACTTGGCTTTTAGAACATGAGTGTGGAATCACGAAATTGATTCTGTCACAAGGTCCCTACCAGCTCAAGAAACTTGTTCCCCCACAACGGAAATAGTTTGGGCATAAATGGAGATTATAATATACCACACCTACATAGCTCAAGAACACTCAAATTAGTAATCAAAAGAGTGAACTCGAAGGAAACTTACAAATAAAGGTGAGGAAAAAACCTAAGCAACATCCCGATGTGATCACTCAAGGGTTAAGAAGCCCACTTGCCTTAAAATGCAATCACTCAACCTAGTTTGATGGTATATTGATGTTGGGTAATTTTCTATCTTTATTTAATAAGTCTCACCTTATCCATGGACATATGCACCAACTCGGGTCCAATCAAGGAAATTTTACCAACTTCAAACCAATCAATAGGAGATCTATACCTCCTACCATATAGGGCCTCAAATAGAGCCATCTGAATGTTGGAATGGTAGTTATTATTTTAGGCGAACTTGATCAATGAAAAAAGATTATTCCAATTACCCTTAAAGACAATAAAACAAGATTTCAACATGTTTTCAATATCTAAATAGTATGCTAAGATTGACCTTCTTTCTGAGGGTGAAAAGTTTTGCTAAGCTAAACTTGAGTATTAAGATATTTTTGGAAAGACATCTAAAACTAGGATCTGAACTATCTCTATCTGAAATGACAAATAATAGAACTCCATGAGTCTTAACCAAACCCCAAATAAATTTTCTATCATAATCCTTGGTTGAAGATGAATTATTAGCAGAAAGAAAATGCATAGACTTAGTCATTCGGTCGACAACCACCCAAATCAAATCATTTTGACTACGGGTACGAGGCAGACCTGTAATGAAGTCTATATTCAAATCTGCCTACTTCTAAGTAGGAATCTCAATGTCTTGAGCTAGAACTCTTGGTTTTTCATGCTAAACTTTTACTTGTTGACAATTAGGATATTTAGCCACAAACTCCAAAATATTCTTCTTCATCCCACTCAACCAATACACTTCACTCAAATCTCGATACATCTTTGTGGAAAACCGAATGAATAGAATACAGTGAACAATGAGCTTCGAACAATATCATTTCCTTCAAAGCATCAACATCAGGAACACACAGACGACCTTGATATTTAAGTGCACCATATCCCCCTTGGGAGAAAGCCTTAATAGATTTTTCAGAATTTGGATCACTATATTGTTTTGTGTTAACTTCCACCACAAGAGACGATTCAAAACTATTTTGAACGACAACACCATCATTCTAGGAATCAACCAAGAAACACCCAAATAAGCTAGTCTATGAACATCATAAACTAACTCCTTCTTTTACTCCTCAATATGGGCACTAATATTCATGGATAATCTACTAAGAGCATCAACAACCACATTTGCTTTATCTAGATAGTACAAGACACTCATATCATAATCCTTCAACAACTCAAGTCATCTCCACTGTCAACGGTTCAAATCTTTTTAGTTGAATATACATTGAAAAAATCTTATGGTCCCACCATAAATATAGTGTCTCCAAATCTTCAAAGGACACACAACTGCCACTAACTCAAAGTCATGAGTCAGATGGTTTTTTTCAAGCAACTTGAGCTGCCTAAAAGCATAGGCTATCACCTTATCATTTTGCATCAAAACACAACCATGACCAACTGTTGAAGCATCACTATAAACAACAAATCCATCGAATCCTTCAGGTAAAGTCAACACCAAAGCAGATGTAAGTCTATCTTTCATCTCTTAGAAACCTTTCTCACTTACTTCCGCCCAATTGCCTTCACTCTCCTTTAGGTAAACATAGTTAAAGACATAACAATAAATAAAAACTATTGTCAAACAAATCGTTTAACTCTTTAAGTTCCATCGGGGCCATTCAGTAAAGAGGAATAGACATAGATTGGATATCAGGAAGAAAATCAATGTTGAAGTCAATCTCCCTTTTGGGAAAGATACCTGGGAGGTCATCGAGGAAAACTTCTAGAAATTCATCAACAACCAAACCATACTCGAGAGTAGGTGCTTTAACATTTGTATCTCTAACCCAGACGAGATGATAAATACAACTCTTGAAAAGCATTTTTCAAGCTTTAAGGAATGAGATGAATTGACATTTAAAAGCAGAATTACTATATTTCCATTATAGGACTAGCTTATTAGGAAACTAAAACTTAACCACACAGATTCTACAATATGTTGAAGCATAACATATATGAAGCTAATACATATTGAGAATAACTTCAAAATTGTTCATGCCAAGCTTTACACGATCAACTGAGGTGATATTATGAAAAACTGAAAGTAGGAAATTTCGATAGACTCTATTAGCCATAATTGAATTTCCAACGGGGGTATAGACCAAAAAAAGGTGTTAACAAAAACTCGGGACTAATAAGAAATTTTATAGCAATATAAGGAGTAACAAATTATAGAGTAGCGCCCGGATATGACAATGCATATACATTGAACTGAAAGACTGTTAACATAGAAGATGAAGTAAGCTGCTACGTCCAGCAATCTGACGTAGCACTAGGTTGAACGTGTTGACTAACCTCCTTTCCTTTCATAGAAGCCACTAAATAGTCCCTTCTCTTATGTCCAGTGTTAACACAACCATAGAAACCATATGTACAGTCCATGTACTCCCTTGATGGTTCTTACCACACTTGTAGCACAAGGGGTAGGATTTTTCCTTTCCATCACTCTTCCTCGAATATGAGCCAGATATTTTCCCCTTTGGCATTTACTTACGGTTAAAGTCATTCCCCATCCAAATATTCTTTTTGATTAACCATTTCCTTTTCTTAACATTCATGTTCACATGAGTTACCATTTATTGATTCAATTCACAGCCATCATTTGAGAAAATAACAAGATGGCATCACAAAAACTCCACATTAGAGATATTGACACTGGAAGGTGGATCAACCATAGTGAAAAGGCTACCATCTAGATCAATCTTTTAACTACTCTCTTCTTGATGAGACATATTCTAAAATGCGTAGGACACAAGTTAGAAGGAAATCTTATAGAGTTAAACTTTATCACATGACTTAAGAGTGATGAAGAAAAGTGAAGTATTTCCTAAAATTTCTCATGGCATCTAATTCATAAATGTGGCACGCTTCACACTTATGAACAAGACTGTACTTGATGTAGTATGTTAGACTCCCTAGGACACGTTGAACTTTATGCTTTGATACCATGTTTTTTATGACCCCAGATAGGCCCTAGGCTTGATACAATGATTAGAATCTCAAAGGACTCTAACCAAGCCTCTTAGCACATTATACATGAGCATACATAAAGTAATTACCATGTAACAAGAAACATCATAAGGAAAGACCATAGTCAATACCAAGTAATTACGACGTAATAAGGAATTACGACGTAACAAGACTTTTACTATTTTATATATTCCTTATGAATTTCTTGTTATGTTGTAATTACTTTATGTATGCTCATGTATAATGTGCTAAGAGGCTTGGTTAGAGTCCTTTGAGATTCTAATCATTGTATCAAGCCTAGGTCTTATCTGGTGTCATGAAAAACTTAGTATCAAAGCATAAAGTTCAAAGTGTCCTAGGGAGTCTAACATACTACATCAAGTACAGTCTTGTTCATAAGTGTGAAGCGTTCCACATTTATGAATTAGATGCCATGAGAAAGACCATAGTCAATACCAAGTAATTATGACATAACAAGTTTATAGATGTCTCGATAAATGAGGAATCAAGCTCAAACTCCAATGAAAATAAGATAACATAGACTCCATAACATCTAAATTGCCTTTATTAGTCTAGATGGAGGCATAAGACAAGCTCCTAGCTCACCGAAAAGATAAATTCATAAGGAACATATAAAATAGTAAAAGTCTCTTCCTCGAATCATGAGGGTTCACCAATAATAGGAGGTGGATAGAGTAGATCTTTATTCTCCTACTGTTAGTGACTCCTCATGATTCGAGGATTGGATATTTACTCTTTTATATGTTTCTTATGAATTTATATTATGGGTGAGCTAGGAGCTTGTCTTATGCCCCCATCTAAACTAGTAAAGGGATGTTAGATGTTATAGAATCTATGTTGTCTTCTTTCCATTGGATTTTGAGCTTGATTCCTCATTTATCGAATTATCTATGTTTAGACCTTTATTCTATTTTTATGATATTTCTTGTTACTTCTTAATTACCTTATGTATGCTCATGTATGATATGCTAATAGGCTTGGTTGGTGTCTATCGGGATCCTAATTGATGTGTCATATCTAGGGTCTAGCTTAGGTCATGACAATGACATCCTTATCTATTCTCAAAGTGAGGATGAGCAAAAAGGCCATTTGAGAGTTGTCTTATAGATTTTTAAGGACATTTGATTATTTTCTATGTTTGGTAAGTGTGAATTTTGGTTGTGATCAGTAGCCTTTCTTGGCTATACAGTCTCGGGAGAGGGCATTCAGGTTGATCCTCAAAATACCAAAGTAGTCAAGAACTAGCCTAGACCTCTTTGTCCTTCAAATATCAGGAGTTTCTTGGGTTTAGCTGGTTACTACTAATGGTTTGTTTAAGTATTTTCCTCTATTGTGTCTCCTTTGTCCAGATTGAATTAGAATAAAGTCAAATTCCAGTGGTCCGAAGCTTGTGAGAAGAGATTTTAGGAAGTAAAGAGTCCACTTATATAAGCTCCGGTTATGACTCTACTATAGGGTTCAGATGGGTTTATGGTATAATATGATGCCTCTAGAATTGCCCTTGGTTGTGTGTTTATGCAATATGGGAAGGTTGTAGCTTATGCTTCTAGGAAGCTCAAGGTTTATATCACAACCCAAGCTAGACCCTGGTGTGACACAGTGATTAAAATCATGAAGGACTCCAACCAAGCCTCTTAAAATATCATATATTAGCATACATAAAGTAAGTAAGAACAATAAGAGATAATCATAAAAGCAGAATAAAAGTCTCAACATGAATATCTCGGTAAAGGAGAAATCAAACTATGAATGAACATAAAATCATAGACATAGCCAAAATCTAACATGCCTCTACTATTCTAGGAAAGGAATAGGACAAGCTCCTAGATCACCAACACAAGAAATGAATTCATGGGAAGTATATGAAAAATATAAATGTCACATCCTCGAAACATGAGGATTCACCAATAATATAACTAGTAACTCAAACTCTAACCACGAGTGGGATGTGCATGATGATAATCAACCCAAATATTAT
Source organism: Solanum dulcamara (assembly GCF_947179165.1). Taxonomy (NCBI): domain Eukaryota; kingdom Viridiplantae; phylum Streptophyta; class Magnoliopsida; order Solanales; family Solanaceae; genus Solanum; species Solanum dulcamara. Next base: position 25,594,288 of record NC_077242.1, read on the forward strand.
GATATAATGTAGATAAAAAGTATGCATTTGCATATGAAATTCACAAAGTATGTGAGAAGTATGCACGACATAAACAAGATAGCATGATGAACATAAAAGCATGTGATGCAACACCAAGAAACATTTAAAAGAATGAGATTTAAAAACATAAGTCATCACATGTGGTAAAATCATCATTTGAAATCATCATAACGGATTAGAAGAAAACTTACGTTATTTATGGAATATAACATATAACCGATTGTAGATCCAAGGTAGACTTCGTGAGAACATAATAAACTAGAGTTATTTGTAGATCCACTAGCTAGATTGATTAAGGCAAACCTATAGAGTCAACATAGTTTGACTAGAGGTTGCTACTAGAGTTTCCTTGGGTCGCTCCTTGAGCTTTCAAACCAAACACCATCTCAAAGTCCTCTCGGTGTTTATACAATATCCCAATGGAAATCATAACTCATAGTCAATGATAGCATTAGGAAATACCATAGTCAATACCAATCCATATCATAACATAATTATAAGAGTAGCTCATCAACCTAGTGATTCATACAGGTATGAGAAATCCTTTCATCTTTATGAATCCGCGATTAGGTGAGAAAATATTTAACCTCTTACATGAGTGTGTCAGAATTTCTATCACAACCATAGACACTTGCTTGAAACATCAGTGAAAACATCACTCATTACTTTCATGAGTCATTCATAAGTCCTTCATAATCATTATTAAATCATTCATAAAATCCATGAGCAACTTCGATAATTTCATACTTGAAAATAACATAATGCATAAGTCCATGTAAAAATCAATTGAAAGCATGAAATTAAACTTTATTCTTGCATAATTGAGCCATTAATATTGAAATAAATCATAATTAAATTATCTCAATTTAATTTCATAAAAGCATAGCGTTAGAAGATAATTGATAAAAAAAGAGAATTTAAAAAAACTTTGGGACGCCATGGGTGGAAGGATACATGGATGAATTTCCACATACCTTGGTCAATTAAAGCCCTAAATCCTCTTTGAATTTGGAAACTTAAAATTCGGAAACCTTGCAGCCCTTGCTTGAAGAAGAAGATGAACTTGAGAGATGATTTTGTTTAGGGTGAATGAGAGTGACTGAGGGGTTTAGGAGAGTTTGGGATTGTTAATAAACAAAGAATTATACCCAAAGACTGTCCAAATACAATATTAAAAGAGTTGAGAAAAAACTAAACTACCCCTAAAACATAACTGACAAACGATCCCTTCACGAGACCCTTGATAGGTCATTAACAACACCATGGACCATACAAGGGTACATCGATAGGAGCATGAATTGGCTCTTTAAGGATCGATCAATATGATTTCCTGTATAGGTCATCATCCTCTCCATGGATCATGAAGAGGCTCATGAAATCCCTGGGATCTTCTTACATGGACCTTTCTACGGTCCGTCTTCCTACTGGTCAGTTCATAGGATGAAATTGACTGGGTCCTTAAGGGGGTTGGATTCATGGGACATCTCCATGGCCTATGGTGCTTCTCATGGACCGTAAACCCTTTTGTAGACCCTCTTTCTTTTCTCCTATTTTCCATCGCATTCCCACGAAGCCTCCTACGGCCCGTGGAGAGTATGACCATCCATTAAAAGGCCTCGTAAAACCCATTTAGTTCAAATTTTCTTGAAATCTTCTTTAAAACTCTATTTGTCGTCTTTCCAACTTCCAGGGTGTTATAATATCCCCCTGAGGAGCATTCGTCCTTCAATAGGACTCAAGATAGTATGAATAGGGTACGAAAAGATACTATCAACCCATCATGAATGCAATGATACATCAAAAATGCATAAAAAGATGGAATATCCAACCTCAAGCTAAGACATGTCTTTAAATCTCATTTCATCGACATGCATGTATATAAAAACATGAGAATGACCAAAACGCTTGAATTCAAAGGAGTGAATCATAAAGGAACTTAATACCTAAACTAGGAAAGAAAGGAAAGAGATGATGGTATCGTGTCATCATATCGGCCATAGACTCCAATGTAGCACCCTCAACCTTTTGGTTCCTCCATAACACTTTAAGGGAAGCTACTTCCTTGTTCCTCAACCTTCTAATTTGCCGGTCTAGAATTTTAATTATTATCTCCTTATAAGATACACTCTCTTTCACACCAATGATGTCTAAAGGAACAATAGAGCTAAGATCACCCATACTACTTCAATAATGATATATGAAATACCGGATGCACCGATGCTAACTCTGAGGGAAAATCCAACTCATTTGTCACCTTACTATAAATGCCTTAAAATCTGATATGGGCCTACCAATCAGGGACTAAGCTTCCCCTTCTTGCCAAAACATATTACACTATTAATGGGTGAGATTTTTAAGTAAACCCAGTGATCTATCTGATATTCAAGTTTCCTTCTCCTCATATCTAAATGAGACTTTTATCGAATTTGTGTAGTCTTCAATCTTTCCCTAATAAGTCTAACCTTACCCATAGCCTCATACACCAACTCGATTCCTATCAAGCCAACTTTAAACCAGCCAATAGGATACTTATATCTCCTATCATATAAAATCTCAAGCAGAGCCATCTAGATGCTAGAATTGTAACTATGGTTGTAAGTAAACTCGATTAATGAAAAATGATCATCCCAATTACTCTTGAAGTCAATTAAATAAGTTCTCAATATGTCTTCCAAGGTCAAAATGGTATGCTCAGTATGACCATCGGTCTACGGGTGAAAAGTTTTGATAAGCTTATCTTGAGTACCAAGACCCTTTTTGGAATGACGTCTAAATTTGAGATGTAAATTAAGTACTTCGATCTACAATGATAGATAATAGAACACCATGAAGCTTAACCAACTCATGAATATAAATTCTAGCACAGTCTTCAGCTAAATAGTCTTAATGGGAAGAAAATACACCAACTTAGTCATTTTATCGACAACCACCCAAATCGAAACATATTGCCTACGGGTACAAGACAAACCTATAATAAAGTCCATTTTTAAGTCTTCCCACTTCTAAGTAGAAAACTCAATATCTTGAACTAAAAATCTTAGTTTTTGATGTTCAACCTTCACTTGTTCATAATTAGGACATTTAGTGACAAACTTTGCAATATCCTTTTTCAATCCATTCCACCATAGCACTTACCATAAATCTTGATACATATTGGCGTAACCAAGAGGAATAAAATATCGCAAACTATGTGCTTTGTATAATATCATTTCTTTTAAGCCATCAACATCGGGAACACATAGACGACATTGATATCTAAGCACGCAATTAAGAAAAAGCCTCGATGGATTTTTTGGAAATTTCTTTCTTCAACTCAACCATGGTAGGATCACCATCTTTCTTTATCTTAACATCCACCACAACAGACCATTCAGAACTATTTTTTACAATAACACCTCCATCCTCTAAATCAACCAAGCAAACACCCAAATGAGATAGTCTATGAACATCACTAACAAACTCTTTTTTTCATCTTCAACATGGGCAATACTATTCATATACAATCTACAAAGAGCATTGGCAACGAAATTCTCCTTACCCCGATGGTACAATACAATCATATCCGAATCCTTCAACAATTAAAGCCAACTCCTTTGACGAAGGCTCAAGTCCTTTTGGTTGAACACATATTGTAAACTCTTATGATTGGTAAATACAGCAACATGGAAACCATAGAGATAATGCCTCAAAATTTTCAAAGCAAACTCCAAGTCATGAGTTGTCAAGACCTAAGCTAGGACCTAGGAGCGACATGGCAATTAGAATCCCGAGGAACCCAACCAAGGCTCTTAGTATATAATTTAGGAGTATACATAAGGTAAGTAAAGCAATAAGTTAAGACATAGATGTAGAAATAATGTGTCAACTGGAAAATCTCAATAAAAGAAAACAAGTCTCAAACTCAAAATAAAAAAATAATATAGACTCCACGACATCCAACATTCCCCTATTAAAATAGATGAGGGCATAAGACAAGCTTCTACCTCGCCCATGACAACATATAATGTCATAATAACTATAAAAGATGAAAATATTTTCCTTAAAGCATAAGAACTCACAAACTAAAAGAAAGTAAAGTTCAAATCTAGCCACAAGTAGGAGGTGTGTGATGATCGTTCAACTGTACATTATAATATAGTATAGGTAAAAGTATGTGTTATCACATGGAATGCACTAAGTATCTGAGAAGTATGCAAAAATAACGAATGTAGATGCATGACCGATATTTTAAAATATGAGTAAAACCTTGAAATATCATAGTCATAAGGTCAATGCATCAAAACATCATCATGAGAACTTTATACCTTTTTATACACCTTGGTGTGGGCTAGAACCTTTAACCAACATATAAGATCATGCGAGCTATAACACGGAATCCGATTTAACTCTAACATTGAGAAGGGATAGGCTACTTTAAAGAGTAAGCTCTATGAGAACATCATAATCATGAGCTATATGTACATCCACTAGTTTGGTCATACTGGCATCCTAAACCTACATTGGCAAAATAGTTAGTGACTAAAGGTTGCTACTAAGATAAACTTGGGTAGCTACTATGGCTACCCGACAAACCCCACCTTAAAGTTCTCTCGGTGCTTAGTCATTATTTCAATAGATATCAGAAATCATAGTCATTAACATTATTAAGAAAGACAATAAAAGATATCAAACCTCATCATAAAGTAATCATAAGAATAGCTCATTAACATGATTGATTCATAAGAATCCTTGAGTTAGTGAGAATGTCCATTCACCTCTTTAATATGATTATGTGAGAATTACATTTTACACTATAATTTCTTGCTTAAAACATTGTTAAAACATCATACATAATTTTATATGATTCATTCATAAAGCTTTCATTGAAATCAAGTGAAATTCATGATCATAGTTCAGTGGAAACATACTTAAAAATACTATATAACATGGGTCATTGAACTTCAACATGAAATCATGTAATATGATGTGAATTATGCAAAATTTAATCAATAATCATAACATATATCATAATTAAGAAGACTCAATGAAAATTCATGAAACTATGTATTTTAGAAGAAAAATTCATAAGAAGATTTTGAGAAGAACCTTGGGACTCCATGGATGTAGGACCCATGAATTCCCAAATACTTTGGATCTTAGAAGCCCTATTTTTCTCTGAACTTGGGGAGTTTACCTTGATTAACTCTTTTAATTGCTTGAGGAAAAAGAAGACTCTTGAGAGAGAACTTTAGAGAGAAGATTTTTGGAATTTCAATGTTAGGGTGAGAATGAGAGAGTTAGGAGGTTTTAGAGTAGTTAATAGGATAGTATAAACTGCTAGAAACCATCCATATTCATAAATAAGATAATAGGAAAAGTACCAAAATAGCCCTAACTTAACCTAGATGAGGGCACCTGGATGGAAGGTCTTCACGGACCGTGTAGCACTTCACGGTCCATGAAGGGTCTCATGAACTTGAAGGGGATATCTGACTTGAGGGGTTCACCCTCCACGAGCCTTATTGGCCCGTGAAGAGCTCCACGGGTCGTGAAGAGCTCTAAGGCGATGACCTTGACATATCCTAGAGGTTGGGATTCCCATGGACCCTTCCACAGCTCATGGCATAAAAAACGGGTCATCAACCCATTTATGGTCCTTGTCTGGTTCTTCCCCCTATCCCTGTCACCCTATGGGGCCACTCCACTACATGTGGTGCCTAATATGGCCAGTGGTGGGATCCGTGGGGCTCACATGGTGCCATATTTTTTGTGTTCTTTCTATTAAACTCCGTTCTAAGTCTTTCCAACTTTCGAGTTCTTATAATATCTTCCCCTTCGGAACTTTTCGTCCTCCTACAATATAAAGTCTCAAATGCAGCCATCTAAATGCTAGAATGCTAACTGTTATTATAGGCAAACTCTATTAATGGAAAATGATCTTCACTGTTACCTTTAAAATCAATGAAATAGGATTTCAACATGTCCTCTAAGGTCTAAAAGGTACACTAAGCCTAACTGTCTGTCTAAGGATGAAAAGTTCTACTAATCTTAACTTGAGTACCAAGCCCCTTCTGTAAAGATCTCCAAAACTAAAATATGAACTGAGTACCTCGATCTGAAATGGTAGATAAAGGGAAAACATAAATTTTAACCAACTCCCCAATATACTCTCTATCATAGTCCACGACCGAATAAGAAGCCTTAAAATGAATAAAATGAGCTACCTTAGTCATCCGGTCAACAACTATCCAAATCAAATCATATTTCCTAGGGGTACTAGCAATCCTGTAATGTAGTCCATATTCAAGGCTTCCCACTTCAAAGTAGGAATCTCAATATCTAGATCCAAACTTTCTCATCTTTTGTTGCTCAACCTTCACTTGTTGACAATTAGCACATTTTGCCTCAAACTCCACAATATCCCTCTTCATGCCATTCCACCAATACACTTCCCTCAAATCACGATACATATTTGTAGAATAAGGATGAATAGAATATTGTGAACTACAAACTCCGGACATTATTATTTCCCTCAAGACATCAACATCAAGAACACAAAATTGGCCTTGATATCTCAAAATACCATCTCACCCTTAGGGGAAAGCCTCAATGGATTTTTTAGCAACCACTTTCTTCAATTCAACCAAAGTAAGATCATTATGTTGCTTGGCCTTAACATACACCATAAGAGATGATTCACAACTAATTTGAATAGCAACACAACTATCATCGGAATCAACCAATCAAACACCCAAACAGGCTAATCTAAGAACATCAAAATCTACAAGATCAACTGAGGTAATTTTATGAAAAATTAAAACTAGGCAATTATGACACTCTTTTAGCCATAACTTAATCACCAAAAGGAGTAAGACCAAAATAGGCTCTAACAGGATCTTGAGACAAACAATGAATTTCATAGAAAGATAAAAAGTAATAGATGATAGAGTAGCACTTGGATCTAACAATTATAAATGTCATAGTCAAAGACTTTCAACATACCAGTCAAACTATCAAGGGTATCCTGTAATTCCTAATGAGTAAAATCTATTTTTGTACTGACCACCACCCAAAGTAGTACCACGCTGATGCGAATGACATTTAGGTTGAATCTAAGTCTGGGGTCTAGCACCACTCATACAATCCTTTGCTTGATGACTCATCTTTCCAAACCTATAGAATACATTTAATCACACTAAGTATTCACCCTTATGATTCTGTCCACACTTCTTGCATGAAGGGATAACTTGACCACTCGGTACTCCTCCTTGTACCTTAGGGTTAGCCACCCTATCTTTATGAAACTTTGGAGCTGAAGTGTTTGACGACTCTTCACAAAAATACTTTTTCCAAACCTAAGGACATACACCATTCCTAAATTTTCCATGTGAGAATCTTCCACCATCGGTGCAAGCCATCTTGGACTGCCTTCTAGAAATCTCTTTTATCTTATCTTCCTCTACTTGTTCAACATGTGTCATAAGCCTTGAAATGTCTAACTCTTTGATTAGTATGGAGGTTCTACATTCTTTGACCACCAAATCGGACACACCCAAAACAAACTTGCTCAAATGATCTTTTGGATCGGCGACCATGAAAGGAGCATATTCAGACAACTTAGTGCACTTCAGGGAATACTCCCTCACACTTATTTTACCTTGGTGCAAATTGATGAACTCTTGTACCTTAACTTCCCTAAACTCCAAAGGGAAGAACAAGTCTAGGAAAGCACTTGAATTCCTCCCATTCAGTAGGACCATCATGTCTACCTCTTTCATCTTTCCATTGCTCATACAAAACTTGTGCCACTCCCTTTGGTTGATAAACCACTAAGTCAGCCTTCTCCACCAGATTAATACCCATGATCCAACATTTTAGAAATGCCTTGGATGAATTCTTTTGGATCCTCATCCACCTTAGAGCCATGGAATTTGGGAGTATTCATTTGAGTGAAGTCACGAACTTGGCTAGCCGTCGTATCTATATTTGAGTTCACAGGAGCTATGACTTCTCTCTTAGCTTGAGAGGCTACGTCTTAGGAAAGAACTTGAAGAGTTTCTTGAAACTTTGCATGAGATACTTGCTCATTCAAAAGGTCATTGGGAACTTGCTTCTCCTTCTCAGCATTCCTTCAGAAGGGGATTCTTTGTGGAGGCATATTTATGAAATTGCAAAGAGAAAGCATTAGAGGATAAAGCTTTAGAGTTCTATTCTATTGCATGATGAGATCATGAAAGAAGTTATGCTTTTCTTATGACACATTATAGATTCATAGTCATATATGTGGTGCGATTCACATCGAAGAACAAGATACTACTTGACATGGCATATTAGACTCCTTAGGACACTTTACACCTTGTGCTTTAATACCAAGTTTGTCACGACCCAAGGTAGATCCTAGGTGCAACATGGTGGCTAGAATCCCAAGGGACCCAAACTAATAATCTTAGAATATAATTCATGACCATACATAAGGTAAGTAAAGCAATAAGCTAAGACATAGATGAGGAAATAAAGTCTCAACATGGAAAATCTCAATAAAAGAGAACAAGTCTCAAACTCAAAATGAAAAGACAACATAGACTCCATAAAATCCAACATGCCTCTATGATAATGTTCAAGTGTACCTATCGAAAGAAATACAGATGATCGTTAGTAATATATTAAGCCAACTAAGAGTTGGGGCCGATCCTACAGGGAATAGGTTGAAACAAGTCTATCAGCAAGCATTTTTTTAGTTGTAGTTTCAACTTCCCAAAAACAAAAGTTCATAAAGTAAAATAGGGGTTTTGTTAATTGATTTAGTAACAATAAACGATGAAATAACAAAGTAACTAGTAATTAGGTTGTAAACAATGTGAGAATTTAGGTAGGATTGTGTTCCCTATGGCGTTTTAGCTCAGCAGACTAATCATGTTAGTGAAAATGTTTCAATGAGTTGCATGTAAAATCTAGCCAATTATATAATATCTAATTCACCACTTGGTCCTTCTTAGATGTATTTCATTCATCTTCTCCTGGTCTCAAAAGGTGGTCTTTACTAACCCTCTTTTTAGACCTTCGAGTACTATCTCCTCCTCTACTCAAGCAACTTAAACGAAGTTTTGTTCCTTAAAATTACTATTGTAAAAATCTTTTCCTAATCACTACCTCCCTCCCAGGTAAGCAATGAATATGGGTAGGTTCCCAATATTTTCACTCATCTAGAAAGTCTTTTAGATGAAGAAAATCACAATACATGCAAAACATCTAACGAATATCACCCTACACATTTGCCTACTACATTATTTTGTCATGGTTACCATAACCCTAGTTATGGGTTTAGCTACTCATAATTATAAGTAAACAAATAAAAAATTTTGTAGAATTCATGAATCAATACCTACGCGATTGAAAAAGTAAACCTTGAATCACACACGAACCTCGAATCACAAATGAAAACTGAAATTAGATTTCAAGAATCAATCTCAAGAAGTAATAGAATGTTTGTTCCAATGTCGTTCACATTAATAATCAAAAAAATACTGCATAACCCTAAAAACATAGTAAATTAGAGTATTTATAGAAGTAATAAACCTAATCCTAAACAAACTAGGAAAACTTAAGTTGGCATAGTTCATGCCCAAGCACTACAGACCGTACAGGGCTTCACGGTCAATGGTCCTACTTTGGTGGTGTTCAACTTGGCTTCACCACTAGGTGGCGTTCATATCTTCATGGGCAAGAACCACACCTCATGGTACTAACTACAGCCCATACTGGGGTCTGTAGTGATTGCCTTTACAAAATCTGTAGTCCTCAACCAACCTTTATGATCCATCATCATGATCTGTAGTGGACTCCATGGACCATGAAGGGCACCGTGGAGTTTCACTTGGTCAAAATTCAATCCACTTTCAGTTTCACATAGTCGGTATTACGGTAGTCAGCACAGCACATGCTTTGCTCCACGCCCTATAAAAGGGGTTCCATGGAGTTATATTTGATCAGAATTTTAGCATCAGCCACTTTCTCTCATCAACAATAAGCCTAACACCAGAATACCTACAAGGCACTACGATCCTTCATGAAGCTCGTAGTCCTTATTCCTCAGTAAAACAGCATCTCAGACCCACAAAATCATCCAAACTCATGCGCGACTTAGATTTCCTGTAAAATAATTAAAAGACACATCATATCTATATAAACATGTTTGCAACTCATACTAATTCACTATTTTGAGTATAGAAAGGGTCGAAAATACACGACATATCAGTACCTCAACTTAGAACCATTGTTTGTCCTCAAGCAATGACACAAAATGAAATAACACGATGCACAAACAAAAAACACAATGTGCAAACACAAATGACTATAAGAAGATATATAGCATCCCAACACATCAACTATTACCCTCCTATTCAATTTACTCCACTATTAAATACAATGGCAGTCCAACTAACTCATAAGGATCAATTTACAACATCACACTACTCATCTACTATCCATTCACTTTGAACCTATGCCCATCTTGAGCTTCAAGCTCGACAGAACCATGCGAAAATACTGTGTGATAGTGAAAGGTCTACACCATTTTAACCGTTGCTTACCTAGAACAACCTCAGCCTAGAATTAAAAAGCAATAGTTTGTGCCAAATGCTAAATTTGCACTTCTCAACATGCCTGTCATGATACAATTTCATCTACTCTTTGTAAAGAGAAACACACTCATATGCACGCAAGAGAAACTCATCTATATTATTGACTTAATCTAGCCTCCTTTATGTATCTTCACTCCAACTCAGTCTCAATATTTTTAGGGCCCACAATGCCTTGTGTTCTATCTCCACGGGTAAATGACATGCCTTTCAAAAACCTAAAAGGTACGAAGATATACCAATGGGTGTTTTGAAAGTTGTTTGATATGCTGGCAAAGCATCATCCAGCTTCCTAGCCCAATCAATCTTGTTAGCATTCATAGACTTGACCAGAATCTCTTTGATTTTGCGGTTTGACAGCTCAACCTACCCATAAGGATGGGGTGATATAGAGTGGCTACCTTGTGCTACTATAACTACCCTACCTAGGTCCTAGTCATAACATGGTGGTCAAAATCTCGAAGTGCTCCAACTAATGCTCTTGTTCATATCATAAGCATACATACGGTAAAGTAAAAGTGGAAATATCATAAGAGACTCTAAACCATAAATAGTAAATGAAGAATGTCATATGACCACATACACTCGAAATATTTGTCCAACTAGATGCCTCTACAAATAAACTTGGGCGGGGGTTAAGACATGTCCCTAGCTCACCCTCAATATGAAATATAATAAAAGTCTTTGAAAACAATAACCAAATCGATGACTAGTCCCCGATAAATAAGGACTTACCATAAATACCTCCGGATAGAAAAGCTTAACTAGCCACGTAGATGAATATGATCTTCAGTCTCAACCCCTACATTATGACACAATGTAGGAAAAAAGTATGTATTAGTACGTTAGAATGTTATAAGTATGAGGGCATGACATGCAACGTAAATCATGGAATGCAATGGTCAAGTAGAACAAATTATAGAATGAGATAAGTAAAGTCATGAGAAAATCATAATGACCAAAGCAGTTGAAAAGAATAATTGAGATCAGGAAAATAAATATGACATCGTACATATGTGGAATAGGAACCATAACCGATAATAAGACCATGCGAGCTATAACATAGACTCTCGTTGTCTCCCCATACAACGAAGAAAAAAGGAAATCTACTTGCCAAGGTAGACTCTACCGCGCTAGGCGAGTCATACATACGCTATGTGTGGATCCAATAGCAAGGCCATGAAGGCAACCTACGGTGGTATGTAATTTAAGAGACATGAGGTTTCTACTAGGGCTTTTTGTAGGACCCCACCTTAAGTCCACTCGGTGCTAAGTTAAATCCCACAGAATACATACATAGTATAGAAATCATATTGACATATATCATAGTTATGATCATAGGTTTGAAATAATTGTGTAGCTCATTTTCATAACATACTTGTAATGTGAGAATTGTCCTTTCATCATTACAATCATATATACATAATTCATATAGTTAGGTCCTTGGTCACCACATAGGGACCTAAGTCACCTTACTTCATAACTTGCATGAAATTCATACCTTGAACATAATTGTGATTCTTTATCAAAATTCATACTTGATTTTAGAGTAAAACTCAAATGCATAATAAATTTGAATGAGATTCATGATAATACCTTTGAAATAATTAAATAAAACTCTCATAGACTATAATTTGAAAATTCATGATCATAGCTTCACCTTGAAATTAGGATAAGACATGAATGCATGATTAATTGACTTAAAAATCATAAAATTGACTGGAAAACATGCATGATCATTTACTTTCTATCAGCCCAAACATAATTCATATAGATAATATCATTTAAAAGTATAACTAAAAATACCCATAATTCATAACATGAACCCTGAAGATTAATATAGGAAAATTAATGGAAAAACTCTTCAATTAAATGCAATAACCATCAAATTATAAAATAATAAAAACACTCATTATCATAATTTAAATCACAAGTCATGCAATTGGAATAGATATCATACAACCCATTAAATTCATACTTGAATTTAATAGAAAACTTGAGAAATTGATTGGGCTTCATGGATAAAAGAATCCATGAATCAATACCCACATACCTTAAGTGAGAAGATCCACAAATTTGAGTTTCTTTGAAGTCTTCAATGGAGTCCTTGATAGTTTTTTGTAGAGAGAGAAACATTTGAGTAGGTGAATTGTAGAAGAATGAATAGAATTTGAGGTTTAGGGTAGTTTATAAAGTAGAATTAGGCCCTAAAAACATTCAGGTTCATTAACTAAAAATCAGGGAAAAGTCTAAAGTGTCCTTACTTAAAAACTGAATTTGAATAAAAATATCGCCCATGTCTGCGATGAGGAGGTGTTCCCTGATAGGACAATTTTGAGCGATTAAGATTTTGGCCAGATTTTAACTCGGGAAAAAATTCTCCACTGAACGAGAGCAAGTATGCAATGCGGAGATGCCGCGCACTTCACTATTTTGCGCAATTTCTTGAAAAATCTATCTTTTGATATACGGGTCCTAAAAATCCACCGAGATCATTTTTCCGCAGGTTTTGACTCCTTGATAAATAATCCGTACTCGGATTTTTCAAAAAGATTAAGGATAATGCATTATGTGAGCTGCCTATTCCCAAGGCAGTCTCAAGGCACTTGTGAGCATTTTGAGGAATGTTATAATATCTCTCCCTTGGGAACATTTGTCCTCAAATGAAATTCAATTAATATAGGAAGGATATGGAAAAAGGACTAGCAACCCAACATGAACATGAGGACAGTTTGAAAAATGCATAGAACATGTAAACTTCATACTTAACATAAGACATGGTCTTTGAGAAAAAAATAATTTTCATGAATCATGCATGCATATGAATGACATATGAAACTGAAACGTAGGAGTTTAATCCATTTGATTATAAATAACTTAGTACCTTTAGGCTTGAGTAGAAAGAAAGAGATACGGATAATACTTCATCATGTCCGATTTCTCTTCCCACGTACACTCTTTACTTGTTGATTCTTCCATAACACTTTGACGGACGCAACGTCTTTATTTCTTAATCTCTTCACTTGCCGGTCTAAAATTTCCACTGGACTTCCTTATAAATCAAATTCTCTTTAATGGTCACCATTTCTAATGGCACAATGAAGCTTGGATTACCCACAAATTTCCTCAACATTGACACATGAAATACCGGATGAGCCATAGCTAACTCTAATGGCAAGTCTAACTCATATGCCACTTTGCCAATACGTTTCTATATTCTATAGGGTCCTACATATGTAGGACTCAACTTTCCTTTCTTACCAAATAGCATTATACCGTTCATAGGTGACACCTTTAAATATCCCCAATCATCCAAATCCAATTCAATCTCTCTCTTCCTAGTGTCCGAATAGGACTTTTGACGACTTTGGGCCATCTTCAATCATTCTCTTATGAGCCTTACTTTCTCCATTACATAAACTACCAAATATGGACCAATCAATGCCATCTCACCCACTTCAAACCACCCCATAGGAGACCTACATCTTCTCTCATACAAGGCTTCAAAAGGAGCCATTTGGATGATAGAGTGATAATTATTATTATATGCAAACTTAATCAATGACAAACGCTCATCCCAACTTCCTTTAAGATCAATCACGCATGTCCTTAACATATCCTTCAAAGTTTGAATCATTCTTTTAGCTTGTTCATCAGTTTGAGGATGGAAAGCGGTACTTAGCTTGACTCTAGTACCAAGACTTTTTTGAAAAAACTTCCAAAAATGTGAAGTGAATTGAGTACCTCTATCTAATATAATAAACAAAGGAACACCGTGAAGTTTCACAAGTTCATGAATGTACGACTTAGCATAGTCTTTGGCACCATAAGAGGTCTTGACCAGCATGAATTGTGTTGATTTAGTCATTCGGTCACAACAACCCAAATAGAATCATGTTTTCTTCTAGTACGAGGCAAACCCGTGACAAAGTCCATATTCACATCTTCCCACTTCCAAGTATGAATCTCAATGTCTTGAACTAAACCTCCTGGGTTTTTATGCTCAACCTTAACTTGTTGACAATTAGGACACTTTGCCACAACACCGCTATGTCTTTCTTCATGCCATTCCACTAATAAACCTTAGGGCCTTCTACCTCTATAGGAAATTATATCCCAAGAGTACTACCCCTTACTAGCATGTTCAACAAACCTCGAGATATAATAAAAAAATACCCAATACATCATACATTCACCTATATGCCATCAGGACTACATTCAAGCCTTGTTATATCACTACTATAATACACTCACTTAAAAATGTTAACAAGAAGTCATCAATAGCCTACTACAATCACTCACATATCTACAACCACACATTCAAGACTACCATTCTAACTACTTTATGGTTCCTTTCAAGTCAACATCACTTAATAATTTTCGTGTCTACCTTAGCATCTCCATATCCTTATTGCTATTCACTCCTACCAAAGGTTACACCAATATACTCTTACTTATCTATTGCACACAACAAGGTCTCATCTAGATCTTCCTTCATGTCTATAACCTAAAATGGACCAAACATACCACAATTATCACAATAAGGAACACTCATTCTTTCCCCAATCTTCCCGAACTCATCCATCAAAAGGTATGATCTTTACTCAATATCATTTCTCTTAGGCCATCAACATTGGGACACACAATTGACCTTGGTAATGAAATACTCCATCTCCCCCTTGTGAAAGAACCTCAATCTTCTCATCAACCATCAATTTCTTATGCACTACCAACCATAATCCGAACCATTTCAAACAAAAACACCACACTCATTAGAATCACTCAATCTTACCCCTAAAAAGGCCAATTGGTGAACATCTTTACCTAACTCCTTCTTGTCATCTTCTACATGAGAAACACCTTCCATGGACAACTGACTAAGAGCATCGTCTATAATATTTGCCTTACCCAGATTGTACAATACACTCATGTGGTAGTCTTTTAGGAGTTCAAGCCACCTTATTTGCCTAAGGTTCAAGTCTCTTTGGCTAAATAAATATTGCAAGCTTTTGTGGATGGTAAACACATCAACATGCAACCCATAAAGATAATGGCGCCAAATTTTCAAAGCAAACACAACCGCCACAAGTTCAAGATCATGGCTTGGATAGTTCCTTTCATGCACTTTAAATTGCCTAGAGACGTAGGTTATAACCTTACCATATTGCATCAAGATGCACCTCAAACCAACATGTGAGGCATCATAATAAACAACAAACCCATCTGAACCCTAGGTAATGTAAATATAGGAGTTGAGGTGAGACGATCCTTCAATATTTGCAAACTCTTCTCACATTCATCCGACTATTAAAAATTCACATTATTTAGGGTAGGGTTAGTTAAAGGAGAAGAAACAGACAAAAACCCTTCAACAAACCTTTTGTAGTATTCGGCTAAACCCAAAAAGCTTCTAATATCCGAAGAAGATAATGGTCTAGGACAATTTTTAACCACCTTCATTTTTTTTGGATCTACTGTAATCCCATCACCGAACACAACATGGACAAGAAATGCAACTTCCCTCAGCCAAAACTCCCACTAACTAAATTTAGCAAATAATTTATTCTCTCTCAATATTTGCAACACAATCCTCAAGTGACCTATATGATCTTCCTCATATCGAGAATAAATCAAGATGTCATCAATAAACACCACTACAAACATGTATGTCTTAAAAATATGATTCATCATGTCCATGAATATTGCGGGAGAATTAGTCAAACCAAATGACATTACTACAAATTCAAAATTACCATACCTTGTCTGAAAAGCCATTTTTGGGAATATCACACTCTCTTACCCTCAATTGATGAGAACCGAAACAGAGGTCAATCTTAGAAAAGTAGCTTGCTCCTTATAGTTGATCAAACAAGTCATCTATCCTTGGAATGGGATACTAATTCTTTATTGTTACCTTATTCAATTATTGGTAGTCTATACATATGTGAAGTTGTCCATCCTTTTTTCTAACAACAACACGAGAGCACCCTATAATGAAATACTTGGCATTATAAAAACCTTATTAATATCAATCCTCCTTTGGATTTGAGCTCTTCTTAGAGGCATCTTTTGAAAATTACAAAGTACAATTGTTAGGGAGAAAAGACCTAGAGTACACTCTATCCCACAACATGGATTATGAAAGAAGTGAAGATTTCCTAAAACGCCTCATA
Organism: Solanum dulcamara; assembly: GCF_947179165.1. Classification (NCBI taxonomy): domain Eukaryota; kingdom Viridiplantae; phylum Streptophyta; class Magnoliopsida; order Solanales; family Solanaceae; genus Solanum; species Solanum dulcamara. The sequence continues at coordinate 25,611,098 of NC_077242.1, forward strand.
GCCTCCTACTCATAGATGTGGTGTACTTCACAATCATGAAAAAGACTCTACTTGAAGCGGCATATTCGACACCCTAAGATACTTAAACCTTGTACTCTGATATCAAGTTTGTCACGGACCGACCTAAGGCCTAGTCGTAACACGACGGTTAAAACCCCAAAAGGCTCCAACCAAGCCTCTTGTTCATATAATAATCATACATAAGGTGAAGTAAAAGTTTAAATATAATAAGAGAGTCCAAACCATAAATATTAAACGAAGAATGTCACATGACAACATACACTCAAAATATTTGTCCAACTAGAGGCCTCTACTCATGAACATGGGCGGGGGCTATGACATGTCCCTAGTTCACCTGCAATATGAAATATAACAAAAGTCCTCGAAAATAATAACCAAATCAATGACTACCCCAATAAATAAGGACTCACCACAAACACCGTCGGATAAGAAATCTTAATTAGCCACATGAATGAATATGATCTTCAACCTCAACCCCTACATTATGAGATAATGTAGGCAAAAAGTATGCATTAAAATTATAGAATGTACTAAGTATGAGGGCATGACATGCAATATAAATCATGGGATCCAATGGTTAAGTAGAACACATTATAGGATGAGATAAGTAAAATCATGAGAAAATCATACTGACCAAAGCATTTGAAAAGAATAATTAAGATCACGAAATTACACATGATATTGTACATGTGTGGGATAGGAATCATAACCGATAATAAGATCATGCAAGCTATTATATAGAATTTTGTTTTCTCCTCGTACAACAAAGAAAAATGGGAATCTACTTGCCAAGGTAGACTCTACCCCACTAGGATGGTCATACATATGCTATATGTGGATCCAATAGCTAGGCAATGAAGGCAACCTACGATGGCACATATTTTAAAAGACATGAGGTTGCTACATGGGTTTTTGGTAGGGCCCCCACCTCAATTCCAATTGGTGCTAAGTCAAATCACATGGAATATATACATAGCATAGAAATCATAATGACATATATCATAGCCATGATCATAGGTTTAAGATCATACAGTTTCTCATTTTCATAAATTATTTGTAATCAAATCTTACTGTAGGATTCTCTAAATCGATTGATTCTTGGACAACATGAAAGTACACTTCTAGAGCAACAATTCGTATGAGACACCAATTCCTAATGAGGAATTTATTTTTTTTCAAACGTAGCTCCGAAAAGGATATTCCATTAAAAGAAGGTTCATCTCCCATGACATTACCCATGACATCAATAGTCCCCCATTTGACGTCACCCATGATATCACAATCTTCCATTAAATATTCAAATTTTTCTTTATAATTATTTTAATTATTATTAGGTCCCTCCGTTATACCTATAAATACCCACCTTATTTTATCATTTTGTTCATAAAAGTTTCTCAAGCAACTCTACTCTCTACACACTCCTTTACTCATTCTCAAAATATAGTTTTAGTACTTAGTAGTGTAGAAATACTATTTCGATGATTCATATACTCCGGATAGTACATAAAATGCTCCGACGAGGAAAAAATGCTAGGACTCAAGAATGTTAATTAAATCCTTCGATTCTGAGTAACGCTTCAGATTCCTTCGATTCTGAGTAACGCTTCAATGTGAGATTCCTTCCACTCTCATTCCTAAAGTATTTTCATTATATGATAAATTATGTTTATTTTTTTAATCTTTACTTTAAGTAATATGGGTGTTTATCTGGATTTTTCCACCCTTGTAGTTCAAAACTCTATCAACTAAATCTCTTGATTTCAAGTAAAAACAAATTATGGATAAATTCTTACTTCTACTTAATAGCATGAATTATGGTTAAACTAATGATTATTGATCTATTTTGATGCAAAATAATTTCATATGTATGAATTGATGGTTTTGCAAGTATTTTCTCTATTTATCTCTTTAAAGATTCTTGAAAATCACGGTGGGTTGTTTAAAGCATGATTTTTAATTGATGGATTTTAAAGTATTTATGTATAATTTCATTTACATTCATGTTTGAAAGTTGAAGTGATTTGAGTCCACCTACTTTTACTATGCTTTCAATAAAGTTTGACTTGAACGCTTTCACTCCAAATGAATATTTATGAAAGCAATATCTATGATAAAAAGGGATGCTTATGAAATGAAAGAATGATAAAATAATATGAATGACAGATTCTTTAAGAAATAAGGACAATTCTTGCATATTTAAATTACCAAAAGTTTTAATGAGCTATTCTACCAAATATGATATTTTGAATTCTCAAGCTATATGCTATGACTATTTTGAAGTATTAAACTATTCTATGGGATTGACTTAGCACCAAATGGGTCATTGAGGTGGGATTCGGTAAACGAATCCTAGTAGCAACCCTTTGTCTCATTAACTATGTGCCAACATAAGATCCCTCGTAGGCTTAGTCTAATGAATCCACAAACAGCCCTTAAAGTTAAAGTTAAATAAATGAATGAAGTTGACGGAGTTTTACCGAGCAAGCAGTCTCTCTGGACAACATAGGGGGCTCTGTTGGATTCCATATAATAGCTTGTATGGTCTTAAATGTCGGTTATGGTCATTTTCCCACAAAATAAATGTTTTAAATGTATCTATATGATTGATTATGCATGCATTATATTATTTTTTATATTACATATATGTTTTAATGTTGGCTCAATGTTCATGCATCCTTACATACTTAGTACATTCAAAGTACTAACGCATACTCTTTTGCCTACATGATATCACCATGTAGGGACCAGAACTGGTGCTCCTCTCCGTTCTCCTGCACATGGCTAATTGTGATTTCGTTTGATGACTACTTTAGGTCAATTCCCATATTCTGGGAACAATATTCCTTTATATTTCTAGCTTATGATATATTGAGATCTTTAGACACTTACTATGATATTTTTTTCTATTATGATTGAAGGTGGGCTAGGGACTTTCTTAGCCCCATTAAATTTAAAAGTTAGAGGTATTATTGGACATATGTAAGTTAAAGATTTACTATTATGATTTCTTCTTGTTTATTTATTGTCATTACCTATGAAAGGCTAAAAGAATGTTAAGAGGCTTGTTTGAGGTACTTTACGGTTCCTCATTCACCATGTCACATATATGACCTTGGATTGGGTCATGACAAAAGTTGGTATCAGAGCCTGAGGCTTTGAATGGTCCTAAGAGTATAACATACTGCATCAAATAAGATCTTGTTCATAGTTTTGAAGCACATCATAACTATGAATAGGAGACTATGGAGCATTAAGAAAAGTTTTCACTTCTTTCAAAATCATGTCGTGCCTTAGAGTGTCCTAAGATTTCCTTTAACTAATGACCCATTTTTTGTTCTCTAGATAATGACTCGTGGAAGAGCACCTCCAAGAGCAAGGGTTGACGATGAGGACCCAGCTCCTCCAATTTCCAATGCCCCATATCATGAGGAAGGGGTAACCCATGCCGAGTTTTGCAATATCATTATATTGTTGGCTCAAGTCATAGACACCCAAGGGCATCAAGGTGTTCCTCTTTCCCAAATGAAAAATTCGGCCTCTAGGATTTAGGATTTCCAAAGACCGAATCTTCCTGAGTTCGATGGTTCTAAATTAGATGAGGACCCTATAGAGTTCATTGATGAGGTGTACTATATTGTGTCTATCATGGGTGTGCCATAGAATGAGAAGGCCAAGCTAGTAGCTTATCAACTCAAAGGTGTGGCTCTAGTGTTGTACAAATAATGAGTTATTAAGAGGGATAAAGAAATAGGGCCAATAGTCGGCCGAGCTAGTGGCTTATCAACTCAAAGGTGTAGCTCTAGTGTTGTACGAATAATGAGTTGTTGAGAAGGATGAAGAAATGGGGCCAATAGGATGGGAAGAGTTCAAAGGTGTCTTCCTAGAACACTTCTTCCCATTAGAGCTAAGGGAGGTCAAAATCCAAGAGTTTATCAACCTCTATCAAGGTAGTATGATTGTGAGGAAGTGTGCTCTCAAATTCACTAAGTTGTCAAAGTATGCTCCCTTCATGGTCTCCGACCAAAGAGCTAGGATGAGCAAGTTTATTTTTGGTGTCTCAAGCTTGGTGTCAAATGAGTACAAGATGGCCATGTTGGTCAAGGAGATGGACATCTCTCGGTTAATGACTTATGTAGAATAAATTGAAGAAGAGAAGCTGAGAGAGAGATCAAGGGGGTTCAAAAAGGCTAGAATAGATGGTGAAGGGCTTAACTCTCAAAGGTCCAGTTATGGTAATAATGGCAAAGGCCAAGGTGGGAAATGGTTTATGGACAAGCTTCCACCAATACTCCTCCTCCAAGGTTCAATAAGGACAAGGGTTCTAAACCAATGGTTCCAAGAGAGAATATTGCTGCTCAAATATTTCTCACTTGCAAGAAGTGTAGAAGGACTCACAAAGAGGAATGCTTAGCCGACTCTAATGCATGCTTTAAGTATGGAAAGATGGGCCACCATGCTAGGGATTGTAAGATGGTGGTGGTAGGCCTCAAGACAAATTTCTCATGGTCAACAAGCCCTAGGAGGTGTCCAACGCACCAACCGCTTTTACTCCTTGCATGGGAGACGAGAGGTTGAGGACTCACATAATGTCATTACTAGTATGTTAAAGGTATTTTCTTTTGATATGTATGTACTATTAGATCTGGGTGCAAATTTATCATTTGTTACTCAATTCCTTGCTAATAGGTTTGATGTGTCACCTGAAATATTATTAGAGCCCTATTTGGTATCTACCCCCGTTGGTGAGTCGGTTATTCTTAGAAAGGTCTATATGGATTGTCCCGTATCTATCTTACATAAATTTATTCCTTGTGATCTCATTGAGATTGATATGGTAGATTTCGATGTCATTCTTGGGATGCATTTGTTACATTTATCTTATGCTTCCATACATTATAGGATTCATCGAGTCAAGTTCCAATTTCCAAATGAGTCATTATTGAATAGGAGGATTGTGATTCGGTGATAAAGGGTAAGTTCATTTCTTATATTAAGGCCTGAAAAATGATTTCTAAGGGTTGTATTTATCACATTGTGAGGATTAGAGATGTCGACTCTGAAATTCCTCATCTTAAGTCGGTTCCCATAGTCAATGAGTTCCACGATGTCTTTCTCGATTAACTTCTTGATGTCTCTCTAAAAATGGAAGTTGATTTTGGTATTTATCTCCTCCCCGATACCCAACCTATCTTTATTCCTCCTTATCGGATCTCTCCGCTAGAATTGAAAGAGTTGAAGGAACAATTAAAGGACTTATTAGAAAAGGGATTCATAAGACCAAGTATTTCTCCAAAAAGAAGGATGGGTCGCTTCGAATGTGCATAGACTACTGGTAATTAAATAAGATGACTATTAAGAATAAGTACCCACTCCCTAGAATAGATAACTTATTTGATCAGTTGCACGGGGCAAGTCACTTCTCCAAGATCGACCTTCGGTCCATCTATCATGAACTACGGGTGAGGGAGTGTGATATTCCCAAAATGGCTTTTCGAACAAAGTATGGTTACTTTGAGTTTTTGGTGATAAATTTTGTGTTGACAAATGCGCCAACGGTGTTCACGGACTTGATGAATGGGTATTCAAACCTTACCTTGATACTTTTGTGGTGGTCTTCATTGATGATATTTTGATTTACTCTCGGAGTGAGGAAGAACATAAGAATCACTTGAGACTTATGCTTCAAACATTGAGGGATAGTCAATTGTTTGAAAAATTTAGTAAGTGTGAATTTTAGTTGAAGGAGGTGGCATTTCTTGGTCACATAGTGTCCGGTGATGGGATCAAGGTTGATCCTAAGAAAAATGAGGCAGACAAGAATTGACCTAGACTATTGTCTCCTTCAGACATTAGAAGCTTCTTGGGTCTACCCAGATACTATAGAAGGTTCATCAAAGGGTTATCTTCTATATCATATCCTCTGACAAAATTGACCCAAAAGAAAGACAAATTCATATCGACGGATGAGTGTGAGAGGAGTTTCCAGACCTTGAAAGATTGACTTACCTCCGCTCATATTTTGACTCTACCAGAATGATTAAAAGGTATTGTGGTTTATTGTGATGCTTTAAAGATTTGTTTAGGTTGTGTCCTAATGCAAAATGGTAAGGTCATAGCCTATGCTTCTAGAGAAGTAAATGTATATGAGCGTAACTACCCTACCCATGACCTTAACTTAGTGGCCGTTATTCTTTCTTTGAAGATTTGGAGGCATTACCTCTATGGGGTACATGTGGATGTGTATACCGATTATCAAAGTCTTCAATATGTGTTCACCCAAAAGGACCTTAATCTAAGAAAAAAGATATGGCTAGAACTCCTTAAGGACTATGATATGAGTGTGCATTATCATCCAGGTAAAACCAATGTTGTTGCTGATGCATTTAGTAGAGTTTCTATGGGGAGTGTGGCCCATGTTGATGAAGGGAAGAGGGATTTGGTGAAAGATGTTCACCGACTGGCTAGATTTAGGGTAAAGTTGTGTGGTACCGATGATGGTGGTATGGTTATTCAAAATAGGTTTGAATCCTATTTGGTGGTGGATGTTAAGTCAAAGAAAGATCTTGACCTAATGTTTATTGAGTTAAAGAAGTTGGTGAAGAAAAATAAGGTTGAGGTCTTTTCCCAAGGGGGAGATGGGATGCTATACTACCAAGGTCGGATATGTGTTCCAGATGTTGATGGTCTAAGGAGTTTGATCTTGATGGAGGCTCATAATTCTACATACTTCATACATCCCAGTTCGACAAAAATGTATAGAGACTTAAAAGAGTTCTATTGGTAGGGTGGCATAAAGAATACATAGCAAGGTTCGTGTACGACTATCCAAATTGCCAACAAGTGAAGGACGAACATCAAAGGGCAGGTGGCCTAGACCAAGACGTTGAAGTGGGTTATCCTCATACCCATAAGAGTCATGATTTGATTTGGGTAATTATTGATAGAATGACTAAGTCGGCACACTTTCTATCAGTTAAGACTTTCTATAGTACCGAAGACTATGCTAAGTTATATATTCGGGAGTTTGTAAGGTTGCATGGTGTGCCATTATCCAGTATTTCGGATATAGGTACCCAATTTACTTCTCACTTTTGGAGACCATTTCAAAAGAGCCTCGGTAGTAAGGTAAAATTAAGCACCTTATTCCTTCCTCAAACCGATGGGAAAGCCGAAAAGATGATCCAAACACTAGAGGATATGTTAAGGGCTTGTGTGTTTGAGTTTAAAGGAAATTGGGATGATCATCTACCGCTCATTGAGTTTACCTATAATAATAGTTACCACTTAAGTATTGAGATGACGCCGTTTGAGGCTTTGTATGGGAGACGATGTAGATCCCAGGTTGGTTGGTTCAAAGTAGGTGAGATGACCTTGTTGGGCCCCAATTTGTTTCATGATACTTTAGAGAAGGTGAATATCATTAAAGAAAGGTTGGAGATAGCTCAAAGTCGTTAAAAGTCCTATTCTGATACTAAAGAAGGGATCTTCATTTTAATGTGGATGATTGGGTGTACCTGAAGGTTTCACATAAGAAGGGTGTGGTGTGGTTTGGTAAAAAAGGTAAATTGATCCCTAGGTATGTAGGGCCTTATAGAATCGTGAGGTACGTTGGCAAGGTTGCATATGAGTTGGAGTTGCCATTGGAAATGGCCATGGTTCACCTGGTATTTCATGTGTCTATGTTGAGAAAATATGTGGGTGATCCTAGTTTCATTGTTCCTTTGGGAGTAGTGAATGTTGAAGAAAACTTGACCTATGAAGAAGTCTTGGTTGAAATTTTGGACCGACAAGTTAAGATATTGAGGAACAAAGAAGTTGCATTTGTTAAAGTCCATTGGAGGAATCAACAAGTCGAAAGTGGTACATGAGAACCGGAAGCGGATATGATTAAGTAATACCCTCATCTTTATCCCTCTACCCAAACCTAAGGTATTAAGTTTTCTTTGCTCAATTACTTGAAATCCTTGCATTACAACTTTTCTTGTCATATGCTTGCAAAATTATGAAATATGTTTCGAACGATGTTATAAATTGCACTATTGCATTAATTATGAGTTGTTGGTTTACACTCTACTCTACTCAATCTAAGACTTGCCTCATTCGAGGACAAATTTTCCCAAGGAGGAGATAATGTAACACCCCCAAAAAAAATGTTGTATATGATGTTCCAGTTCTCGATGAAAATGATATCGCTTCTGTATTTTGGGAATAACCTTCAATAGGATGGTCCAAATTAGGTGATTCAAATTTTTGAATAACCCAAACATCACTACCTACAACTTTTGTGAGACCGTATTTTATGTTTCGGAAGTTAAGTAGTTCAAATAAATTAATCTTTGCAAGACCTGGTGTTGTGACGAAATAGAGTGTTTGTAGAATAAAAATCATATCTCACTATAGAATGCTCCAAATCAGCTTATTCTTGAATGATATGAAAGAATCCTTCTAGAGTTACAATTCATGTGAGACACCAAATCTTAATGAGGAAGTTATCTTTTTCAAATGTAGCTCCAAAAAAGGGTATTCCATTAAAAGAAGGTTCATCTCACCAACCATGGAAAGATCTAGATCCATTTGACATCACCCATGACATCAATAGTCCTCCATTTGACATCACCATGACATCACAATCTTCCACTAAATTTTCAGATTTTTCTTTATAATTATTTTAATTATTGTTAGGTCCCTCCATCATATCTATAAATACCCACCTTATTTCATCATTTTGTTCATAAAATTTTCTCAAGCAACTCTTCTCTCTATACACTTCTTTATTCATTCTCAAAATATAGTTTTAGTACTTAAGAGTTTAAAAATACTATTTTGGTAATTCATATACTCCGGATAGTACACAAAATACTCCGACGAGGAAACAATCCTAGGACTCAAGAGTGTTAATTAAGTTCTTCGATTCTGAGTAACGCTTCGAATTCCAAGTATCTAAGGCTTCAATGAGAGGTTCCTTCCACTCTCATGCTTAAAGTATATTTATTATATGATAAATTATATTTATTTTCTTTAAGCTTTACTCTAAGTTATGTATGTGTTTATCCATGGATTCTTCAACCCATATAGTTCAAAACTCTATCAACTAAATCTCTTAATTTCAAGTAAGATTTTTTATGGGTAAATTCTTACTTCTACTTAATAGAATGAATCATGGTTAAACTAATGATTATTGATCTATTTTGATGCAAAATGATTTCATATGCATGAATTGATGGTGTTGCAAGTATTTTCTCTATTTATCTCTTTAAAGATTCTTGAAAATCATGGTGGGTTGTTTACAGCATGATTTTTAATTGATTGATTTCAAAGTATTTATGTATAATTTCATTTACATTCATGTTTGAAAGTTTAAGTGATTTGAACCCACCTACTTTTACTATGCTTTCAATAAAGTTTGACTTGAATGCTTTCACTCCAAATGAATATTTATGAAAGCAATATCTATGATCAAAAGGGATGCTTATGAAATGAAAGAATGATGAAATAATATGAATGATGGATTCTTTAAGAAATAAGGACAATTCTTGCATATTTAAATTACTAAAGGTTTTAATGAGCTATTCTACCGAATATGATATTTTGAATTCTCAAGCTATGTGCTATGACTATTTGAAGTATTAAACAATTTCGTGGGATTTACTTAGCACCACATGATTCATTGAGTAGGATTCGGTAAGGAAAACCTAGTAGCAATCATTTGTCTCTTTAACTATATGTCAACATAGTAGCCCTTATAGGCTTAGGATAATGGATCCACAAATAGCCCTTAAAGTTAAAGTTAAAGAAATGAATGAAGTTGACGGAGTTCTACCCAGCAAGTAGTCTCCCCGGCCAACGTAGTAGGCTATGTTGGATTCCTTGTAATAGCTCACATGGTCTTAAATGTCGGTTATGGTCATTTTCCCACAAAATAAATATTTTAAAGAATATATATATATATATATATGATTGATTATGCATACGTTGCATTATATTTCATATTACATAAATATTTTAATGTTTCCTCAATGTTCATGCATCCTTACATACTTAGTACATTAAAAGTATTAACGCATACTCTTTTGCCTACATGATATCAACATGTAGGGACCGGTGCTCCTCGTTGTTTTCCTCCACGTGGCTAGTTGAGATTTCGTTTGAAGACTACTTTACATGAGTTCCCATGTTCTGGGAACAATACTCCCTTATCTTTCTAGATCATGATATATTGAGATCTTTAGACACTTACTATGGCATTTCTTTCTATTATGATTGAGGGTGAGATAGGGGCTTGTCTTAGCCCCGTTAAATTTAAAAGTTAGAGGTAAGTTGAAGATTTACTATTATTATTTCTTCTTATTTATTTATTATCATTACCTATGAAAGGCTAAAAAATGCTAAGAGGAATGTTTGAGGTACTTTATGGTTCCTCATTCGTCATGTCACATCTAGGCCCTAGGCTTGGGTCGTGACAACTTGAAATTAGGATAAGACATGAAACATGATCAATTGACTTGAAAATCATCAAATTGACTTGAAACATGCATGATCATATACTTTCTATCAGCCCATACATAATTCATAAGGATAATAACATTTTGAAAGTATAATTGAAAATACCTATAATTCATAACATGAACCCCTTAAGATTAATACAGGAAAATTCATGGAAAAACTCTTCAATTTAATGAAATAACTAGCAATTTATATCAAAATAGACTCATAATCATAATTTGAATCATAATTCTTGCAATTGGAATAGAGAACATAAGCCCCATAAAATCATACTTGAATAAGCAAAAACTTGTAAAATTGATTGGGTTTCATTAATGAAAGAACCTATGAATCAATACATACATACCTTAAGTGAGAAGATCCACGAATTTGGAAGAAATTGAGAGTTTTGATGAAGAGCTTGAGTGAATTTCATTGAAGTCTTCCATGGAGTCCTTGAGAGTCTTTTGTAGATTGAAAAATATTTGAGTAGGTGAATTATAGAAGAATGAATAGAATTTGAGGTTTAGGGTAGTTATAGAATACAATTAGGCCCTAAAATGCCTAGATTCATTAAATAACAATCGGAGAAAAGTTTAAAGTGCCCTTACTTAAAAACTAAGTTTGGAAAAAAATATCGCCCTAGTCCGCAACTCAGAGATCTTCCTTGATAGGTCAATTTTGAGTGAATGAGATTTTGGCCAGATTTGACTCAGGAAAAAAATTCCCCTCAACGGGAGAAAGTCCGTGATACGGAGATGCCACGCACCTCACTGTTTCGCATAGTTTCTTGAAAAATATAACTTTTGATATATGGGTCCTAAAAATCCATCAAGATCATTTTCCCGCAGGTTTTGACCCCCTGATCGACAATCTGAACTCAGATTTACCAAAAATATTAAGTATAATGTATTATGTGAGCTTCCTATTCCCAAGACATTCTCAAGACACTTGTGAATATTTTGAGGAATGTTATTTCCGCACACCGTATTTCACCAGAAGAGTTTGAAAGATCTTCTTGCAAAAATGGGAGTCTCCATTGCTGAGGATAGACCAAGGATTCCCAAACCTGGAAAAAAAATGTTTCTACATAGAAAACTAACAGTACTCTTTCTCTTATTGTCTTGTAAGGCAATAGCTTCTGCCCATTTTGAGACATAGTCAACTGCCACAAGAATAAACTTCATCCCATATGAGCTCACAAATGGCCCCATGCAATCGATTCCCCAAACATGAAATAACTCAACCTCCAGGATTTGTGCTATAGGCAACTCTTGATGCCTGGATATGTTCCCTTTCCTTTGGAACTGTTCACAGTTATTCGCCAAATCATGAGCACCTTTGTAGATAGTAGGTTGGTAGTGACCACATTTTAGTATCTTTTGCACAGTACGGCTCCCACCATGGTGTCCACCTACCTGAAATGAGTGGCAAGCCTCTAAAATACTTAGCATTTCTTCTTGATAACATTATCATCATACATCCTAAATAAATGTGGCTCATCCCAAAAGTAGCTGTTAACATCATGTAAAAACTTCTTCATCTGCTGAAAAGTAAGATCCTCAAGCATAATATCACTAAGAAGATAGTTAGCATGATCAGTAAACCAAGGAATACGATCAATAGTAGTACCCAAGAACTATTCATTTGAGAAGGAATCATCGATGTCAAGCTCATCCTTACCTCTATTTTCATCTTCTAGCCTAGACAAGTGGTCAGCTACCTAATTTTCACTACATTTATGGTCCTTCACCCTAAAATTAAATTTTTGAAGCAACAGCACCCATCTGATTAACCTTTGCTTAGCATCCTTCTGTGTCATCAAATATCTCAAGGATGCATGGTTAGTGTGCACTATCACCTTGGTAACCAAGAAGTACAATCTGAATTTTTCAAATGCATATACTACTGCCAACAATTCTTGCTAAGTTATAGTACAATTCTTCTAGGCTGCATTTAGCACTTCGCTAGCATAGTATATGGAATGAAAGATCTTGTTGTTCTTTTGCCCTAGCACAACCCACAAAGAAATACTACAATCATCACATATGATCTCAAATGGGGCAGACTAATATGGATCAACAATCACTGGTGTAGAAATCAACTTCTCCTCAAACAGTCAAGTGCTTTTATATATGCCTCATCAAAGTAGAACTTCATATTCTTCTCCAACAACTTGCACAAAGGTTGTGCAATTTTAGATAAATCCTTGATAAATTACCTATAAAAACCTGTATGACCCAAGAAGCTTTAGACACCCTTTACAGAGATAGGTGGAGGCAACTTCTCAATCACCTCTATATTTGCCTAGTCGACCTCCAAACCTTTCTCAAAATCTTGTGGCCTAGCACAGTACATTCTTTGATCATAAATTGGCTTTTTCCCAGTTCACGAATAGGTTGCCCTCTTTATATTTTTGCAATGCCCTGTTAAGATTGAACAAATAGTCATCAAAAGTATCACCTACTATAAAAAAATCATCCATAAATACCTCAAGAGTGTCCTCCACCATGTCAGAGAATATAGACATCATGCAGGTGTATTGCATAGTCCAAATGTCATGTGCTTGAACGCAAAGGAACCATAAGGAAATGTAAAATTCATCTTTTATTATTCCTTTAGCTCTATGGAGATTTGATTGTAACCAGAGTACCCATCCAAAAAATAGTACCAACCTCTGCTTGCCAACATGTCTAGCATTTGGTCCATGAAGACATTGGAAAATGGTCTTTCAAAGTTCATCTATTAAGTTTTGGGTAATCTATGCAGATTCGTCATCCAGTGACGGACCTAAGGGGAACCAGATCATTCTTATCATTTGTAACAACTATCATACCTCCCTTCTTAGGGACACAATGCACAGGGCTAACCTAGCAGCTATTTGATGGCATATTCCACACCTGCATCTAACCACTTGATAATATCCTTCTTACCATGTCTTACATAGGCGGGTTTAGTCTTTTCTGGTGTTCAATACTGGTAGTGCAATCCTCCTTCCACTGAATTTTATGAGTGTAAATGCTAAGAGAAATACCTATAATATCAGCATTAGTCCAACCAATAGCTTTCTATACCTTTATACTATCTCAACCAGTGTTGTAGCCTGTCCTTCACTCAAATCTATAGCAATAATCACGGTCAAAGTTCTATTCTCATTAAGAAAGATGTACCTCAGATGTCTTGGCGACTTTATAAGCTCAAGTACAAGCGGCTCCTATATGGATGGTTTAGCGGGGGAAGTCATTTTGTTCTTCAAGTCAAGATCCAGCTTCTTAGGGGCATATGTGTGTGACCCTACACCCAACAGAGCATGCATAGACTTGTCATACCCCAATACCATCACCTCCAAAATTCATAAATATAGCTACTAAAGGTTCAACAGTAAGCCTTTCCTCAATGGGCAATCGACAACACTCTCTACCTCGACATCAAACACAGACATCACTGTCATATCTTTTGGCTTCTTCATGGAGGCACATACATTGAACTTGACTTCTTTATCGCTTAGTCTGAATGTAAGCTATCCATGCTTTACATCTACCAATGCCTTGCCAGTTGAAAAAAATAGTCTCCCAAGATGATAAGGACCTCAAAATCAACCTAATGATCCAGTATAACAAAATTCACTGGGAAGATAAACCGGCCAACTCATACCAACACATCACACAAAATTCCTAATGGTCATTTAACAGATCTATCTATCATAAGCAGCCGCATAGAAGTCGGTTCCCAAGCCCAACTTCCTATAGATAGCTAATGGCATGAGGTTTATACTGGCCCCCAAATAACATAGAGCACTTGTTAAATCAAAAGAACCAATGGTTCAAGGTATGGTGAACGCACCTAGATCTTCATTTTTTATTCTTTTCCAGCAAGGACCTTGTAATAATGGCGTTGTAGTGATGTAGATTGTCAGCTGGCTTAAAAGACATTGTCCTCTTCTTAGTAACCAAATCCTTTATGAACTTGGCATAACCCGACATTTGTTATAGTGCCTCCACCAATGGAATGAAGATCGATATCTCATTTACCATAGAAATAAGCTTGAGAAACTTTCCATCCTCTGCCATTTTCTTTAATTTATGAGGAAATAGAGGTGGTAGCTTGCAAATAGGTTGCAATGGCTGAGGTACCTCTGCCTCCAATTGCTTGGTACCATTGTTTTCCTCAGACTATGTTTGCTCTAATACCATCTCCTCAGTATTATTATCAACATCATCAAATATAAATATCATAGCTACATGTTGTTTTGCATGCCCATAAACCTCAGAAGTTGCACTTTTTGTCTGCTCAGTGCTTGCAATAATAGTGTCAGAAAGTACCTTACCACTCCTCATTGTCATTGGTATGCATTGCCTATCTTTCCTAGTGTTATATATTATGTCTCTAGGTAAAGTCCCAGTCTTCCTTTGATTTAAAGTTGCTGACAACTGTCCCATCTGATGCTCCAACTACTTGATAGAGGTAGAGTGGGAATCCACCAATTGTCTGATGTTAGTCATGTCATCTTGCATATCTATGAACCTAGACTTAGTCGCCTCCACCTTCTATAATACCTTTGTCATTATTTCTTCCAGCTTAGAGTTACCATTATTGTTTTTGACCTGATCTCTGTTCATAGGTGGCACATACACCCCCACTTTTGTCATTTTTGAAGTTGTCTTTATTCTACCAAAATCCTTGATCATGATTTTTAGTTCCGATCTTGGTTCCCAGAGTTATAAGTCTAGTAACCCACTAGCTATTCAAAACTTTGGCTTCCTCCTCATAATCAAAATTTGATTCATAATATCAACTTCCAATATCCACAACTTTTACCTTCTCTAACCTTCCACCTAACAAGCGTTCAGTCAACAGATCCATCTGCGTCCTCATGTGAGCCATATTTTGATCACGCTCATCTTTCTTTCAGTTTTTCTCTACTGATATCTCAAATGGGAAGCCAAAACGTCTCATATCAATGTCTCTAGTGTACCAGGCTCTGTTATTCTTTTTGAGTTGATCCAAAATTATTGTGGCTTCCTGAAATGTCATGGACATAAATGAACCACCACAAGCTACATTTATGACTGGCTTGGAGATAAAGTTGCAAGACCTGTAGAATACCTCCTTCAAGTGCTCATCAGTTAGGTTGTGATTTGCACACGATTTTTAATTTTGCCTGAATCTCTCCTAGATCTCATGCACTGCTTTAGTCGGAAGCTACTTGTCAAAACCAATCTCATTCTTAATTTGCAGCTTCTTAGATAGTAGGAATAATCTCTCCAAAAATGCTTCCCTCGGATCCCTCTAGGTTGTGATAGAATCATGTGGGAGCTCATTCAACCCCTTCAATGCCTCCCCAGAAAAAGAACTGGAAATAGACACAATCCTACGGTTGATTGACTAACCTCGAGGATTTTAGATGACTTGCAGGTGGCAATAAAGTTCATCAAATATTTTTTGGCATGATCACTTGTTGCTCCACTAAATGATCCTTGTAGGTTCAACATTTGCAGCATGAAACTAGTGATAGTGAAATACACACCTTGAGGTAGTGGTCAGAGGACTATAACTCCAATAGCTCCCACTCTATCTGTATCAACATCATCATCAACTATGATAAAGTTCACAGATCTTTGATCTTTTCCCCTCACTACTTCATTAAGTTCATCCATATTGCTAGCAACATCCCTGACTTAATTTTAAGCAAGCGCTCTCGGCCTTTGCGCCTCACACTTTTGCACATTCATTTTCTTAATTGACTTTTGTAGTACAGGATCATAGAGAGGTATTGGTTACCCTTATTGTGGGTGTTTGGAATGCTCTATTCCCTAAAAACACACAAACAAGAAACAAAAAGTAAAATTAGAAAATATAACTACAAATTGAATTAGCAACTAACAGAATATTTCAAATTTGTATTCCTTGACAATGGCGCCATTTTTTATAACGTTTAAGATTACCTCTCAAAAGAAATATAGACGATCTTTAGTAATATATTTACCCAACGGAGAATTGAGGTCGATTCCACAGGAAATAGGTTGAAACAAGTCTATCAGCAAGCATTTTTTCCTTGTAGTTTCTACTTCCCGAAAAAAAAGTGCATAAATTAAAATGGGGTTTTTTGATTGATTTAGTAACACTAAATGATGAAATAACAAAGTACAAGTAATTAGGCTATGAACAATGTGAGAATTTATCTAGGATTGTGTTCCCTATGACATTTTGGCTCAGTAGACTATTCGTGTTAGTGATAACGTTTCAATGATCGCCTGTAAAATCTATCCAGTTATATAATATCTAATTTACCTCCTGGTCCTCTTTTGATGCATTTCATTCATCTTCTCACGGTCTCAGAATTTGTGCTTTACTAACCCTCGCTTTTGACCTCAAAGACGTGCTCATACAAAGGGTCATTTGGAGCTTGTTGCTCCTCATCAACTTTCCTTCTTGCAAAATATCTTCGTGGAGGCATGATTCTATAATCACAAAGAGAAAATATTAAAGGAAAAACCTTAGAGTACAACTAAACCGTACGACATAAGAATGACATAAGTGAATTTTCCTAAAATGCCTTATAGTAGGCGCACTTCACACAAATGAATAAGACTCTACTAGACACAGCATGTTAGACTCCCTAGGACACCTTAAAAATTGTTCTCTGATACTAATTTTGTCACGACCCAAGCTAGGCCCTAGGCATGACACAACGATTAGAATCCCAAAGGATTCCAACCAAGCCTCTTAGCATATCATATATAGTATACATAAGGTAAGTAAGAACAAAAGATCGAATTATAATTGAAGAATAAAATTCTCAACATGAATATCTCGATAAAGGAGAAATCAAACTACAATAAACATGACAACATAGACATAGCCAACATCTAACATGCCTATACTAGAAAAGGTGGTGGCACAGGACAAGCTCATAGATCACCAACATA
This sequence comes from Solanum dulcamara, assembly GCF_947179165.1. Lineage (NCBI taxonomy): Eukaryota > Viridiplantae > Streptophyta > Magnoliopsida > Solanales > Solanaceae > Solanum > Solanum dulcamara. The sequence continues at coordinate 25,628,530 of NC_077242.1, forward strand.
AAAAATAAAGTCATGATAAGTATAGAGAAAACAAAAATGTCATATCCTCAAAACATGAGTACTCACCGACAATAGAAATAGGAACTCAAACTCTAGCCATGAGTGGCATATGCGCGATGATCATATGACTCTACAATATGATACAATATAGGCAAAAAGTATATGTTAGTTTATGAAATGCACTAAGTATGTGAGGATTATTCTTGACATAAAAATAATAGCATGATGAACATAAAAACATGTGATGCAAAACCAATATGCATTTAAAATAATGATATTTAAAACCATAAGTCATAATACGTGGTCAATGCATCATTTGAAATCATCATAAGGTCTCATAAGAAATTTTAGTTTATTTTTGGAATTTAACCTTTAACCAACATATAAGGCCATGTGAGCTATAACATGAAATCTGTTATTAATATCGCACTGAAAAGAGAGAGGCTACTTGCAGAGGTAGACTCAGTGAAAACAACATAAACTGAAGCTATTTGTGGATCCACTAGCTAGGCTGATTAAGGCAAATCTATAGGGGCAACATAGTTTGGGACTAAAGGTTGCTACTAGTGTTCCCTTAGGTCACTCTTTGAGCTTGCGGATCAAACCCCACCTCAAAGTCCTCTCAATACTTAATAAATATCCTAACGGAAGTCATAAGTCATAGTGATTAATAGCATTAGGAAAGGCCATATTAATTACCAATCAACATCTTAATATAATTATTAGAGTAGCTCATTAACATAGTGATTCATACAAGTACGAAAAAACCTTTCATCTTTATGAATTCGCGAGTAGGTGAGAAAACCTTTAACCTCTTACATGAGTGTGTGAGAATTTCTTTCACAATCATAGATACTTTCTTGAAACTTCATTGAAAACATCATTCATTACTTTCATGAGTCATTCAGAAGTCCTTCATAATCATTCATAAATCATTCATAAAATCCAATATCAACTTTCATAATTTCATTCTTGAAAATAGCATAATGCATGGTTCCAAGTAAAAATTAATTAAAAGCATGCAATTAAACTTTATTCTTGCATAATTGATCCATTAACATTAAAATAAATCATAATTGAATTATCCCAATTCTATTTCTTAAAAACTTAGGGTTAGAAGATAATTCATAAAAAGGAGAATTTAGAAAACCTTTGGAACTCCATGGATGGAAGTATCCATGGATGAATTCCCACATACCTTATTCAATTAAAGACCTAAATACTCTTTGAATTTGGAGACTTGAAATTGGAAATCATTGGAACTCTTGCTTGAGGAAGAAGATGAACTTGGGAGATGATTTTTTAGGGTGAATGGGAGTGAATGACGGATTTAGGAAGTTTTGGGGTAGTTAATAGACTAGAAATTATACCCAAAAAATGTCCTAACTTAATATTAAAAGAGTGCGGGAACTACCAAACTGAACTTGAAACATAACTGATGAATGACCCCTTCACAAATCCCTTGAAGCATCATCAACAACACCATTGTACAAGGGATTTATGGATTATCGATCAGGGGGTCAAAACCTATGGGAAAATAATCTCGATGGATTTTTAGGACCCGTATATCAAAAGATAGATTTTTCAAGAAACTACGCAAAACAGTGAGGTGTGCGTCATCTTCGCATTGTGGACTTGCTCCCGTTCAGTAAATTTTATCCCCGAGTCAAAATTTGGCCAAAATCTCATTCTCTCAAAATTGGACTATCAGGGAACACCTCCGTGTTGTGGACCTGGGCGATTTTTTTATCCGTATTTAGTTTTTAACTAAGGGCACTTGAAACTTTTTTCTAATTGTTAGTTAATTAACCCAGATATTTTTAAGGCCTAATTCTACTCTATAAACTACCCTAAACCTTAAATTCTATTCATTCTTCTACAATTCACCTACTAAAATATTTCTCTCATTATGAAAGACTCTCAAGGACTCCATTGAAGAGTTCAAAGAAATTTACTCAATCTCTCCATCAAAACTCTCAAATTCTTTCAAATGCGTGAATCTGCACACTTAAGGTATGTGAGTATTGATTCATGGATTCTTTCATCCATGAAGCTCAATCAATTTCTCAAAATTTCTATCAATTTAAAGTATAGTATTTTATGGATATTTTGATCTCTATTCCAATTGATTGAATTATGATTAAAGTTGTGATTATTAGTCTATTTTGATATAAATTGATGGTTATTGCATTGAATTGAAGAGATTTTATAGGAATTCTCCTATATAGATCTCTAAGGTTCATAATGTGAATTATAGGTATTTTTAATTATACTTGCAAATGATATTATCTTTATGAATCATGTATGGGCAGATAGAAAATATATGATCATGCATATTTTCAAGTCAATTTTATAATTTTCAAGTCAATTGATTATGCATTTGAGTTTTACTCTAAATTCAAGTATGAATTGTGATCAAGAATCACAAGTACGTTCAAGGTATGAATTTTATGCAAGTTATAAAATAAGGTGACTTAGGGACCTATATGGTGACCTAGGACCTAACTATATTTATTATGCAAATATGATTGGAATGATGAAAGGACAATTCTAATATTACAAGTATGTTATGAAAATGAGCTACTCTATGATTTCAAACCTATGATCATGACTATGATATATGTCATTAAGATTTCTATGCTATGTATGTATTCCGTGGGATTTGACTTAGAACCGAGTAGACTTGAGGTGGGTTCCCTAGCAAAAGCCCTAGTATCAACCTCATGTATCTTAAACTATGTGCCACCATAGGTTGCCTTCATGGCCTAGCTATTGGATTTGCATATAGCGTATGTATGACCCACCTAGCGGGGTAAAGTCTACCTTGAAAAGTAGATTCCCTTTTTTATTCATTGTATGGGGAGACAAAGGGATTCCATGTTATATCTAGCATGATCTTATTGTCAGTTATGGTTCCTATCCCACATATGTACGATCTCATATATATTTTCATGATCTCAATTATGCTTTTCCAATGCTTTGGTCATTCTGATGTTCTTATAACAACTTTTCTTATCTCATTTTATCATGTGTTTTACTTGACCATTATATCCCATGATTTATGTTGCATTTCATGCCCTCATACTTTGTACATTCAAATGTACTAATGTATACTTTTTGCATACATTGCCTAATAATGTAGGGGTTGAGGTTGAAGATCATATTCATCCACGTGGCTAGTTAAGCTTTCCTATCTAGAGGTGTTTATGGTAAGTCATTATTTATCGGGGACTAGTCATTAATTTGGTTATTGCTTTTAAAGAATTTTGTTATATTTTATATTGAGGGTGAGCTAGGGATATGTCTTGGCCTCCACCAATGTTCATGTGTAGAGGCATCTAGTTGGACAAATATTTCGAGTCTATGTGGTCATATGATATACTTCATTTACTATTTATGCTTTAGACTCTCTTATTATGTTTCCATTTTTACTTTATCGTTTGTATGCTTATGATATGAATAAGAGGCTTGGTTGGAGACCTTTGAGGTTTTGACCACCGTGTTACGACTAGGCCCTAGGTCGGGTAGTGACAAACTTTATATCAGATCACAAGGTTCAAGTGTCCTAGGGAGTCCAACATGTCGCGTTAGGTAGAGTCTTATTCATGGTTGTGAAGCTCACCACATCTATGAATAGGAGCTATGAGACATTTAGGAATTCTTACTTCTTTCATGATCTATGTCGTGCTATAGAGTTTATCATAAGACTTATTTTCTCTAACGGTCTTTCTTGAGTCGGTCCCTATAGTTAATGAGTTTTTTGATATATTTCCTAATAATTTTTCTGGCATTCCTCCCGAAAGGAAAATTGACTTTGGCATAGATGTCCTTCTTGATACCCAACCTATTTATATTCCTCCTTACCATATGGTTGTGGAGGAACTTAAGGAGTTAAAAGAATAATTGAAGGATTTTTTGGATAAAGGTTTTATAATATCGAGTATTTTATAATGGGATTCTCCCGTGTGATTTGTTAGGAAAAAAGATGGGTCATTCTGAATGTGTATAGACTACCGGCAATTAAATTAGGTCATCATAAAGAACAAGTATCAAATTTCAAGTATAGATGACTTGTTCAATCAATTACAAGGAGCAAGCTACTTTTCTAAGATTGACCTCCATTTCAGTTATCATCAATTGAGGGTAAAGGAGTGTCATATTCCCAAAATGGCTTTTCGGACAAGGTATGATCATTTTGAATTTATAGTAATGTCATTTGGTTTAACTAATGCTCCCATGATATTCATGGATTTGATGAATCATAATTTCAAGCCATACTTGGACATGTTTGTAGTGGTTTTCATCGATGACATCTTGATTTATTCTCGAAATGAGGAAGATAATATGGATCACTTGAGGATTGTGTTGTAAACATTGAGAAAGAAGCAACTATTTGTGAAATTCAGTACGTGTGAGTTTTGGATGAGGGAAGTTGCATTTCTTGGCCATGTGGTGTCCAGTGAAGGGATTAAAGTAGATCTAAAGAAAATGAAGGTGGTTAAGAATTGGCCTACACCATTATCTCCTTCAGACATTAGAAGTTTTTTGGGCTTAGCTGGATACTACAGAAGGTTTGTTGAAGGGCTCTCATCTATTTCTTTGCCTTTAACTAAGTTGACACAAAAAGAGGCAAAAATTTAATGGTCAGATGAATGTTAGAAAAGTTTTCAAATATTAAAGGATAGTCTCACGCCGACTCCTATTTTGACATTGCCCGAAGGTTTGGATGGGTTTGTTTTTTATTGTAATGCTTCACGTGTTGGTCTGGGTTGTGTCTTGGTGTAACATGGTAAGGTTATAGCCTATACCTCTAGGCAACCTAAAGTGGATGAAAGGAACTATCCAACCCATGATCTTGAACTTGCGGCAGTTATGTTTGCTTTGAAAATTTGGTGCCATTATCTTTATGGGTTGCATGTTGATGTATTTACTGACCACAAAATCTTGCAATACATGTTTAGACAAAGGAACTTGAACCTTAGGTAAAGAAGGTGGCTTGAACTCCTAAAAGACTATGACATGAGCGTATTGTACCATCCAGGTAAGGCAAATATTGTAGTCGATGCTCTTAGTCGGTTGTCTATGGATAATGTTGCATATATTGAGAAAGGTAAGAGGGAATTGGTTAAAAATTCCCATAGATTGGCACGTTTAGGTGTGCATTTGGTTGATTCCAATGATGTAGGCGTTCTTAGACATAATGGTTCAAAATCGTCTCTTGTGGCATACATCAAGGATAAACAAGACAATGATTCAATTTTGGTTGAATTGAAGAAGTCGGTTGCCAAAAAATCCATTGAGGTTTTCTCCCTAGGGGGAGATGGGGTACTACATTACTAAGGTCGTTTGTGTGTTCCAAATATTGATGGTTTAAGAGAGTTGGTATTGAATAAGGCTCATAGTTCTTGGTATTTCATTTATCCAGGATTCACCAAGATGTATCATGATTTGAGGGAAGTGTATTAGTGGAATGGCATGAAAAAGGACATAGCAGAGTTCATGGCTAAGTGTCCTAATTGTTAACAAGTGAAAGTTGAACATCAAAGGACGGGAGGTCTAGCTCAAGAAATTGAAATCCCTACTTGGAAGTAGGAAGATGTGAATATAGACTTTTTCACGAGTTTGCCTTTTACTAGAAGAAAACATGATTCTATTTGGGTTGTTGTGGACCGAATGACTAAATTGACACATTTCCTACTAATCAAGACTTCTTATGGTGTCAAAGACTATGCTAATTTGTACATTCGTGAACTTGTGAAATTTTATGGTGTTCCTTTGTCAATTATATCGGATAGAGGTACTCAATACAATTCACATTTTTGGAATCATTTCAGAAAGGTCTTGGTAATAGAATCAATCTAAGTACTGCTTTCCATCCTCAAACCTATGGATAAGCCGAAAGAATTATTCAAACCTTAGAGGATATGTTAAGGACATGTTTGATTGATCTTAAAGGAAGTTGGGATAAGCATTTTCCATTGACTGAGTTTGCCTATAATAATAGTTATCACTCTAGCATCCAAATGGCTCCTTTCCAAGCCTTGTATAGGAAAAGATGTAGGTATCCGATGAGGGTTTAAAGTGGGTGAGATGGCATTGATTGATCCAGATTTGGTAGTCGATGCAATGGAGAAAGTAAGGCTCATAAGAAGAAGATTGAAGATGGCTCAAAGTCGTCAAAATTCCTATTCGGAGGAGGAGAGGGATTGAATTTGATGTGGGTGATATTGTGTATTTGAAGATTTTACCTATGAAAGGGGTAATATGGTTTTTTAAGAAAGGGAAGTTGAGTCCTAGATATGTCGGACCCTATAGAATATTGAAGTGTATTGGCAAAGTGGCATATGAGTTAGAATTGCCACTTGAGTTGGATTTGGTTCATCTGATATTTCATGTGTCAAGGTTGAGGAAGTTTGTGGGTTATCCAAATTCTATTGTGTCAATTGAAGAGAATTTGACTTATGAGGAGATCCTGATAAATATTTTAGACGGGCAAGTGAAGAGGTTAAGAAATAAAGACGTTGCGTCCGTCAAAGTGTTATGGAGGAATAAACAAGTAGAGAGTGCTACGTGGAAAGCAGAATTGGACATGATAAAGCATTATGTGTATCTCTTTCCTTCCACTCAATACTAAAAGGTACTAAGTTTTTCATGATCAAATCGATTAAACTCATGCGTTTCAATTCCATATGGCATTCATATGCATGCATGATTCATGAAAATGATTTTTTTTCTCAAAGACTATGTCTTATGTTAAGTATGAAGTAGACATGTTCTATGCATTTTTCAAGTGTATCTCTTTCCTTCCACTCAATACTAAAAGGTACTAAGTTTTTCATGATCAAATCGATTAAACTCATGCGTTTCAATTCCATATGGCATTCATATGCATGCATGATTCATGAAAATGATTTTTTTTCTCAAAGACTATGTCTTATGTTAAGTATGAAGTAGACATGTTCTATGCATTTTTCAAGTGTACTCATAATCATGTTGGGTTGCTAGTCATTTTTCAATTTTCTTTCTATATTAGTTGAATCTCATTAAAGGACGGATGTTCCCAAGGAGAGATATTGTAACATTTCTCAAAATGCTCACAAGTGCCTTAAGAATTCCTTGGGAATAGGCCGATCATATAATACATTATCCTTAATCTTTTTGGCAAATCCGAGTCTAGATTATCAATCAAGAAGTCAAAACCTATGGTAAAATGGTCTCGCTGGAATTTTAGGACCCGTATATCTAAAGATAGATTTTTCAAAAGACTGCAAAATAGTGAGGTGCACGGCATCTCTGTGCAAAATAGGGAACACCTCCGCGTTGCGGACCTGAACGATGTTTTTTGTCTGAATTTAGTTTATAAGTAAAGGAACTTTACACTTTTCCCTAATTGTTAGTAATTAACCTGGATGTTTTTAGGACCTATTTCTACTCTATAAACTACCTTAAACCTCAAATTCTATTCATTCTTCTACAATTCACCTACTCAAATATTTCTCTCTCTACAAAAGACCCCCGAGGACTCCATTGAAGAATTCAACGAAATTCACTCAAACTCTCCATCAAAACTCTCAAAATTCTTCCAAATGCATGGATCTTCTCACTTAAGGTATGTGGTTATTGATTCATGGATTCTTTCATCCATGAAGCCCAATCAATTTCTCAAGATTTTTATGAAATTAAAGTATGGTATTTTATGGATTTTATGATCTCTATACCAGTTGCATGAATTATGATTCAAGTTATGATTATTAGTCCATTTTGATATAAATTGATGGTTATTGCATTGAATTGAAGAGATTTTACATGAATTCTCCTATATTGATCTCTAAGGTTCATAATGTAAATTATGGGTATTTTCAATTATACACCCAAAGGATATTATCTTTATAAATTGTGTATCGGCTAACAGAAAATTTATGATCATGCATTTTTTCAAGTCAATTTCATGATTTTTAAGTCAATTGATTATGCATTTGAGTTTTACTCTAAATTCAAGTATGAATTGTGATCAATAATCACAAGTACGTTCAAGGTATGAATTTCATGCAAGTTATGAAGTACGGTGACTTAGGTCTCTATGTGGTGACCTAGGACCTAACTATATTTATTATGAAAATATGATTGTAATGATCAAAGTACAATTCTCCCATTACAAGTATGTTATGAAAATGAGCTACTCTATGATTTCAAACCTATGATCATGACTATGATATATGTCATTATGATTTCTATGTTATGTATGTATTCCGTGGGATTTGACGTAGCACCGAGTATACGTGAGGTGGGGGCCCTACCGAAAGTCCTAGTAGCAACCTCATGTCTCTTAAACTATGTGCCACCGTAGGTTGCCTTCATGGCATAGCTATTGGATCCACACAAAGCATATGTATGACCCGCCTAGTGGGGTAGAGTCTACCTTCACAAGTAGATTCCTCTTTTTCTTGGTTGTATGGGGAAACAACAAAATTATATGTTATAGCTTGCATGGTCTTATTATAGATTATGCTTCCTATCCCACATAAGTATGATCTCATATGTATTTTCATGATCTTATCTATGCATTTCAAATGCTTTAGTCATTATGATTTTCTCATGACTTTACTTATCTCATCTTATCATGTGTTTTACTTGACCATTACATCCCATGATTTACGTTGCATGTTATGCCCTCATACTTAGTATATTCAAATATACTAATGCATACTTTTTGCCTACATTATGTCATAATGTAGGGATTGAGGTTGAAGATCATATTCATCCACGTGGCTAGTTAAGCTTTCCTATCTGGTGGTATTTATGGTGAGTCCTCATTTATCGGGAACTAGTCATCGAGTTGGTTATTATTTTCAAAGACTTTTGTTATATTTCATATTGAGGATAAGCTAGGGACATGTCTTAGCCCCCGCCCATGTGCATGAGTAGAGGAATCTAGTTGGACAAATATTTCGAGTCTATGTGGTCATGTGACATTCTTCATTTACTAGTCATGGTTTAGACTCTCTTATGATTTTTCTGTTTTTACTTTACCTTATGTATGCTTATGATATGAACAAGAAGCTTGGTTGGAGACATTCAGGGTTTCAACCATCGTGTTACAACTTAGCCCTAGGTCGGGTCGTGAAAGATCTATATAGGGGCCCCTACAGGTCGTCGTCCTCTTCACGGATTGTGAAGAAGCTCATGAACTTGGAGGGAAAAAAGTCCCTGAGGGTTGTCTTTCTATGGGTGTCTCTATGGCCCATTAAAATTCTTACAGGCCATAGACCCCTATCGTAAAATCAACCATTCCCTTGGTCCCTAGGCTCTTCTTACACGGATCTTTCTATGGTGTCTGTTCCTTTTTATTAGTTGTGAATCTTGTTCTAGAATGAACTTGACTAGTTCCTTGAAGGGGCCGGATTCATAGGACATTTCCACAGTCCATGGTGCATCTCACAACCTGTAAAGCTACTCATAGACCCTTGTTCTATTCCTCCCATTTTCTTTACATTCCCACAATGCCTTCCACGGCCAATAGAGGGTATCATGATCCAGTAAAGGGCCTCGTGAAACCCATCTGGTGCCAATTTTTCTAAAATCTTCTCTTAAACTCTATTTTTTGACTTTCCAACTTTCAGGGTCTTAGATTTTATTAAAAGAGTTACCCAACTCATGATTTTGAGTTAGTAGCAGTGATGTTTGACTTAAAGAATTGGAGGTACTATCTTTATGTTGTTCGTGTGGATGTCTTTACAGATCATAACAGACTATAGTATGTGTTCAATCGAAAGGATTTAATCTTCGTCAGAGAAGATGGATTGAGTTATTGAAGGATTATAACATAAGCGTCCTATAAACTGTGTTCAATCAAAAGGATTTAATCTACTGAGAGCATATTCCATCCAAGTAAAGCCAATGTAGTGGCATATGCTCTCAGTACATTGTCTATGAATAGTGTTTCTCATATCAAGAAAGAGAAAAAGGAACTAATTCATAATGTTCATAAATTTGTTCGCTTGGGAGTTCATCTAGTGGCAGCATATAGTGGAGTTACTATTTAGAATAGGGTAGAACCTTCTCGTGTAATGAATGTTAAGGCAAAATAGAATAATGATCCATCCTTGGTTGAGCTTAAAGAAGCGGTTATTAAAAAGCATATAGAGGCTTTCTCCCAAGAGGAAGATAGTGTAATTCATTACTAGGATTGATTGTATGTTCAAGATGTCAATGGATTGAGGCAAACGATTTAAGTAGAAGCTCACAGTTCTCGATACTATATTCATCTAGGATTCACTAAGATGTATCGACAGATAACTCTATTGTTGGCATGAGATGAAGAAGGATATCATGGATTTTGTGGCCAAGTATCCAATTTGCCAATAAGTTAAGGTTGAACATTAGAAACCACGAGAATTGATTCAGAATATCAGTTTTCCCACTTAGAAGTGGGAGAATTTGAATATGGAATTAATAACAGGTTTCCCTCGCATGCGTTGATAGTATGATTTGATCTAGGTGGTTGTATATCGAATGACTAAGTCAACAGATTTCTTGCTAGTTCAAACTTTATATTTAGTGGAGGACTATTCTAGAATTTACAATCGGAAGTTAGTGAAATTGCATGGAGTTCCATTATACATTATCTCATATAGGGTACTCAGTTTAGGAAGTCTTTTCAAAAAGGCCTTCAAATCAGGTTAAGTGTAACACAAGTTTTCATCTACAAAGAAATGGTCAAGCTGAGTGAACTATTTAACCCTTGGAAGATATTTTTAGAGCTTGTGGGATCGACTTTAAGGATAATTGGATGATCATTTTCCTTTGATTGAGTTCACCTATAATAATAGTTACCACTCCAGTATTAAGATGGATCTGTTTGAGGTGCTCTATGGTAGGAGGTATAGATCTGTTATAGGGTGGTTTGAGGTTAGTGAACTGGCTTTGATAGGACCCGAGTCAGGTAATGAGGTCATGTAGAAAGTTTGACTTATTAAAGATTGGTTGAGAATAGCCTAAAGTAGACAAAAATAATATACACAAAGAGAGCCTAAAGTCTTTGTTGATGATTGGGTTTATCTGAAAATGTTTCCCATCAAAGGGGTTGTTATACCCCGTACTTTTGTACCTTGGAAGGTTCTTAAGCTTCTTTATAGGCTCTTAAGTTTCTTAAAAGGTTCTTAAGCTTCGTAAAAGTCACCATATGAGCCGGATAATCTATAACGCTACCAAACAACTCTAAAGAAGGGAGAATGTGACACCTTATAGTAGGGAAGATTGGAAATATGGTTATAAGAATCCGAAAGAAGTTGGAGGCCAAGTAATGAGTCATAGGACTCGACTTATGTACGTAAGCTACCAACTTGAAAATCTTATATTCTTAAGCTACTTGAGTTCATACCAATCTTACATAGCAAGGATTACATAAGTTCGTAAAGTAAGACGAGATTATGAATCCACGAGGAGGAAAAGAAGGTAACACGTGGAAGCAAGAGGGATTTCCATGTGGCAGCATCTGGAAGTGCCATGTGCCAGCAGAAGAAGCAAGGGGATGCTCCCCCCCCTCCCCACATGCCACATGGCAACCCCTAAGTGGAGGAAGCGATGTGTTGGCCCACTAAGGGCTTGACACGTGTCACCAATTAGGGAATGACGCATGTCACCCCCCTAAGGTATCATATATATATATATATATATATGTTTTATGATCATCCTTATCCAAACAATTCATTCTTATCTCCAAGAAAATTCTAGAAAAAAAAAAGAAGAGAAACTCTAGACTAGAGAGAGGGAGCCACAGATTTGGAGCCAAAAAGGTAAGCCCTCCAATTTTTTTCCGTGAATTAATTATATAGATATACCAAGAGGGTATGAAGGTATTATTAATGTAAATTTATGGTTTCAAGTATCCCAGAAAGTGTAGCAAACAGCCACAAAGTTTTAGTCGTGCTAAAGGAACTTCTTTGGTGAGTTTTGGCGAGTTTGGCGAGTTTCGGGCAAGGTAAGGTTTTCCCTTTCAAATTGGAGTTTATGATGATTTTATGAGGTATATTACATGTCTTAAATGAGGATGGAAGTGGAAATATTACATAAGGATGCTTGACGTTAAAAACAAACTAAATTAAAGTCATTAGAGTTAAATCGAAGTCGAGTAGTGTGTTGTGATTGTGGTGCTGCGGTTGAAGCTGGTTTGATTGCGTGTTTCAGGGATGGAAAGTGTTCTAATAAGGGTGTGGGTGCTTTTTGTTTCAGCCACACGACCCTCCATTTTGTATGGTTAAAGGTTTTACGAAACAAAGGTTAAAAACTCTATTTTGGTAGCGTAGTTTTGAGCGAGTTGTCTGGAGTTTGTAGTGTGTAAAGTTGAAGTGATTTACTTGTAAATATGCTGCTGGTTGTTTTTGTTGGTATGGTTGTTGATATTGTGGCCGAGTTGAAATCTTGGGGATGTTGAAGTTATAGTGGAGATGTTGCCCGATTTTCGGTAACTTTGGAGCTAGTAATAAGCTAGTTAAGGGAAATGGATAAGGAAATAATTCCTATGGATACGTGGTTGTTGAGTTGGAAATTGGAAAGTGAAAGTTATTAATCTTAGTATTACTCTCATGTTAAATAGGTTCAAAAGACGACGAGGCGAACGTGGTTAAGATTAATCCATAAGAGGTTTGTGAAGCTACCTTCTTTCTCTTGGCATGTTTTTGGCATAAATATGTAAATCTCCCCTTCTTCTCTCTTGATATGTCTTTAACATCAGTTATGATGTTATGATGAAATTTTTATGGTACCGAGTCCCATAAAGGACCGGGTATGACCGAGTCCTAAAGAGGGCTAGGTATGACTGAGTCCCATAGAGGGTCAGGTATGACCGAGTCCCATAGAGGGACGGGTATGACTGAGTCCCATAGAGGGTCGGGTATGACCGAGTCTCATAGAGGGCCGGGTATCACCAAGTCCCATAGAGGGCCGGGTATGACCGAGTCTTATAAAGGGTCGGGTATGATATATGTATACGATGGTAAGATGACATGATTATTGAACGGGTCCCATAAAGGTCCAGGTACGGTATATATACGCATATGATGACTTTATTTATTACAACCCATGCTTTATATATTCGGTACATTTTCCGTACTGACCCCTTTGTTTGGGGGATGCATTACATGCCCGCAGGTACAGACGCTCGTTTTGCTGACCCTCTGGCTTAGGACATCCACTCTACTGTTTGATAGTGCTTCTTTGTCCGGAGCCCATATTTTGGTACTGACCTTTCTATAGCCTATATGTATATGTTACTCAGGGGTACGACGGGGCCTTGTCCCGTCATATGATTATGCTATCATTCTGTAGAGGTTTGTAGATATGTATTTGTGGGATCTGTATATGTTTTGGGCTTTTGTGTTTCGTGATGGCCTTATCGGCTTTCATGAGTTGCATCTGTTTTCGTGCGCTATCTAGTGACCTTAATTAATTTCTATATTTATTTATTTTGCTAATACGCTAATTTGGGCTAAGGGTACGTATGGGTGTCCAACTCGGACATGAGTCACAGCCTATGGGATTAGGTCATAACAAAAGTGGTATTAGAGCGGTTCTTCCTTGGAGTGTCTACAGACCTGTCTAGTAGAGTCTTGTTTATTGGTTTGTTACATGCCACATTTATAAACAGGAGGCTACAGGACATTTAGGATATTACCTTTCTTTCATATCTAAGATCGTGCGATAGATCCGAGTCATAGTAAAACTCCTTATATTACACTTGGATGTTAATAGAAGGATGACAGCAATGGAAGGAAGTGACTGACGATATTGGAAGTAACAAGGCACACAGGTAAGCAAAGGCACGAAAGATATCTGTTGGGTGAGGTATTGAAGTAGAACTGAAATGTAAAGTTGTAAATTAAAAGGAAGAGTAAACAGAAAAGTGTAACAGGGGAAGTTCCAGTGGACGTACAAGGTAAGTCCATTTTCATACTGTTGATTATGGGCACCCTGTGTGGCTGCGATATAATGTGATATGATACATATATATGTGTATATTTATACATGTTGTCCCTGTGAGGCACTGTTGTTATTTTCTGGGTGCAGGTTTGAGATAGTAAGAAATACAGATGAAACTCTGCCCAAATTTTCTTAGAAATAAAAGAGAATGAGATACAGGGCTGTAGTATGTCTTAAAGGGTCGTGCCCACAATAATGATAAGATTTAGCTAAATCACTAGTATGGATGACCTCGAGAAATAAGTTAATTGCTGAATTGATATCAATAGAAACTAGAATGTCGATATTGATATAGTAAACCGAAGTTGGAAAAGACTCATGACCTAGGGAGATGATTAAGAGAAGACTGGTAGTTCTGGATAGAAAGATATATTAAGGAACCGACGAAATTACTGTGATGAACTATAATTAAAAGGAGTAACAGTATGATTAAGACAAAAGTGCAAGAGAAATAGAATTGTGATGGATATGAAGTATTAATAGGACAGCTTAGGAGATATTAAGGATAAGACTAACTAAGAAGGATAAGTAACCCATAGTAAGAATTGAGAAAAAGGTTAAGAAGTGTTATACTATGGGGTGGAATATGAACAGGATATGATGTGAATATAATGAGGATCGTTATAAAAATAAGTAAATCATAGTGAAAAAGTGGCTAGTGATAGTGTCACGACCCAACCCCGTAGGCCACAACTAGGGTCCGACCTGGACCCTCTTATGCGTATTTATCAACTATACTTAAGTTGAACCGTGTGTGATGTGATACTATATACAAAAACCCCAATAGTTTAAAACTTTTTCATGTACGTGTAGCCTCTTTCATTTGTTTCATATCATAAAAGGGCACGCGAGCCGACAAGGCTGCTATAACAAAATCATTCACAACATATCGAATAGGCAACATCGAAACTAACTCACAAACAACCCATATATACACATGTCTACAGACCTCTAAGAATAGTAACAATAACATATAGCGGGACAAGACCTCCGTCGTACCCCTGAATGTACAAATATATACATTAAGTGACCAGCATCAAAATTTAGGCTCCAGAACAGTGAAGCACTTCCGACACAGCTGAGAGGAACTCCTACGCTGATGGATCTCCAGAATAAACATCTGTACCTGCGGGCATGAAATGTAGCCCCCCCGAGAAAAGGGGGTCAGTACGATATATGTACTGAGTATGTAAAGCATAACACATCGTAACAGAGATCATAACTGAAATAGGGATGTAGGGGACAAGTATAATAACTAAATGAATTACTGTACCTGCACCTTAGGACACGTAAATCATACACATCATTATATGTTGTGCCCGGCCCTCTAGTGAACTCGGTGTTATAATCACTTCTTCATAATCACATATCATCATATCATAATGCATTTCATTTCATCATATCATCGTATACGGTATCATACCATCGTATACGGTATCATCTTATCATGTATATCATCGTATCACACCCGGTTCAGTGCGGGGCTTAGGGTCACAATGTATTGCTTTAATCTCATATGCATGCCTACATAAAGTATCCGGCCCTTTAGTGAGGGACTCGGTGAATGGAGTGGTATACGTCTATAGCGTAGCATCATAATATACATATGTACCCGGCCCTCTAAGGAGGGACTCGGTGTTCCTTCCTTATTTCACCACATATACTATCATATTACAGCCGGCCCGGGACTCGGTGAATAATCATATCATCATAACATATAACATATATCACACCTCACGTACGGCATCGTCTCCTCGTGTGTGGAACTATACACATCCGGCCCGGGACGCGGTGAAAGAAGCAGTAACACTGTGCACGATAACATATCCCGGCCCATCATGGGACTCGAGGAAGGATGGGTTACAGTATGTATGAGTAGAGTAGTGATAAACCATATGCAACTAAGTCATTATCTAATACTCGATAAAACAGTCAAGTGAACCGTCACCTGAAGACTGGGGGAGTAATTATCCGAGGTATCCCTTTAGATGTCATTAGGGCTTACATCAGTTGGGGCCTCAAGAATCACAGACATGCATCCAGACAATGCCATATAGCTTATGCAATCAGAAACATGGTTTATGCAATCAAGGACACGATTATGCAATCAGAGACACAGTTATGCAATCAGAGACACAGTTACCTAGTCCAAGACTCAACTTATACAATCAGACGCATTTACCATTTTAGAGCCTTTAAAAAAAAAGAGGAGCTGGTACCTCCACTTACTATTCATTATATAGAAGGCTCGAGAATAGCAGTTTGACTACTTTCAGACTCTTATGTTCAGGAGTGATTACAAGTCACAAGTTAAACTCAAAGCTCGTAAATGGAATTACCTCTAAACCTATATCATATACCATTTCACTTAAAATCAAGCCATTCCAAAGGAAATGAGAATTGGGCTTTACATGTACTAGTTTTCATCACATAGAAGACAAAAAGGCAATGACTCAGCTATTGCAGAAGTTCTAATACCAAGAAGTAAACAAGAGTCTCAACTCATACTCAGGGCTTTACGAATGGATTGAATCCCACATATCATATACATATCATTCATAACTTATATCTAAGACATGCCAAAAGAAAAGAAGAATAGTTCTACATATCTATTCCAAAAACATGACAAAGGAAAGCTTCACATACCTTGTATGGACTTCTCTTAATCACGTCCACATCATTGTCCTCTAAACCTATTTAACATGGAAGTAATGTAAGTATTAACAACCTTGGACTTTTCAGCAACTTAGACTACCCACGAGTATTCATAACATTCATCCCTTCGCTCGCCTTCTCGGCTAGTTCCTTAACTAGTTAGGATGTTAACGAAAATCGGGCAGCACCTCCCCTATAATGTGCCCTATCCGAATTCTCAACCATGTCCTTAGCACCTGAAGCCAACCAACAATGCAAACAGCAGCCCATATATATACATATTACGACAAAATTACACAATATAAACTCCAAACGGCTCGTCCGAAGTTACGATATCAAAAGAGGGTTTCTAGTTTCTATTTTGCGAAACCTTTAACCGTACGAAGCGTGGAATCATATGGCTGAAAAAATAAGATACTAAACCTATTTTAGAACACATTTATACCCTGCAACACACACCACACAACCAGCAGCAGCCTCCAAACACACCACGCCTCACTTTGACTACAATTTAACTACGACGACTTCAATTTAGATTGTTTCTTTCGCTGAGCATCCCCACGGTTTTTTTCATACTTCCAGCAGTATAAAAGTTGCATAATACACTCCATAACAACCTTATAAAGTCCTAATTTAAAGGATAAACCTTACCTTACCCGAAATTGGCCAAAACTAGACAAAATCGCGCCTCGGAAGTTTCTTAACATGCTGAAACTTTAGCGGACTGTTTGTATCTTTTTGGTGCTGCTCCGAATCGTAACTTTACGTTAATAACACCTCCATAGCATGTATAAAATCTCACAAAAATGTAGGAGAAGAGAATTCATCCATACCTTAACAAACGGCTCTTCAAACGTGCTGAAAATTAACTTCGGAACTCCTCGACGCGGCTGAAACTAAGAGGCTGTTTGCGTGGCTTCTTGCTGCCCCAAATCCGAAATTTTCATTATTAAACATTTCTATATCACCGTAGGATACCTTAAATAATTAATTCACGAAACGAAATCTGGCCTTACCTTTTGTTTTACTCAAACCCGTGGCTGCCCTCACTTGTTCTTCACGTTTTTCTCTTGTTGCTGCTTTGTTGCTGCAGTCTGAAGACCCAATTCTGAAGTATATCCATAATATACATACATACATGTGGTCCCAAGGGGTGACACGTGTCAGCCCCTAAGGATGACACGTGTCAAGCCATGATTGGCCACCGTGTCATGCTGCCAATTAGGGGCTGCCACGTGGCAGTGGGGTCCACCTCCCCCAAGCAGCTGCATCACCTACTTGTCCCTAAGTAGGTGCATCACCTGCTTGCTTGAGGTGCTGCCATGTGTTTCTCCTCCATTGGCTGCCACGCGTCGTCTTTTTCCCTTCCTCGCTGGTTCGTAATTTCGTCTCACTTTAAGAGCCTATGTAATCCGTACTACGTAAGCTTGATATATCCTTAAGCAACTTAAGTGTATAAGACTCTTAACTTAGTGTCTTACATAGGTAAATTGAGTCCTATGACTCATTTCTTAGCCTCCAACTCTTTCCGGATTCTTATGACTCTATCTCCAACCTCCCTTCTCGCGAGATATCACAATCTTCTTTCCTTAGAGTTGTTTGATAGTGTCGTAGCTTATACGGCTCACATGATAGTGTCTAAGGAACTCAAGAAGACGTTCCGAGCTCAAGAGTGTAGGGTGTAAGATCCTTCCCCCCTTTAGAACATTCGTCCCCGAATGTTAAATAAATCTTTCCTTAAGACTTTATACGGATCATAAGGAGATTCCTTTCTACTGGAATGACATACATTTTCATCCAAGTACTTAATATATGAGTTCCAAGACTGAAGGCTATCTGTAGATATCGAGAATACGTACGGACACCTGTGTTTGATGTCCTTTTCAACCTCCCAGGTTATGCCTTCACGATTCTTATTCCGCCACAGTATCTTGACGGAAGCTATGTCCTTAGTTCGCAACCCGTTTAATCTGCTGATCCCGGATGGAGATAGGTTGCCCCTCGTAGGATAACTCCCTGTTACATGGACCTCCTCCACGGGCAATATTTTGGGAGCGTCGTTCCCATTCTTACGGAGCATTGATCTGTGAAAACTGAATGTATTGTTTCAAATCGGACGGTAGGTCCCACTCATAGGCAACTTTATCTATTCTAAAAATGCTCTACAAAGGGTCAATGTATCCCCTTCTTGCTGACTTTAGGCTGGTAATCGATATCTTGTTTCGGAATAAGCTTTACTTCATCAATAATTTAGTGGGTCACATCTGGGCCTATCCCTTAATCGAAGGGCAAAATGTCATACTAAGATTCATCTGGGTTCCTCAATCCCTTTCAAAATGATTTCCAGCAGTTAGCTGTAAATTGAACTTTTCTATCTAAGATAATAGATGTGGGGACTCCGTGAAATCTTATTATTTCCCAACTATGTCATTTCGCAGAACCCTCAGTTGAATATGCCTTTCTAACTGGAGGGGAACAGGTTGATTCTATCAGCCCATCTACCATAGCCCGTATGAACTCCCAGTTCCTTAGAATGCGAGGTCAGCTCATACTATAATACATATTAACTGCTTTCCACCTCTGAGTCGGGGTTTCCATTCCCTGAGATAGGCTATCAGACTGCTGATGCTTCTTTTAACTTAAGCTATTGTACAACTCCTCTTAATCCAACTTGTAATACCTTAGGTATGCTATCTTTCTCTTTTACTCAGATCTTTTCTCCGGTTTTCTTACCATACATCATATTGTAATCCTTACATAAACGTGTGTACGGACATAGAGCAGTCCAGAAAATTCCTTAGAGTTGCTATACTAGTGGCTTACCTCCTTTAGTCGAGGTCAAGGATCCACTATGGCTCTTGTCCTTAATACCGATTATATCTGAATAGTTCTGCCTCGAACCATCTTACACTTTTCCTGAATAGATTCTAAATATGGCAATCACATTGTTATTACTGACTTTCTTTTATCGAGTAATCATTTGACCTCGCTCTTAGTATGCCAATATTCATAGGTTGCACAACTATTATTGTGCCATTTTCACAAGGTGCATTGTATTTCAGTCATAATCTTTTTCTGCTCTTGGCGTACTCTGTTCTATATGTGTCGTTGTACTAACCCGCTTTTATAATCTCTTTTTGTCATACTTGTTTTGTTCTCTTTCTCACTTCCCAGGGGGTCACCCATCCCAGTGCTACTCTCATTCGAGCACGCTTAACTTCGGGGTTTTGACGGAATCCGGTGCATCAGTTTGGGTATGATCACGTCCATCCCTTATGGGGTCTCGTTTGACGTTTAAGCGTCCCCATTTACATGCGATAGCATCGGTTGATTTTCTTTTACGCTTGTACTTCTTTTGTCCACTTCCCCCCCTTTTAGGGTGTACCTATGTTATTCTCTGTATATCTTCAGCTATTTACACGCGAATGATTCTATTCCAACATATTTAACGCGTTGCACCATATCTACATCTTCTGTTAAATCATCCCCACGTTAGGTTGCCTTTCTAGGAAACCCTAGCACAACCGTAGGGTGCTTTAATATTTGGAATATCTCGAATCGAGTCTCATCTAATGATTGATACTCGAGTAGTATCCGTAATGTAGCAGTGCATTCAAAGCCACATTCCACTCATCCAAACCAGTAATTAGGGAGTGCTCATAATTGGTGCACATTCCCCACTCGAGTGTACTTATACTTTAATGACTCATGTTTCGAGCTTCGTCATTATACTAACTTTATTCCAGTGGATACCACTAATCATTAAAGTGGAGTCACGTGTACACCATACTTCTTTACGCCTCCTGAGCTTGCATCTTTGTTGTGTGCCTAAGGCTCATTTCTAATCCTGCTTAAAACCACATCAACTTCGTGGTAGTAGTGGCCTTGTCTTAATACTTTTTCATCATACTATACCTCCAGTTCGTAACTGTCTATGTCTCTTTTTGTTCGATACTTATACTTAATTAATCGCATCTATCTTGAGTGCCTCTATTAGAACTTTTGTATTATTCCTTCAACTCATTTCCATTTTTGGTTGGGCGTAAGGAATTCCATATTACCCTTTATTTCCTTGCACTAGCCATCCTCTTCGTCATCATATAACCTTTATTCGAAACTTTCCTTATGGAACTTGATAAATCTTCCTTATTTGTTCCATAGCTTGCTTTTCCGTTCCACACCTATCTTTACATTCCATTTACATGGACCATCATACCTTCTAGTTAATTCCTTACTAAGTTTTGCTTATTCTCATAATGGTTTTTGTTATGTTCACCTGGTACCTTATTCGCATTCAGACCCATAGTATAATACCGCTTGACTTTCTTCACGATTCTTACTAAGGGTTACTTGCCCTTCTTAGCTAGTCTTGTCCTTAATGTCTCACAAGCTATCTTATTAACACTTCATATCCGTCACAATTATTTTCCCTTTGTACTCTTGTCTTACTCTTGTCTTAACCATACTGTTACTTCCTTCAACTATCACTTGTCATAGTTTATCCCTATGTATCAATTTAGGCAATGCCTTACTATCTCACTTTATCTCGATCTATCAGTTCTCTCTGAGTCATTTTCTTTGGCTTATAGTTCCTTTCTAACTTATTCTACTATTCCAGTATCGTCCTCCTAGTTTCTATTGCCATTAACTCAGCAATTAACTTATTTCTCGAGGTCAGCCATACTTGTTTAGTCAAATCTCATCATTGTTGTGAAAACCACTTTTTAAGACATACTATAGCCTTGTACCTCATTCTCCTCTTATTTCTAGGAAAATTTGGGCAGAGTTTCCTCTGTATTTCTTACTATCTCAACACCTGCACGCAGAAAATACCAACAGTGCCTCACAGGGCACACATACATACATTTATATTGTATAACATCTCATCCACACAGGGCACACATATATAGTCATATCATCTCATATCGCAACCGCACAGGGCGCCCATAATTAACAGTATGGAAATGAACTTACCTGTTATGTCCACTCGAGCTGCACCTGTTATACTTTCCTATTTACCTTTCCTTTCACTTTTCAATTGTATTTGTTAATCGCATTTCAATACCTTACCTGACATAGGGCTTTCTTGCCTTTGCTTACCTGCGTGCTTCGTAACATCCAATATTGTCAGTTATTTTCTTCTATCGGCGTTGTCTTCCTGCTAAAATTGCAGGTTAGTATGAGGAATTTCATTTCCTATAGCTCGGCTCTATCGCACGGTCTTAGATATGAAAGAAAGTAACATCCTAAATATCATATAGCCTCCTATCTATAGATGTGGTGCACAACACACCGATAAACAAGACTCTACTAGACACGGTCTGTAGACATTCCAAGGACGAACTGCTCTGATACCACTTCTGTCACGACCCAACCCCGTAGGCCGCAACTGGGGTCCGACCTGGACCCTCTTATGCGTATTTATCAACTACACTTAAGTTGAACCGTGTGTGATGTGATACTATATACAAAAACCCCAATAGTTTAAAACTTTTTCATGTACATGTAGCCTCTTTCATTTGTTTCATATCATAAAAGGGCACGCGAGCCGACAAGGCTGCTATAACAAAATCATTCACAACATATCGAATAGGCAACATCAAAACTAACTCACAAACAACCCACATATACACATGTCTACAGACCTCTAAGAATAGTAACAATAACATATGGCGGGACAAGACCTCCGCCGTACCCCTGAATGTACAAATATATACATTAAGTGACCAGCATCAAAATTTAGGCTCCAGAACAGTGAAGCACTTCCGACAGAGCTGAGAGGAACTCCTACGCTGATGGATCTCCAGAATAAACATCTGTACCTGCGGGCATGAAACGTAGCCCCCCCGAGAAAAGGGGGTCAGTACGATATATGTACTGAGTATGTAAAGCATAACACATCATAACAGAGATCATAACTGAAATCGGGATGCAGGGGACAAGTATAATAACTAAATGAATTAATGTACCTGCACCTTAGGACACGTAAATCATACACATCATTATATGTTGTGCCCGGCCCGCTAGTGAACTCGGTGTTATAATCACTTCTTCATAATCACATATCATCATATCATAATGCATTTCATTTCATCATACTCAGGGCTTTACGAATGGATTGAATCCCACATATCATATACATATCATTCATAACTTATATCTAAGACATGCCAAAAGAAAAGAAGAATAGTTCTACATATCTATTCCAAAAACATGCCAAAGGAAAGCTTCACATACCTTGTATGGACTTCTCTTAATCACGTCCACATCGTTGTCCTCGAAACCTATTTAACATGGAAGTAATGTAAGTATTAACAACCTTGGACTTTTCAGCAACTTAGACTACCCACGAGTATTCATAACATTCATCCCTTCGCTCGCCTTCTCGGCTAGTTCCTTAACTAGTTAGGATGTTAACGAAAATCGGGCAGCACCTCCCCTATATTGTGCCCTATCCGAATTCCCAACCATGTCCTTAGCACTTGAAGCCAACCAACAATACAAACAGCAGCCCATACATATACATATTACGACAAAATTATACAATATAAACTCCAAACGGCTCGTCCGAAGTTACGATATCAAAAGAGGGTTTCTAGTTTCTATTTTGCGAAACCTTTAACCGTACGAAGCGTGGAATCATGTGGCTGAAAACAGAAGATACTAAACCTATTTTAGAACACATTTATACCCTGCAACACACACCACACAACTAGCAGCAGCCTCCAAACACACCACGCCTCACTTTGATTACAATTTAACTACGGCGACTTCAATTTAGATTGTTTCTTTTGATGAGCATCCCCACGATTTTTTTCATACTTCCAGCAGTATAAAAGTTACATAATACACTCCATAACAACCTTATAAAGTCCTAATTTAAATGAGAAACCTTACCTTACCCGAAATTGGCCAAAACTAGACAAAATCGCGCCTCGGAAGTTTCTTAACATGCTGAAACTTTAGCGGACTGTTTGTATCTTTTTGGTGCTGCTCCGAATCATAACTTTACGTTAATAACACCTCCATATCATGTATAAACTCTCACAAAAATGTGGGAGAAGAGAATCCAACCATACCTTAACAAACGGCTCTTCAAACGTGCCGAAAATTAACTTCGCAACTCCTTGACGCGGCTGAAACTAAGGGGCTGTTTGCGTGGCTTCTTGCTGCCCCAAATCCGAAATTTTCATTATTAAACATTGCTATATCACCGTAGGATACCTTAAATAATTAATTCACGAAACGAAATCTGGCCTTACCTTTTGTTTTGCTCAAACCCGTGGCTGCCCTCACTTGTTCTTCACGTTTTTCTCTTGTTGCTGCTTTGTTGCTGCAGTTTGAAGACCCAATTCTGAAGTATATCCATAATATACATACATACATGTGGTCCCAAGGGGTGACACGTGTCAGCCCCTAAGGATGACACGTGTCAAGCCATGATTGGCCACCGTGTCATGCTGCCAATTAGGGGCTGCCACGTGGCAGCGGGGTCCACCTCCCCCAAGCAGGTGCATCACCTACTTGTCCCTAAGTAGGTGCATCACCTGCTTGCTTGAGGTGCTGCCATGTGTTGCTCCTCCATTGGCTGCCACGCGTCGTCTTTTTCCCTTCCTCGCTGGTTCGTAATTTCGTCTCACTTTAAGAGCCTATGTAATCCGTACTACGTAAGCTTGATATATCCTTAAGCAACTTAAGTGTATAAGACTCTTAACTTAGTGTCTTACGTAGGTAAATCGAGTCCTACGACTCATTTCTTAGCCTCCAACTCTTTCCGGATTCTTATGACTCTATTTCCAACCTCCCTTATCGCGAGGTATCACAATCTTCTTTCCTTAGAGTTGTTTGATAGTGTCGTAGCTTATCCGGCTCACATGATAGTGTCTAAGGAACTCAAGAAGACGTTTCGAGCTCAAGAGTGCGGGGTGTAACAGATAGGACGTGGTCCGTGTAATAAGAATATAAGGGTAAGTGTGAAATGGAAAAGAGGGCTAGGGAACAAATAAGAAAGACTTATCAAGTTCCGTAGGAAAAGTTGCGAATAAAGATTATGTGACAGCGGAAATGATAGCGAGCACAAGGAAAGAAAGAGTAACTAAAAGGAGTAAGCAAGAAGAAAGCGAGATTACAGTGTAACAATAGGTCATGACATGTGTAGCCGAAGATACGAATGCTAAAAGTGAATAAAATATGAAAGACCAAGTTGTAGAAGGATGAGCAATGAGATAGAATGGGTGTTAGGTAATGATTAGTATGATACAAATAAAGATGGATGGAAAGAATACGTTTTGAAAATGAGAAAAAGGATTATGTGGAAGTAATGCATTCCAAATAATATAGAGGTAGTATAACATCCCTCTTGTGTGGAATAGAAGATAGACTTAGACAGGATAAATGATAAGAGAAATCTATGAAAGCACCCAAGATAGATATGATTAAATGAATACAGATACAGAACAAAAGGGGAACATACAATATGAACTTAAAAGTGCAATATGACTACATAGTTATAAGGTAAGGCCCTGATTGAGGAGAACTTGGTATGTTGTTGAAAAAAATTAAAAGCCGGTGTTGGGTACATAGTAAGGGCAATGGGTATAAGGTATAAAGGGATGGTGCGTGCACACAATGTCGCCCTGATAATAGTGGAATCCTTACGAGACAAAGACAGTAAACTTAAGGAATAACTGGTGCAATATACATTCATCCCGAGAAACAAAGGATATAGGTTTGGATAAAGCTACTCCTACAAGAGAACCTTGGACAATTATCGTCAGAATACAAGTATTGCCTAATTGAAATTAGAATGTCTAAACGTGCTAATTAACTTTTGATAACGATAAGTGAAGTGTGGCCTTGGATGAGTTATTCCATGGGTCACATTACACAAGTACAGTTTAATAGATGAGATATCGCACTATGTATGGAAAGGTTCTCATCGCTTCGTGACTTAGTCAAGGGTTCGTACGTACAAAATCAAGTTATAAAGGATGAAGAAAAAGATGGACATGATACGGTACCAAGCAGATTGGGAAAAGAGATTGGATGAGTTTTGAGATTAGACAAAGGTATAAGTACCCTCCCCCCCCCCTTAAGAGGGAAGGGGGTGAGAAGAATGCAAGGGTAAGATGGAAATAATGGATACTATAATATAGCAGACATGGACATTTAAACTTCAAGAAGATCCCATGCTAAAGCAAGTTAGAAGGGCTGAAAGCCAACAATAATGGGATAGAAGTCAGAATGGTATTTAAGGCGGTGTCAAGAAGTTTTTGGCAAAACCCTGTACGACATAATGTTAGAAGATGGGTGTGTATAAAATAAGAAAGAGTACGAGCAGGGGAGGGTATCGAATAACTCAAGAGATTATGTGAAGGATAACGATACCATACGGGGTCAAAAGCCAAGATGTTAGCTATAGCATTGGTCGTAAATGATGCTGCGATAGATAAATAATCAAGGAAAAGGGATAGGAAGCCTCCTATGATTGGAAGTAAAAAGAGCAAGGAGTGAATAAAAGAAAAGAAAGAAGTATGATAAGATGGGACAAGTGAGTTTCAATGTGAATAAGATAGGTGAAGCAGAATGAACCCGGAGATGAAAAGACTACGTCTACCACATACAAGTTGTACCGGCAGGGTTATACAACCTATGAATTTGTATGTGTTACATATAGGTCCAAGTGAGTAAGTATGTGGTAAAAGGAATAAGGGTTCAATAAGGACAATACAGTTATAATATTTTGGATACATTACAAAGAGGTAGAGAAGAGATATCCGTACTTGTTCCCTATATCCAAAGGTAGTCTAAACTCCTAAAAGGATTGAAAGACAATAGGTAAAGAGAACTCCTGAAATCCTCATAAAACCCTATAAAGTGAGTTATACCCCGTACTTTTGTACCTTGGAAGTTTCTTAAGCTTCTTGATAGGCTCTTAAGTTTCTTGAAAGGTTCTTAAGCTTTTTAGAAGTCACTATGTGAGCCGGATAATCTATAACCCTACCAAACAACTCTAAGGAAGGGAGAATGTGACACCCCATAATAGGGAAGATTGGAATTATGGTTATAAGAATTCGGAAGAAGTTGGAGTCCAAGTAATGATTCGTAGGACTCGACTTACGTACGTAAGCTACCAACTTAAAAATCTTACATTCTTAAGCTACTTGAGTTCATACCAATCTTACGTAGCAAAGATTACATAAGTTCATAAAGTAAGACGAGATTACGAACCCACGAGGAGGAAAAGAAGGTGACACATGGCAGAAAAAGAGAGTTCCATGTGGCAGCAGCTGAAGCAAGGGGGTGGGCCCCCACATGCCATGTGGCAGCCCCTAAGTGGAGGAGGCAATGCGTTGGCCCACTAAAGGCTTGACACCTGTCACCACTTAGGGGATGACACATTTCACCCCCCCTAAGGTAGCCTATATTTATATGTTTTATGATCATACTTATCCAAACACCTCATTCTTATCTCCAAGAAAATGCTAGAAAAAAAAAGAGAAGAGAAACTCTAGACCAAAGAGAGAGAGCCACGGATTTAGAGCCAAAAAGGTAAGCCCTCCAATTTTGTTTTGTGAATTAATTATATAGGATATACCATGAGGGTATGAAGGTGTTATTAATAAAAATTTATGGTTTCAATCAGCTCCAAAAGGATAGCAAACAGCCATAAAGTTTTAGTCGCGCTAAAGGAACTTCTGAGGCGAGTTTTGGCAAGTTTGGCGAGTTTCAGGCAAGGTAAGGTTTTCCCTTTCAAATTGGAGTTTATGATGATTTTATGAGGTGTATTACATGTCTTAAATGAGGCTGGAAGTGGAAAAATTGCTTAAGGATGCTTGAATTTAAAAACAAACTAAATTGAGTCGTTAGAGTTAAATCGAAGTCGAGTACTGTGTTGTGATTGTAGAGATGCAGTTGCATCTGGTTTGATTGCGTGTTGTAGGGATGGAAAATGTTCTAATAAGTGTGTGGGTGCTTCTGGTTTCATCCACACGACCCTTTATTTCGTATGTTTAAAGGTTTTACGAAATAAAGGTTAAAAACTCTATTTTGGTAGCGTAGTTTTGAGCGAGTTGTTTGAAGTTTGTATTGTGTAAAATTGAAGTGATTTACTTGTAAATATGTTTCTGGTTTTTGTTGTTGGTATGGTTGTTGATATTTTGGCCGAGTTTAAATCTCGGAGATATTGAAGTTATAGGGGAGATGCTGCCCGATTTCTGGTAACTTCGGAGCTAGTAATAAGCTAGTTAAGGGAAATGGATAAGGAAATGATTCCTATGGGCCCTTAGAGGATTATGAAGCATTTTGATAATGTGGACTATGATTAGAGCTAGCATCAGTGCATCTAGTGTTTCATGTGTCCTTTTTGAATAAATGCATTGGTGATCCGACTTCAGTTCTTCCTTTAGATAGTGTTGGTGTAAATAAAAGTACCTTTTACGAAGAGGTCCCAATAGAAATTCTTGACTGTCAGGTTCGTAAGTTAAAGAACTAGAAGTCGCTTCGGTGAAAGTTCTTCGGAGGAATCACTTAGTTGAGGGAGCTACTTGGAAAGCAGAAACAGATATGATGGCCAAGTACCCCACTTCTTTCCTTCTGGTTCAATCCAGCGAAAGGTAATAGTTCCTTAATAGTACTCTACTCATATTCATGTATTTCAATTATTTTTATGTCTCAGTATACATGCATGTTTGTGAAATTAATACAATATTTATGTTTTAGTCCAGAATCAGTCACTCCATCAATTTACAGTATTTAGCTTTCAATTTCGCGATTATAGATCTTTCCCTATCCTTTTTAGCTTTATCAAACTCTATTCGAGGATGAACGTTCCAAAGGGGGGAATATTTTAACACCCTACAATCCTTAAGCCTGAGACAGATGTTGAAAATTTTAGAAAAATAAAGTCTGCAGAAATTTTCAGATTTACGAATTCCATCTACGGGCTGTAAATGGAACCACATATTCTTAATGGAATTCATAGATC
This sequence comes from Solanum dulcamara, assembly GCF_947179165.1. NCBI lineage: Eukaryota > Viridiplantae > Streptophyta > Magnoliopsida > Solanales > Solanaceae > Solanum > Solanum dulcamara. The sequence continues at coordinate 25,657,148 of NC_077242.1, forward strand.
AACTTCAAAGATTTGGGAATTTTTCTAAGATTTGAGTTTACAGCTTGTTAAATCTTTTATGGGTCATAGACAGACTCATAAATTAAAGTTTTGAAAGTCAAAAAATTTTATGATTCTTACGGACCATGTTTACGGCTCGTAGATTGATCCACGAGTCGTAGATGGGTCTCGTAGATCAATCTTCAGAAACTCAAATATTACTATGATTTCTTTGGACAGAGATTATGATAAGTATATGGATCTACGGACTGTAGATGTCCTCAAAGAATCTGCCAAATGCAGTTTTTTGTTAGGGTTATTTTGGTCTCTTTTTACTCTTTTAATTCCTACACTATGTCATTTTGGCCTTTTCTAAGTGGGATTAAGGGGAATTTAGTTGACTAAAACTCCTTATTCATGCCTAACACCCAGTCAAATCAAATCAGTGCTCTCGAGGTTCCTCTCAAGCCAGAACTAGAGTTTGATAGCTTCAAGTCTCAATTCACAAATTCAAGCCATTGTCTTCATTCCAGGTATGTGAGAATTTCATAAATGAGTCTCATTTCACCCATTTAGTCCCAAAGAAACCTCATCTTTTTAGCATATGATTTGTACAAAATCTAAGGTTTTATGTTTACATGGATTTTATATTAAATTGAGTTCTTTTTCATGAATAGCCTTTGCTTGTGTGTTCTTACTTAAAATTCCACATTTTAAATAGTATTTTCATGAAGCCTCAGAATATAAGTATTTTCATGTCTCGAAATTATGTTATTTCATATGCATTTTCAAATTATCAAATTTCATGATTTAAGATGCTTTTAGATAAAGCGTCTCTCAAATATTATCAGAATTTATCAATTTTTATAAAAATATTATTATTAGTTTATTGGCATACTATTATTATCTTCAGTTAATTGCATGTTTCTGTTGGGAGTTTTCCTTAACACTTAGAGGACCTAGAGATGAAGGCTCACCCATTAGTCGAGAACTGAGACTTTTAGTAGCATTCCCTAAGTCTAAGAATTAATTATCACTATAGGATTATAAGGTTCACTTTTTAGTTGATGACTGACTCCTTAGTCTTTTACAGACATTAGCATAGGTTCCACATTAGCACATATCAGCCTTTATATCCTGACAAAGTAAATTGGGCCCTTATGATGGAGATTATACGTCAAACTTCATGTAGTGGAGCACATGGTTATATATCAGTTTAAAGTATCCCCCACAGTTCAGTCTCAAATGTTGCATGACCTTGTAATCAAACACTTCAGTTTTCAGTATGTTTTCAGTTGCATGCTTACTACTTGGTCATTGCATCATTTAATGTTTTTTAATACAATATTTCAGATTCAAAATTTCAGTTATTATGTTTATCATGCATATCCTGCATTCTCAGTACATTCAAAGTACTAGCTGCATACTTTCTACATATATTTTCTAATAATATAGGTTCGAACGTTCAATATTTAGGCTGTAATTAGTATGACTTTCGATCGACTAAGTAAAACCTATTAGTGAGTCCTCATCTTTTGAGGATGGTATTTCATTCATTATTACTATTTCAATATTAGACATCTAGAGTTAGCTGGGGCTTGTTCTTGGTATTTCGGAAAAAGATGGTTTAAAATTAATTTCAACTTTATAGAGAAAAAATCAATTTTAGAAAAGAAGAGTCATAATTTTTTAAATAAATTAAGAAAACTTAATTTAAAAGACCCTAACAGATTAAGTCTTAAAAATTTAGAGAAAATGGAAAAGAGGCTCTTATTTCCACTTTGAGAAGGTGTTAGCATTCAAAATGGCCGCTAACGCGCGGTTATCCGACAATTTGAAAATTATTAGAATAAATTTTAAAAATATTAATTTAAAAGTAAATAAAGACTTTAAAATTATTTTGAAAAAATGATCAAACTTAAATATTTGGAAATAATTTTTTTAAAAAAGTAAAAGTTTATCAAAAATGACAAAGTAGAGGTAGAAAATCATTTAAAGAGTAAATTGACATGAAATGGTTCATCTTGAGGGAAATTTAATTAAGTTAAAACCAAACTAGAATTAATATCGAAGCAAGTATAAATAATATAAGTAAATAAATTATTAAAACCTAAATCAATATAAATAAATAAAATATAAAAATCTAGCCCAATGCTTAGTTTCTGCATGTCTGGATTATGCTGTTGGGCCATCTGCGTTTTGTGTATATCACTATATACTGATGTATACCATTCCCATTTTTAGCTCCGAGACATGTGATTCAGCTAGGGGGACCTATTCATCGACTTTTGTTTGCCATGTCTCTTTGGGAAACTTGATGGGCTGACTTTAAGGGACCAAACATTTGAGCCTCCATGGCCCAACTCAAGATGTAAAGAAGGAGGTAGTAGATTTCAAAAACGAACTCGATCAAAACCAGTTCCTGCATAGAAAGAAGCAACAAAAAATAAAAATTAATGCTAGTCCATGTTCTCAAACAAACATAATAAACTCAAATTAAGCAATGGAAACAAACCCAAAACTCTCTAAAAGATGTTTTAAAATATAGTCCACGTATATGATGAAACAAGATAGCGATCATTCTTACCGATAAAATATTGAATAGAGGTCTAAGATGAATTTTATATATGTACGTTTTTTTTGTTAGATTTATTTCATACGGTAGTAGAGCTCCGGCACCGAAACCGCCATTGTTGTCCTGCAAATCTAGCAATTGTGCTTTGTCTTTCTGCTTGTGCCTTGAATTTTGCAGGTTCCTTCCAGCAAGTTAGCAAGTACTCCAAATATGTTCTTCGAGCTGCTACTAAAAGTCGTCATGTACAGATCCAATTGTCTTCATCGACTGCTCTCATCTCCCACACTCACAAGCAGAATGGAAAGATTTTCCAACGTCGTCCAGTGATTTTTCAGCTTCCAGCGTAAATACTGTGAAAAGTGCTTTTGGTGTGAAAAGTATTTCTGGTATGAACAGTATTTTCCGGTGTGAATAGTATTTCCTGGTGTGAACCAGGTTCTTACAACTAGAGTTGGTACCTCCGATATCCATATATTTTTTTTCATACACTTGTCGTGGCATTTTCTGACTGTTGATTTTTGAATAATTAATTAGTTTATACGTGTTTCCATGGCTTTGGATAGTTATAATAGACTAGGGTCATGTTCTCGCTCGGGAACGGGGATGGAGATAAGGGTAAGGAGGGGTGAGTGGGTTAAAGGAACATCTAGACTGAGAGTAGGTTCTTGAAACATTGGCATATTAATGGAAAAGTCCATAGACTTAGTTAAGATTCTTAAGAAGAGGAAGATTAATATAGCCTGTGTCCAAGAGACCAAATGGGTAGGCCCTAAAGCTAAGGAGGTAGACGGGTATAAGCTTCGGTTCTATGGTAGATCGAAGTATGGAAATGGGGTAGGCATTTTAGTAGACAGTGATTTAAAGGGCCAGGTGGTGGAGGTTAGGAGAATCACTGATAGGATAATGTCAATTAAGGTGGTCATTGAAGGGATCACTCTGAACATTATTCGTGTCTATGCGCCGCAAGCGGGCCTAGCTGAGGAAGAGAAGAGATGCTTTTGGGAGGATTTGGACGAGTTAGTGGGAAGCATACTATGTATTGAGAAACTGTTCATGGGAGGGGATTTCAATGGACACATCGGGTCTATTTCGGAAGGGTATGATAATGTGCATGGAGGCTTTGGCTTCGGGGACAAAAATGAAGAAGAAGTTTCACTTTTGGAATTCGCAAGAGCTTTTGGGTTGGTGATAGCCAATTTGAGTTTCCCAAATAAGGAGGACCACTTGGTAACCTTTCGTAGTTCGGTGGCTAAGACTCAGATAGACTTTTTACTTCTTAGGAAGGATGATAAAGTTCTGTACAAAGACTATAAGGTCATTCTGAAAGACAATCTTACAACTCGATACAAGCTCTTGGTGATGGATTTAGGGATCAAGATGACTAGGAAGAAAAGGGTCAGGGATGACCGACCTAGGATCATATGGGGGAATTTGACCACAGCTAGTACCCTGGAGATGGGAGAGAAATTAAAGGACATGGGGGCATGGGATAGTACTAGGGATTCGACTAGTATGTGGGATAGGATGGCTAGTTGTATTGGGGTTGTAGCAAAGTAAGTGTTGGGAGTCTCGACAGGTAGTCATAGTCGGCATCGAGGGGACTGGTGGTAGAATGGAGAAGTGCAAGGAAAGGTGGAAGCAAAGAAGTTGGCGTATGCGAAGTTAATAGAAAGCATGGATGAGGTGGAGAAGTAGACGAATAAGGAACTTTATAAGATAGCGAGGAAGGAGGCGAAGGTGGCGGTTTTGATGGCAAAAATAGCAGCTTTTGAACGCCTTTATGCTGAACTAGAAAAACAAGGAGGGGATAGGAAATTGTTTGGGCTAGCCAGGGCATGGGAGAGAAGAGCACGTGATATGGATCAAGTGAAGTGCATTAAGTACGAGTATGGAAAAGTATTGGTAGATGAGACCCTTATTAAATAGAGATAGCAGTCATACTTCCATAAATTACTGAATGACTAAGGGGACAGAGACTTTGTGTTGGGAGATTTGGAGCATACATGGAGGCATCATGATCTTGGGTATTGCAGCAGTATTACAGTCGAAAACATTAAGAGTGTTGTGCGTAGGATGCACTAGGGAAGAGCAACCAGACCTAATGAGATCCATGGGGAATTTTGGAAGAGCGCGAGTTTGGTAGGTTTGGTGTGGATGATTAGGTTATTTAATATCATCTTCAACATGGCAATGATTCTCGAAGAATGGAGGTCGAGTGTAATGATCCCTCTATACAAAAATAAGGGGGATATTCAGAGCTGCAACAACTATTGAGGTATCAAGCTTCTAAGCCATACTATGAAAGTGTGGAAAAGAGTGGTGGAGATGAGGGTGAGGAAAGGCTTGTCTATTTCAGAAAACCATCTTGGATTTATGTCTGGGCGCTCAACTACAGAAGCCATCCATCTTATGAGCAGATTGATGGATCAGTATAGGGAGAGGAAGAGGGACTTGCATATAGTATTCATTGACCTAGAAAATGCTTATGATAAAGTTCCATAAGAGATACTATGGAGATGTTTAGAGGCTAAAGGTATACCTATGGAGTATATTAGGGTGATCAAGGACATGTATAAGGGTGCCAAAACAAGGGTAAGGACAGTAGGAGGGGACTCAGAACACTTCCCAATTGTGATGGGGTTGCATCAAGGATCAGCTCTTAGTCTATTTTTATTTGCCTTGGTGATGGATGGATTGACGCAGCAAATTCAAGGTGAGGTGCCATGGTGTATGCTTTTCGCGGATGACATAGTCCTGATCGATGAGACTCATAGTGGAGTTAATGCTAAGCTAGAGGATTGGAGACATACCTTGGAGTCTAAAGGGTTTAAACTGAGTAGGACCAACACAGAGTACTTAGAGTGCAAGTTCAGTGAGACACCTCAGGAGGTTTCCATGGAAGTTAGGCTTGGTGACCAGGCCATCCAAAAGAAAATTAGTGTCAAGTACCTTGGTCTATAATGCAAGGCAGCAGGGAGATTGATGACTATGTCACACATCGTATTGGGGCAGGGTGGATGAAATGGAGGCTCACTTCCGGTGTGTTATGTGACAAAAAGGTGCCACCACATCTTAAGGGCAAGTTCTATAAACTGGTGGTTAGACCGGCTATGTTATATGGGGCCAAGTATTGGCTAGTTAAGGTCTCTCATGTTCAAAAGATGAAAGTTGCCAAGATGAGAATGTTGAGATGGATATGTGGGCATACCAGGAGCTATAGGATTAGAAATTAGGCTATTCGGGACAAGGTGGGAGTGGCCTCAGTGGAAGATAAGATGCAGGAAGTGCGACTGAGATGGTTTGAGTATGTGAAGAGGAGAGACACAGATGCCCCAGTGCGGAGGTGTGAGAGGTTGGCGATGGATGGTTTCAGAAGAGGTAGGGGTAAACCAAAGAAGTATTGGGGAGAGGTGATTAGACAGGACATGGCGCAGTTACATCTAACCAAGGATATGACCTTAGATAGGAAGGTGTGGAGGGACCATAGTAGGGTAGAAGGCTAATACAAAATCTCGTTATTCTACCTTATTAGTAGGCGCATTAGTGCACTATAAAATTTTTGTGCTATGATTTCTGTTATTAGTTATTACTCTTTGTACTTTCAGTATTCTATTCTATCTGTATTACTTACGTTATTTGCTTTTCTCATATTGCTTTGTACTTCCTTTCGTATCTGACTTCTTCTATGCTTTTATTGAGCTGAGGGTCTCTCAGAAACAGTCGTCCTACCTTGGTAGGATTTAGGTCTGCGTACACTTTACCCTCCCCAAATCCCACGTTGTGGGATTTTACTGGGTTGTTGTTGTTGTTGTTGTTGTATGGTATATAAATTTCAATTCTAGAAGGAGTAAAAAGAATCACCGGAACTTAAATTCCTGTTCTAATTTAGACATCACCAACGAATGTCATATTCTAAATTTCAACTAGAATTAAGCAGTGATTCAACTTTATCAAAAATAAAACATAGATATTTGTACCTATGAATTTAAATAGTATTGATAAAAAAACTTATCCAAGTCAAGTTGAACCAAACCTAAATTCACACAGTTAAAATCTAAATTTAAATACAACAACAACAATAACAACAACCCAGTGCAATCCCACATCGTAGACCTGACTCCTACCAATGTAGGACGGCTGTTTCCGAAAGACCCTCGGCTCATTAGAAGCATAAAAAAGGTCAGACAAGAGTATTAAAAGTAGATAAATAGATAACGAAATAATCAAAGCACAAAAAGCAGTAGGTATTATTAGAAAGTAACATAAATACCATAAATCAAAGTACAAGGAATCATAGTGCATTACTACGCCTACGGCTAAGGGGGAGAAATGCCACTATGTGCTAGCTTTCTACCCTAATGTGTGTCCTCCATACCCTCCTATCTAAGGTCATGTCCTCGGTAAGTCGTAAATGCGTCATGTCCTGTCTGATCACCTCTCCCCAATATTTCTTCGGCCTACCCCTACCTCTTCTGAAACCATCCATGGCCAACCTCTCACATCTCCGCACTGGTGCATCTGGGACTCTCCTCTTCACATGCCCAAACCATCTCAGTCGCGTCTCCCGCATCTTGTCTTCCACCGAGGCCACTCCTACCTTGTCTCGAATAACCTCATTTCTGCTAAATGGACAAAAAGAAGTCTTTGTCAGAATCCTACTCATTATGGCAAAGTGTTCCGCTATCTATTTTTGCTTTGGCTCGAAGGATGAGCTTAGCCTCTTTCAAGCGCTTTTCTCATTTTTTCTGAGCTTTTTTTTGATTCTTTTTATATTCGATAAACTATCGAAAGACATATTTGTTTCTCTTTTTTTCCTGTTCTTAGTAGTCGAATTCCTAATAGTCAAATACAGGGGCTTTTTTCCTTTACATTTTCTCTTTTTTGTCATACTGATAGCATATTTCTTTATTTGCCCCGAGATCTCATTATGGTGGTTCGCTTTGGTTATTCTTCTAATTTTCCTATATCTCCTCCTCTTTTTCTTCCACAAAGAAGAAGAGTCTGGTTCGACCCCTAAGAAATCACTCTGCTTTTCCTTACTTTTCCTTCTCTTTTCTCTATTCTTCATCGGTGATTTTCATTTTACAGAGAAGGGCTTTCACCTAAAGATTCTCTTTTTAGGGGCCGAGGCCTTGCTTATCCATTTGGGTTTCCTAAGCAAAACGGGGTGGGAGCAAGTCATAACATCTCTTTTTTATATATTTCTCAATGTTATCATCGGGGGAATCCTCAGTGATAGCACCGCTGTCTTTTTCCGTATTTCAGTCCTTTACTTGACTTTTAATTTGTTCATTTTTCTCTTTCTCTGGGTATCAAGTTTCAAAACGGAGGAATCACTAATAAAGATTTTTGAAAAAGTAAAAGGACGAATTATATTAACTAAATTGGCATTTATCATATATATATTATATTCTCTGCATTTGGATTCCAGGAATAACTGGATATGGCTTTGGCTTGCTACTTTCGCGTCACAGATAATAGCACTCAATTTCTTTTTCTTTTTTTTCGATAAAAAAGAGGATGACTTATTGGAGGCTTTAGTCAGGAAGCAAACCACCTTTCTATCTAGACAAGTAATTTATGGTGTAGCCAGCCTCTTTTTTCTTCTTTACCCGGCCGCTGCTTTCTTATTGAAATCCCTTTTTTTGTCAAGCACATAAATGAGGGGATCGAAGAGATTACGGCAGAATATGTTCACCTGGGGAAGATCGAAAGTGAAGCTGCTCCATGGGCTTGGGCTTGAATGCCGGTTTTTATTTTGACGGTTGGCTTTTATGTGTATTTTTCTTTGTTTTGAACCCGAACCACACCTCATGGGTGCCCGGGCCAAGCGACGGGCTGAGGGCAATGGAAACTAAAAGTAGTAAGCTATGCTCAAAAAGAGAGGGAGAGAGAGATCTCTCCTTAGGTCTTGGGAATGTCGTATTACTCACGGCAAATATCTCGCCGAAAGGTGGGGGGGTGCCGAGATCCAGCGGGATCTTCCCATCATGATCGACTAAAGGGAAAGTCGCAAAAGCAATATTGGTTCGAATCCAATTCATGATTCCAGTTCAGAATTCATTCAATCGAAGAAAAGAAGGAAGCATTACGAATAAATAGCCAAAGCAGACAGGGTGAGAAGATGTGACAACCAGAAGGAATCCTTTTTGCTTTCTCCAATAACGAATTCGAAAGTAAGCAAAATATTATAGGCCTAGGGGAGAAGAGATCTATCTTTCATCCGTCTTCTCGATCACCTTAAGCTGCCTTGATGGAAATCTAACTTCCTTTATTCAACAACTCAACCAGAACGGCAGAGATTCTTAAATTTACCAGGAATTCCGCTCTTATTTTACTAACGAACAATTCCGTCGCGCAAATAGGTTGCCCCTCCCCTAATGAATGAGATAAGAATGATCAGTAACTAGAATGAGTATTCAATCATAATAAGGGGGCCACCGATGTCGAGGGGGTAGTTAAGGTCAGAGGGTGGAGAATTTTGAGGGGGAGGGCGGCGAAAGGCCTAGCCCAAGGCATTGGCGAGCAAGTAAGCAAATGCCTATGCCAGGGTGCGGAGGCTGGCTGCCAAAACTGCGCCAATTTGCTGTCGGAGTAGGCTAAAAAGGCGTACTCATGACAGCTTACAGAATACTTCAGGGCTGGAGTGAAGAGCCACAAAAGCACCTGTCAGGAACTGTATAAAAAGGACCGAGAACTACATAAATAGGTCTTAGACTCACTTCCTTGAAAAGAGGGAGAAAGAGTAATGTAGGCAGCGACCATTCAAGAAATGTAGTGGTTGACCGACCTTTTAGGGTAAAATGTTAAATACTGAAGAGTAGCTAAATGAAAGGCAGCGAAGGGGATCCCCATACGTGACAGGGGAGGCACGAGCGGGGAATATCATAAACTCGAACAAGACCAAGGTCTGCCGACCTAGAAGAAGATAGAGATAGAGATAGGTCAACAGATTCAGAGGTAGATTTGTCAAAGGACACAGACACAGGTACATAAGGAATCACATCATCACCTCCTTTTGCCTATATCTCCCAAGCGGAGCTTCCCAATCAGTTGGTCAAAAACAACTCAAGGTTCACTTCCTATGGTGCTTTCAGTCTCATTTGATGCTTATCAAAATAAGCGAGTTCTCGTCCCATACTCAAGTCTGACTTCGATCATCATCTCCCGTCTGTCCAAATTTGGATGTCACCGGACATCATACAACAACTTTTCCCTCACCTTGTCCAAGCTTGATCTTCGACCTTAAGCCGAGCAACTCGAGACGAGGCCCTTTTGAGATAGGCCTTAGGCAGCTAGGCCAGCTGTAGCTATATCTGATCCGTTTGTTCCGTTGTGAATGCTATTGTTATCGTATGAAGTGGTTTTCCCGGCTTCCGTACCTTCTTCAACGTCTTCGGCTTTCACTTTAAAGAGAGAGAAGGAACCCGAGGATATCACTCCTAACCCAAAAAAGGAAAGGCAGACTTTCTCCGGGGACTTATGATCCTTCTATTTCAAGCATTTTACTTTCTAAGGCCTTAATGTCCTGCTTCAAACTTAGGTTACTTTCGTCCGGGGATGGATAGGAAGCTTATCTTCTGTTCCTACTTCGTAAAGAAGTTGAGTCCCTTCTCCCTTTGCTACTGACTTTGCTAGCTCTTTCTGTGTTTCGGGTATTCTATCATTCATAATTATGTCGATACCATACTTTAGCTATCTTACGTGAAGCTGAATTAGGTTTTTTTGGTGGTCTCGTTGAAAGACGTGGGCATAGTAACCCTTGAGTCCATAGGTTCTAAGCACAATGAGACTAACCAAGCAGTTGGCGAGATCCAAAGAGTAGCCTCGAATGCAGACTAGAGATCTGACTTAGAAAGGAATCGAATGAACCTTAGCACTAGGTCACCCCCAAAGGACCCTAGGTACCTCTAGCTAATGAATTCTCAAGCCTGAGGGATAACCCTTTGTTTGAACAAGGGAGGGTAGGGTGCCCCAATAGGATAACCAACACAAGTACAGAATAGGGGTTCACCTCAAAAAAAGGTTTTTGTCTTGTAGTGCAATATCGAGAATTAGGTAAAAATCATCAGCGGGGATCGCTATGCCATTAAAATGTCTTTGTTTAAGAAGTTCCTTTTAAAAGCTCAAGTGGGGAGTACTGCCCAAGAGCTTGCATCATAAGATATGCTCTCTAAGGACATCCGCTACCTAGGAAAACAAGAGCTGACAGCCCTTCCTATCCCCGGGGCGAAAACTCGTGATAGAAGGAAGCTCGCACACGGCTGGCTATAGCAATATTTCACGTTCATCACAATGGTTTTCCTATTCCAATCGATGCTTTTGGGATTTTTTGGCTATATAGTTACTAAGAAACCTTCTGATTCAGAACTTGATGAAGGTTCCATTTCTGCAGGCTGTGAATTTGCACTTTCATTCGAAAGCGATGAGACCTCAAAAATCAAAGCTGCGGGGAGCTCGAGAAAAGAGCCAAAGGAATCAAGAATAAAGAGCCGAAAAAGGCAACAAAAGAGAGAAAGGAAGAAATCAAAAAGGAGAAAAAGAAGAATGGATGAGGATCGAGACGGGGATGTCGGCCCCTCCTCAGTACGAAGAAGGGTGGGTTCCAGAGAGTATTGCGCCAACCAAAGCTTTGACTCTGAGAGACTGATGAAGATAAGGATAAAGATAAGTAAGTAAGCGAGGGGCTTCGGGACTGCTTCAATCGTCACTCGAAAAGCCCTCCCTTAGTCTATACGGGCGAACTCCCATTACGCTATTAAGGGACGGGTCCTTTATGTCAAAAGCTTGGAAAATTCTCTAACTCTAGTGCGGAATAAATTCTGAAAGAAACTTATGATATCTTGTTGACGGGTGTGAAAAGAGCAAGCAAATGACATTTCTGTATATAACTATAACCGTTCTTATGAAGTTGGTCAAGTTCTTTTCCTTAGAACCTATTTTTTTTCTTATGTAATACTCTAGCATCAACCTTTTCCTCCAACGAACGCTTTAAAGGCACCCTTATTTATTTCCAGGGAACCGTTCCATCTTATTGCGACGACCAAGCCTAAGACACGGTCGAGTGGATCAATTGCTTTAGCAGCTGGGCACTTCAATCTTCACTGCAGAGCATCCAACTAATATATTATGCTTTGTTCCTCGCTTTCTTTACTGGTGTGTCTAGGTGAGCCTGAAATAGTATGGGTTTCAGGGAATTTAAGGGTGAATTTTCTAAGTAAGCTAGGTCAATGCCAATTGAATCTACATGCTAAGTTGACCCTCCTTTTCCTTTTTTAAGGCTATGTAAAATACGGTGAGTTGAGGTGCTAGAGAGTTCCTTGAAAAAAGGGTTGGCAACTCAAGTACGATTGATGGGCTTAAGTCCAATCTGTCTGGCCTCGCTTACGCGCTTACACCAACAACTAAAGATGCTTAAAGATCAACCGCCGGAACAAGAACTAAATAACCTTAATCAGATAAAGCTATTTGGTCCCTAACCCCAGCCGAAAGATCAGCCTCAGAAAGAAAGTTCTCGGCTCTTATCTTAAAGGCACACCAAACTCTGGTTTAAAAGCTAATGTGTTTTCATCCCTTTCTTCGGAAACCTATGAAAGAGGACATTCTTAACCCCTACCCCTATAGGAATCACCCTCTAGAGGGACCGTCAACGTACGCTTACGCAAAAGGATCCTTCTAACCCCGATCCTTAGAACTAATTGTCAGGGGTCCCCTGCCATTGATCCACTCCGCCCCGACAAACCGTGCTATATCAGAGATGGCTAGAACTAGGGAATCTTTCCACAGCTAGCACCAGAGAAGACTGATTCTGCATGAAAAGCGTGCCTCATTAAGCCATATAAATTGTTGGAAGAATGAACAGGGGATAAAGAGTCGATTTTCATCTTTTTCTGCTAAAAGCCTTGCTTACTCTCCTTTTCCCTTTCTAGGCACCCGACTTACTAAGGGATTTTCTTCACTTGTATCATATCCTGAAATGCCTTTACTAACTTATCGTATAATGTAAGAAAGCTTTCAAAGTCTTGATAGCCCATCTAGCACTCGAATATTTCCTTGAAGAAGCCTAAATATGCAATAGTTTTAGTCTTTAGAATCAAACAAGTATCAACCTTCTGCTGGGGAATCATTCGGCGGGTTATATCAAAAGAATATATTTCGACTTTTTTGTTGATCAGGCGACACCCGGATTTGAACTGGGGAAAAAAGGATTTGCAGTCCTCTTCCTTACCACTCTGCCATGTCGCCAAAATGCTACAAATACAAAATAGGTGAAAACCTTTCCCGGATTACTGAACTGCTTTTTTATTGTACTTGCACCTTGAGTTCTGTTTTCCTTGTTCTTCCCTTTTGATTGTGATTGGATTTGATTCATCCTTTCAATTTTGATTGATTCTATCTCAAAATTCATAATCTTTCTCTTACCTCCTTTCTATTTAAATCTATTTAAAAAGAAAATGTGGATATTGGAACAATTCACTATTGACTTAGAATGCATGAATGATTATTGCTCCAAATTGGATTTTCCTAATGAACTTGCTATATAAGAGCAATTGAGGAAGCGAAGCAGACGAAAATGAACATATTTTATGAATTGTTGACAGGTGCACCATCCGTCAATCCAATCTACCATATAGATAGAATGGAAAGCAAAAAATCTTTTTTTTTCTGAAGCTTGATTTAGTTGTTCTAATTGTCAGAGTTTAGAGTGTAAGGTGTCTAATTTTCTGGTTCGATTGAATAGGGAATTGGTCGCTGTTCATTCCAGAACGGTCACCCGAAAAACGAATAAACAACGACATCAATGCTGTGGAACTCGAGTAGGCTTGTGGCATACCTCTGCCCTAAGCTAACAGCTTTCTTATGATATTAATAGTTGGATGAAAAGAAAGCTCTTTCTATCAACACAGGGGAAGATTTTACCTTTTGACTGCAGTTGAATGGGTTTAGCTTAGAATTGAACTCAGTGGCGTCGAATTCGCTTAGATCTAGAAAGCGCCTCTTTTTCCGAAGAGATTCTTGCCAACACAACACCAAGGACATCCTTTGGGAGAGTGATTAGCAATTGGCACTGCAACTGGAAGTGGCGAGGAACTCAATGCATCTTACATTGGCTCAAAAGCAGCTTTAAAAGACTGAAAATAGGATATGAGGATATGCTTGGATGGGACTCCACCCACTGTAAAGGTAACACAAGCAGAAGAACTGTGATTCGCACAAGCGGAAAAACTGCTTTTCGAAACCTTATCTAAAAAGCCAATCTTCCATTCTGCTACTCATACGTGCCTTTATCCAAGTCTTCTTCATCTGCACCTGCAACCACTACTGAGACTGCTACTTCTACCTTGCTTTGGCTAGCTTTTGACTTATGGGGCGCTTAGGCTTAAAAGCGCTCATCAAACAAGTGTGCCAAAAAAGTGGGAGGTGGTCTCGTATTCTCAATAGGAGCACGCCTGCTTTTAGCTCGTAGTTTCACTCTTGCTTTTCTTCAGCTGCTTGGATGAGAGAGGACTCAGAGCAGAGACAAGCACCCTCCAAACAAATAGGCAGGGGAGAGATCCTTACCAATACATTCTAGATCCGGCTTAAAAGACAAAGCAAAAAGTATCTCAACTATTTATACAAATACAGATATCGATTCCCGCTACAGATGACACTTCCAACCGGAACCACGGACAAATGAACCGATTATTTTCACAGATCTGCTTAAATAAAAAAGCCGATTTGAGATCGTTTATCCAGGAAAGGCAAGATTTATCGCAAACCTTCAACTCGTGATTGAACTAAGAAGAAAATAAGGTTTTTCTCACTACACGAGTAAGAAATGACTAGCCGCCTACCTACTCAATATCTATCTCAATATCTATAAAGAGAGACGGATTTCGCCTGCCACTCTACCGAGCTAACCAGAATGGAGAGTCCGAACGAACGGAACACTTGGAGTAAGAACTAGAGTAGCTAACGAACGGCAAGCAAGGAGGGATCATTTTTCGGAGTTTGCAGTTGAAACAATAAGGAACTTAGATGGAGAACGAAGAGAAGAAAGAAGTGAAGAATCACCAGTCATCTTCTTCGATGCACCCTATCTCTGTCTTTCTTTGTTTGTCTATTCTAAGATGTTGTCCCAAAGCCTTCAATTTGCCTTTCCCTGTAGGAATTCCTTTTTCATTCGTTCTTCTGTTGAATGTAGTCCTCTTGAGCTGAGCTGTCTTTGAGGGCGGATTACATACACGATTTCTTTCATTTTTGCTCTAGCAAAAAGTGGGAGGTGCCTTACCTCACCAAAAAAGGGGGTTTACCCAGATTATCTCCTTAGCCCAGGTCTGTCGAGCCTCAATAAACTGCTACTATAGGGTAGCCGCTTGAACTCATAGCTATGGTAACTGCGCCCTTCGCTCATTGACTATTCATTACCTGAATACTCAAATGAATAGCCATAGCTGCTAAGAACAAAAAATGATCACCTTTCATCCCTGATATGATAGTAGTATGCCGGGCCAAAGCTTCCAGGGTCTCATCCCAAGATGAGAGGTTCTTTTTCGCTTTTAGTCTTGATGGGAAAGTAGGATCTTCTTTCTATATTGATAAATAGAAGTAGCCCAATCTGTGGGAAGTCATCTACGCTCAGCTGCGACAATTCCTGTAAAGACGAGGGCTTAGAGAGTCGGGGTTGGTCGTGTCCAGTCATTAGACTGGAAGCTTGAATGTCCTAACTAAGAAGGTAAGCCAGCTATCCCAACCATTGACAAAGGAGCGAAGGCTTCGAGTTCGACTGATTCGGCAGTTGATCTAGATGTTTCCACTTTTGCTTTTCCATTTGCTTCCACGACGAAAGGCCTAGTAGATAGATCTATTGGATGCTACCTCCCAACAGACGTCGCAAGAGGAATCAGCCACGTGGTAAGCCTAAAAATAAGGGACCGGACCACAAGATAGCAAATACCAAAAAGGGGAATAAAGGTAAAGAGTATGATGGGATCGGGAAAGCTGTTCCAAAGAAGTACACATCGGTAGAATGGGATTGATGCATAGGCTGCAAGGCAAGGGAAAGGATAGGAAGAAAAGTAGCCCTTTGACACATAGATCACCTAGTGCCAAGCTTAGGAGAATTCTTCTTCCAAGTCAAGTGACTCCTACCCTCTCTGGCTCACTGACTAGCTAGCTTGCCTAAAGCCCTGATCTGATGGAAACACTTTTTATGCTGGCTTGAGATGCTACTACTTGAAATGCTTTAAAAGTAGCAGGACTATAACAACACTCTCCATTTCGTACTAGAAGAAAGCGTAGAAAAGAAAGGTTTTGATTCGACCCCTCGCTGTCGCCTTTGGCTCGAGCTACTTTTGCTTTCCAGGTCAGGACAACAGATAGCTTGCTTCCCAAGTCTACCTCCCAAAAGCGAGCCATCTCTTACTTCCTCTACCCGGGGGGATCCCTTATCCCCGTTGAGTACTCCTGTCTTCCCCCCTTCTCGATTGGAACAATCGTTAGGTTTCCCTCCGCCCTGTCCATCTTGGACGTGACTTTGGTATTCCCTAATCCCATTAAACGCGGAATTGGTCGCGAAGCAATCTTCTTTTTTAGCTCCCGCTTCCTTTTTCATCTCCTCGATAAGCTCAAATTGGTTGTCACATTGAAATCCGCAACTCTTTGGCCATCCCCGAGATCGTTTTATATTTGAAAGAATAAGTTCCTCATTTCTTTCGTCCAGGGCTGATTTGCCTCGGGAGCCGGAAGCATCAGAGTGGGGGGTTTCAGCGGCAGACGAGGAGGCGTTGGGTATGTTTGGATTCGCTACAGGTGGTGCCTCTGAACTTGATGCTTTTGAGATACGTATTCGTTGCTATTATGATAAACGAAAAGAAAGAAATAGGGATTAGGGAATAAGGAACATTTCGTTTCACTATGTTCAACTCATTTCGTTGATAAACGAAGTAACGAAACATAGGGAATAAGGAACATTTCGTTTATCAACTCATTCCCATAAAAGCACTAACATAATGAATCTACAAAACAAAGGGATGAAATACATAATAACATAATATCTGTAGGATATCAACAACAAAGAAAGAAATCGACCCCAACATCCTCAAATTGGTCAGCCTTACGGTAATTTCAAAATCTCGAGGCTGACCCCCAAATCAATGCTAGGGGGGGCAATCATTCCCCTTCGCATCCTGCCTCTGAGGGCATACACTGTCCTCATCTGTCAAGCACAGCCTCTCCCCCATCGTCCTCTTTTTTCAGAGGACTTTGGGACATGTCCCCTGCACCGGACCTTGGGGAGGAAGTGCAACAAGTAATCCTTGCTCATTCCATTTCCCAAACGGATCTATGGAATTCACTTTCCTCCTCCCTGAGAAAACTAATTAATTAATGGCAGACCCCAGCCAGCTTGTTTAAGATTTCTGGAACCAGTCCTCTAATTCCTCCACCGCCTCCCCCACAAATATGGTGGATCATCAGCACCCACCCATGATCCCTAAACCAAAAGCAAAGGTTCCATCTTCTAGAATGTTCTCTTGCCTCTACTGTTCTCGCAAGTTTTGCACTTCTCAAGCTCTTGGAGGACACCAGAATGCTCATAAGCGTGAAAGAGCCGCTTCTCGCCGTAATATGTTCTCCACCACCACCGCAACCACCGACTCCTCCGACCGTAACAACAATAATAGTAATATGGTCCGCCTCCATTTTCTTCAGAACAACAATGACATGGAGCCGCCCTCTCTCATCATGCCTCAACAAAACGGAAAAAATGCTTTCTTAGGAAGGATTCCCCTTACTGGGGGTGGGACTATTACACCAACTGAAGCTTAGGAAGGAATGGAAAGATAGGAAGCTTGGAGAGCTAATGGAAAGAAATGTGTAAGAAATAACAGATCTGCGATAGAAGTCGAATACGATTAAGTAACTAGGGGCAAGATACAGACTTTAGAGCGTCAAGTCATATACAAACCGGAGTGACTTCACTACCTGAAGAAAGAAAGCTGCTTCGGCAGGGTCGAAGAAGACGTGTAAGACACCGAGGGGTCGGGGCTTCTTTATTGTAAGGCGTCTAGAAGCCCAATTTTTGGCTTTTTTGTCGTGTCTTATGGGCATGTTCACAAAGGAAAAGGCTCTCCATGGGCAGCGTCTGCTTCAGCTCAAAGCGAATAGGCTGGCAGTCTTGAAGCAAAGGAGAATTCTTTAACTGTTCGGTGTCGGCATCTTTTCCTACCTCTAACTATTCTCCTAACCGGGCAAGGTAATCGGCTAACCGGGAATTCATCTTCAGAGCTAAGTCCCAAGGAGGCAGGTTGGAATGTACGGGCGTAGGTTAGCGTCTCGTCTAGCCTTAGAAGGCCGCCCACGGGATGCGCTGTACGGTAGTAGTTTATGTTAGCTGCTTATCCGGTGCCTTCTTTACGACTTTCGACCAAATTGAAGAAACTCTTGTTTAGTTAGGACGTCGTTCCCGTCCCTTGTGGTGCTTTTTCAACCCTTTGCTTTGACTTGGTAAATTGCATCTGGATTCGCTCCAATTCCAACAGATACCGCATTATCTGCATCACCAGTTCTAGGCGTATATTATGTTCCAGAGCCTTTAGTTTAGTTGCGGAGTTAGAAGCTACTATATATAGATAGTGCCCGATTTCTATATCCTGCCTGCGAATCGAAGCTCTTATCTCTCTAGCTCATGAATAAATCACCCGCCGGAAAGGAATAGCCGGAATAGAATGAAGGAATGATTCAATCTTCCATCATTTCAGAGCCGACGCCTCCTTTTCTGCCTTTCTATCTATACTTCCCATCCGGAGGAGTAAGTTATGGAACAATTGAGCTTATTGCTGGGCTGGTTATTCAGAGCCAGCAATTGGCTGTCGGATTTCGTCCCGCAACTAGAAGAAGATCGCTTCGGGGTCACTATGGTGTGGCTGAATGTAGAGCAGTCCGCCCTTACAGCCTTTGATCAGTAAATTATTTAGAACTTCGGAAGATGGTCAAGGTAGCTTGCTTCCAAGCCACTACACTAGATGGGCATATAGTCGTAGTAGTCGGCCCAGAATGCCTCTCTTCTTTACTAAAATACTATTTCGGATGAATAGGGAATTACGTCGCTCTTTGATCTGCAGAATAAGGCTTACGAGCTCTCTCTTTTATGACAGAGATCTCTCCATACCAAGAAAGCGAATCACAATGGATCGAAGCCCTCCTTTTCCTTCCAATTAGTGAGATTCTATCTCTTACTTGGGAAATTGTGGTCAAGCCCTCCCTTTATTCCTCGGAATCGAGCGGGCAACAAGAATTAGAATCAACCTATATAACATCTGTTCCCGTGAGGTCGGCATTCTAGAAGCAAAGCTTCCCGGTCGCCTGCCTCCTTGTGTGGAAATGCTTTTCATGATCTCCAGCTCTTTCCCACCAGCTCGTTCTTTACTAGGCATCTAGGCGAAGCCGATGGGTTAGTTAACTCAATGTAAAGAAAGCTCATTAGGTCAAAACTAGGGGAGTGCTTACTAATAGCGAAAGGTTAACATCTCTTCGCCCTTATTAGTAGTAGCGAACATCAGGTAACTTCGTGCTGTAAAACGACAGATTGGTAATGAAAGGCAATGTACTAAGAAAGCGCAACTCTATTAGACCTTTATCTGGAAAAAGCTGAAAGAAAGGCGAGAAAGAAAGGTTGCCTACTACTAATAAGGGCGGGTAAGAAAGAGAGGTGAGGTGACTAGCTTAGTAACTTTATTCAATCTAAAAGGTTGGCTAAGTGGGTTGGTTTGGCCGCCTTTAAGTGAAGGGGCGCATCCACCGAAGATGGCAGCGGGAAAGACGGGAGCACGAACGAGGTAGCTTATGCTTTTTTTCATCCTCACTACCTGGTTTATAGTAGAATCTGGAGAATATGAACTTCTCGCATTCTTCTTTTTGGTACATTGTTATGAGCAGCTCTGGTGCTCGATCTTAGGTCTGAGGTATGGGTCGAATCATGATAAAGAAGGTTCGGTGGTTGTATAATTCCCAAGCGGAAAGTCATATACTTTAAAAGTAGATAGAGTGATCAAGCGGCCCTTCTTGCGCCAACATACATCCAATGGCATAGAGTGATGCGTCAGTATGAACATGGAACTCCTTATTCCAATCCGGAAACCGAAGGATTGGGGCTGACAACAAACACTCATCTGCATGCTTAAAGGCTTAATCCTCTTCCGGTTCCCAAGCCTTATACCTTTCTTCTGCAATGATTCCATTCTGGGATTCCGCGCTTCGAAAAGTCTTTTTTGATGCGTCTGTAATAGCCTATGTGTCCCAAAAAAGAACATGCTACGCCCGGCCCCCTTTTCAGTAGATGAGATTAGGATGAAAGGGCTTTCTTTCATTAACATTCAGTGAAGGTGCATAGCTTCTTTGAATGTCCCGCTGATTGACTACTACATCTAGGGACGGGACTGATCCCGAAAGAGAGGTCTTTCTTTATGGTTATGAAATCGCTTTGATTGAAAAGCAAGTCGATGATGCCATAAGCCAAACAGGCGGGTGAGGCGAGAGTCCTTCACTGCACTCACTGGAGAGAGGGTAACATATCCTATATAGTAGTAAGGTCTTATCCCATTATTAGTAGCCGAAGTGTGGGTCGGCTAATTCAGGAAAAAACTTTCAGATGTGCATAGGAAGACTAGAACATGTTTAAGAAGCCTTAGTCGACCTCCGGAGGACAGCAATTTGCTTTTCCAATCTGAGATTCTCTTTTTCATTTTCTCCAGTAGAGGAAGGTTCTCTCTTTATTCTCTTGAGGGACATACTTGATAGGAATTTTTGATTCCTCTTCAATGATCTGGAATTTCTGCGAGGAGCTCTGTTCGAGAGGAAGCACTGGCTCTTATCGAAATGGACCTTTTGGCCATTACAACATTACAATCAGCTTCTTACTTCTTTCCAGAAAGATTTTCTGCTTCTTAAGATTCCGTTTATGGCTATTATATAATATTAGAACATCGTTATCAAAGAAAAAGTAGGAGAGTGTTGGGCACGATCTCGAAGCATGGTAAGATGTTATCATTTTCAATGATACCATTAGCACTTCTTCAGCAAAAATGGCTAGGTTTGGAACCCTTGTCGCAGCCCTCGAGAAGCCGGAAAGTACCCATATGGCACACCACCCACAAGCACTCCAAAGTCTCCATTACATAAACATCCATGTATCAAATTCCGCCATTTCTCACAAAAGCCCATTCGATTCAAAAAGATGCTTTTGCCATATCCTGACTTTCTTTTGACCCCTCTCCCTCCTATGTTGTCTTTAGGTTAAAATCCCCTATCACTTAAAGCCACCTCGTGAGCCAAGGAGATCTTCTCTACTTAGTCCTTTAACAAAAGCGCCCCTTTTTCCTTAACAATTTTTATAGGGAGAATCAAAGAAATTCTTCGAGCTAGAGAGAATTTTTTTTATTTACAAAGCTCTCCTTCAAATATCCCATAAATAAAGGTAGGTCGGAATTGGTGAAAGAAGGACTTTAGACTTTCGGAATAAGGGCAATGAAATTGGAATTCAAACTTAGGGCTTAACAGCGCCTTCCGCAAAGAAATTGTGAACCGCCCTGACCAAGTTGTCAACAAAAAGATTCCAACAGTGATAATAAAAAAGACCTAGGAATCCAAAAATGGAAAGGATAGGGGAGTCACAGCCCCCAACCAAGGGAGTGGTTACGTTCACTATGTCCCCCTTATTCCCGACATGCTATGGTGCCCCGGGGCTGTCTCGCGAAGATCTTCGATCCGAACCTTCGCATCTACTCTCTCTTAGAGGATGAACCACGCTTTCGCTATCGCAAGAATATAGCGATCGAAGAACTATGGCTCAGCTGCTTCGCGTATTACACCGTATTGCCCGAAGGGGGCATGCTGCAAGAGCATAGGTGAGTGATAAGCATAGGAGGCGTGCCCGAAGGGCAACGGCAGCAGCGTGGTTCCCGTCGCTAGATTGAGATATGCAGGGTGGCGGGTACTTCGACTGCCTTGTATCAGGTGAAGAGAAGGGGGTGGTAGGCTTAGTAGGGCTCGAACCTACAATATCACCGTTATGAGCGGTACGTTTCAACCAATTAAACTATAAGCCCCTACGGATCTCTACATGCAATTCGCTCACTTCGGGAAGAGCGGACGGAAAGAGAAGGCCTTTGTCCAATCTGTTTCTTCCTCTTCCCAGGAATGAAGAATTTTCTAAAAAAAAAAGATTTTCGTTTTTTATTTTTGTTTATAGATTTCTTATTATTATTATATAAATAATATTAAGCAAACGGCCCTTTACGCGACTCAAACAGCCGGTACGCTTTCCGGCTCAAACGGGCGGGGGCTTTCTATTTGCTTGCAATGCCGGCTGTTCGCCTTTATTTAGAAGTAGAAGTAGAGGGCGCCGTTTGCCCCACACTTTAGAAAAAGTGAAAAAGTATGGATGAAGTAAAAAAAAGTACATAAGGGGTGAGAAAGAAAAACTTGGTTGCGGGAACCGAAGGTTAGGCCTACTACTTTAGTAGAGCAAGACCTAAAAAAGTTTATTCCTACCCCTTACCCTTTCTTTCAATGTTGCCAATTCCCAGAATACTAATGTACCCTCGTGTATACAGTTGTCCAACTACTTTCTTCCTCCGACTTCTTTAGCCATTTCTGCATCTGTCGTATTCGGGAAAGCTTGCTTCGTGGCGGAGCATTTAGCAATGCCAGCAGCCTGGTGAGGGCTGGCTGTCTGAGGACAGGTTAAGGCAGGGCCTGCTGGGCTTGCTTCTCATGAGATTGGGTGAGGGAATCAGAAAGGGTCTCAAAAACCGGGTGGGCGGGCTTTTGGGCACACGGAAAAATGGAAGTAGGTGGAGGGTGCTTCTCAGCGTCAGTTGGGGGTGGGGTCGCTATAGTGGCTAGGGTGAGTCTTCCTACACGGCTGGACGCCCGGTTCTAGACAAAGCTGCGGGGGTTACCACCACATCCTTTCCCGATAGACTTGAAGTTCTTCATAGGCAGGCGGGGTAGAAAATCTTCTCTCAAAAAGAGAGAGACCAGAGATTACAGAGGAAGGTATTTGGTTCAAAAAAGATACGGCAGTCAGAACAGCTTCAGTCCAAAATTGACTAAGGACAGAAGCAAGCTACAAGCCTTAGCAACCGCTTTCCTGCGGACCTTATGTAAAAAAAAAGCAGCGAAGAAAACAAGACACTAAGTTGTTGCGCTAACTCGCTAGCGCTAGCGCACTACGACTTTTCAGCCTCCTGCAGGTCCCTTCATTCCCTCCGCCTTACACGGACTTAAAAGAGTACCTAAGGCGGATTAGTGGTTTATTTTCAAAAGGGATTTTATTTACCGTAGCTTTTAGACAGCTAACAGCTAAGCCACTAATCATACAGCTAATAAAATAAAGTCGGTCACTACTGAGACAGCTCAAAAAAGTCGTTTCAGGTTCAAGGGCTAAAGCTTCTCTTAGGAGAATCCCTTCGCTACACTCGACTTAAAGGCACCTACGAACTCACTCATAAGCAAACTCATCAAGTAGGTCTTTCGAGTCTTTCAAGTACTGGTGAAGCTTTAATTGAAGACCTTTCAGTTCCCTTTCATTTGGTCCCCTGGGTACCTTCTCCGCACTTACAGGTAAGCATTTCAAGTAGATAAGATCATAAAAGAAGAAATGGGAAGGAGTACTGCCATTATGCGCTATTATTTGAATCCGAAAGTCAATCATTCCCAGCTTTGATATGAAGGTATGGGGGAGATCAAAAGGGAGTATGTTAGTCAAATAGAGGGCTCTCACGGGGGTGTAGTCCACGGCTTTAGCCTTAAGCTAGGTTGGGCTGTAGTTCTTGTATTGGGCGAACCCAAGCGTTAAATAGCGCCGTTTAGTGGCGTGCAGGGAGTAGTCGTCTTATTGCTGGTAGGTGCGACTATGTGAGTTGACAACAATACACCGCGGTATGTGTGAGTCAAGATTTTACTTAGTGATCCGAAGGAGCAATTTGAATTACTGCAGACTGGTTTCCTCCCATATACCCCCGCTGATGCCTATTTCCTACCATTGAAGAAAATAGAGAAAACTGCTAATCCCACCCACGTCGTAAACGGATGCCCTACCTGATCCATTTCAAATCCAGCCGGAGGTCTTCGACCCTTGTTATGGACTAAAGTCCTAAAGAAAAGCGACCCCAATCCCTCCCCAGCCCAGGTCAAAGGTCTTCCCGCCCTTTTTGGGGCAGAGTCAAGTTCGTTACGGTCAGCAAATCAGCCCCGCATCGTATCGATAGCGATTCAGATCACCTCCCCAAGCCTGCCTAACCTAATTGTGTATGAGTAATCAATCGTGACAAGTCGACCGATCCATAATGAAAGCACCTGTAGATAGAAGTCGTTTGTCGACCGGTGGACTCATCCTCAATGCCGTTTAGGCTCTCCAGTTAAGTCGGTTGTCCGCCGCCTTTCTTTCCCATGCCCGAGATGGCCTTATGGGTAGCAGCCTCCCACGGAGATGGCCTTGTGGTCAACTTCTATTCTGCTTGTTGGAAGGTTCGTCCGGATCTCTTCCCAAGTCAACCCACTCAATATCCGAGAGAGGGTAGGCTTTTGGCGGCCGCAGAGACGGCGGATAACGCAGCGGATGATACGTACTTGGAAATAAGCAGATCATAGATAAGGTTTTTCATGCCTCGACTCTTCCTCGGTTCGTTCGGAAATCATGGTAGTCTTTTCATGGAGAATATTGGGAACGGAAATGTGCCTGGGGTTAAGAACAATGAGAAAACTGCCTTTTGTCTGTTGCCATGGAATGTATAGGTAGGGATTGTTTTATGCTTGGAAAGCCCATTCCGCGCTCTCTATCCCCTTTTTTTGGGGTCCCCATGAACCGTTTTTTAGTATTCGTGTTCGCCTTCGCTCCGCACCTTCCCTTCCACACGGAAGGATCATGGGTTTCTCCCAACATACATATCTGGGGGTGCAACTGTTTAGTAGGCAAGGATCGGAACGGGCGGATCCCAGGTCGAATTCCTGATCTATTCGTTTCAGCCTTAGAGGATTGAGCTTTTTGAGAGCACCGCACTGCAATTGAATGGCGGATTTCAATGATGAAGAGAAAAGTCTAGTTCTCTTTTCATTTGAAAGGGGAATGGATGTCTTATTGAGAGTGATTACGGAAGAACCTTTTCATAGAGGAGAGCGATAGGACGGTTTGAAGAGCAAGCTTGAAAATAAGTGGAGAGGTCATTCATTCATAGCAGAAAAATCGCTCACTCACTCGTATCTGAAAAGGCAGGCGGGGGGCTCTCTATCCTGAAGATAATATTTTTTTCTTTCTTAAAAGCCTTCTTTCATAGATAATCAGTAGTATTCCTCTCGCTAGCTATTCTGAGTAAGAGGGGGAGGACTTGATGTGACTACTATTAGACCTCCAACCCCGAGAGACTCTACAATCATTATGAGCGGATAACCCTTTCCCTTCCCTTCTATAGAGAGGTTGCCCCTTTCTCCCCGGGTAGTTCACTCACTCCCAGTGCCTACCATTTCTATATACTTTTGAAAAAAGAGAGGTAGAGCTAGGATCTCAATATTGGAAGAGCGCCCCCTCTTTTCTTCGGGAAATCGAGTTCGCTGGGCTGGTTCCCTGTCCTCGATATGTAACGAAAAGATTGATTGGTTGACCACATTCCTGTTTTCAACCTTGGTAGGTCTTCGGTTCTGCTTATCGATCCGCTTCGACTCGATCAATCTCCTGTCATTGCTATCTCGTGCGCGAAGGGTTGCCCATGCTCCTAATTAAGTCCATCCGGGTCTTCCTTCCATCTTTAAATATTGGTTCAGACTCAATCGGCTGTCCTCTCTGATTGGCGAACGTCGAAAGAGAAGGCGGAGGAAGGAACTGATTGCATTAGTCTTAGGTCAGGGACATAGCCATGTATTACGAGATTAGGCCGATCAAAGAATGCCAATTATTAATTAATAATAAAAGAGGTATCGAATCTTTGCTTTAACAACTTTCAAAGTTGCACTAGCATTAGCAGGAGGAGGAGCACTAGTAGAAAGAGCCTCTCTCAGATGTCCATAAAGATGTTATCCAAGTTATTCAAAAGGAAGTCGATAAAGATTCATCCCCTGCTCTTAGTGCTAGCTCTTTATGCCTGGCACTGAAGAAGAAAGATCAGATGCGCCAACTCTGCTCTTTGCATGTTTTCATGAATCATTGGACAATGTTTGCGACGTGAATCGAGGCTAGGTACGACCGATTTCTATTGAATTAGCCCCAATTTCTATAATAATGTTTATCAGAATCGCTAGTTGTAATAGATCCGCAAGGGAGAAGAAGGCTAAGCTGCCCCTCTGTTGTCTCGCACACCATTGCAAAAAGAGATTCAACAGTCGGCTGGGGAACCGGAATCTAAGCATACCAAGACTCAGGATAAGGAAGGGTAAGGCATCTAAGAATAAGGCAGGTAGACCCATATTCAGGCAAGAAAGAAAGTCTCTTACAGAAAAGGCAGGAAGAAGAGGCCCTCGCTCTACAGGAAACCTAATAAAATGGGCTACTTCTTAAGGTGGAATGGACCACTTATCATAGAAGAATCTTTCTTACATCGATTACTGACTATACGGACAAGGCAAGTCAAAGCAAAGCCGATGCACCTGATACGACTAAAAAAGAGAGCAATGGTCTGAAACCCCAAGCAATTGACCAGGAGAGGATCATCGGGAATGCACTAAGGGCCTACCAACCCTTTCTTAATCTAAGGCATCTACCCCTGGCAGAAAAGAAGACGGAAAGAAAGCCGATTGATACCTTAGCTTTAAACCAGCTTCTTCAATCCTGCTACTCTTCTCCCTCTATATAGCGCGGGTATCTTGCTTCCAAGCCATTGGCAGGAACCAGATAAGGAACAAGAGAGAGAAGCAGCTCAATTTCAAAGGTTAGGCGCGATAGCCACTCGTGCAGAAGGAGATGTTTGGGAGAAAAGCCCCGTCTCATGGTGCTTTTGTTAGGAGTTCCCCCTCTCCGGTATATTTTACTGTGGCAACCCTATGTATAGTGATAAAGGCGTAAGACCTCCAACTCAAATGAAGGGAGTAAGGTTGACTCCGGTCCCTTCGTCCCTCATCTAGACCGACAGCAAAAGCAACTGAAACTGTCCAGAACAAACTAAAACTACAACTAAAACCATTGGGAATCAAAGAAAGAAAAAAAGAAATATTCTTATATGTAACCAGCCCTAGGAAAGGGGTACTCTAGTGCATAAACTTATTTCAAGAAAAAAAGGGGGCACGGAAATAAACTTGGCAGTCAATCACTGTCCTGTGATATTTACTAAAAAAAATGATTATTTAATACCATATTCTATTAAGTCAGTTATAGTAGACTAGGAATCCAGAAAACTTCAAATCAAGAGGTCATACTCCGCCAACTACGCTTGGTTAAAGCTTTATCCCGGTTTGTTTCATTTGCTTTCAAGTCTAGTGGAATCACTATGATAGCTTTCCCCGGGATCACAAAACACTATTCTATTAGGTCACGAACTAGTGCCCCATTCTCTCTGACCGAGGCGCTAGATCTTCTATCTATTCGATTGACCCTAAAGCTAGGAAGACTGCCCTACCTTCGACTGAGAGTGTCTTCGCCTATAAACCCTTCTTGCGTACTTGACTTATAGGCTTGACGCCCATTTCCTCTAGGCTAGTTCATTCCCGGAAAAGAAAACTAGTTGAATTAGCGAGGATCCTTAAGAAAGCAGATGCCATTCTGTCAGCTTCGTCCCAATGGATATCTCTTCTCTCAAAAAGCAACCTAAGGAATCTCTCTTTCCACATGAGGTTTGAGGGATAAGGTCTTCTGGAAACCTTTTGAAGTGGGCAAACCAAGTCAAAGAAAGAAGCAACTCTCCCAGGACCGGAGAAGCTCAATTTCAAAGGTTAGGAGTTTAGTTCTGACTAGTACTGCCGAGGAGCGATTCCTCTGAATGGCAAGTATGAGTTCAACTGCCTTTCCTTCGGAGAATGGAGTCAGGGAATGAGGAGACAGAAAGAATATTTTCATACCTTAAACCTATAGCTATCAACAGTCCGCACCTTTGGTTTTGTCAACACTGAGAAGCGAAGAGCTCAAGGTCAGGCAAGGCAGTCCTAAGAGGCTATGGAATAGTTGCCTCAAAATAAGGGGTTATCTATGATTTTACATTTATAGACAACTTTACAGATTTGTTTATGGATCTTTGAGAATTTATTTTCATTTCCCTGAGATCGTGGAGAAGACATGTCCAGTCCAATGAATTTCAATCCCTTATCTCTAGGCTCGAAAGGGCACCAACGGTCGTGTTATCATACAGGATAGCTGAGATAAAAGCTATATTATTATGCGTGGAGCCTTTTAGAAAAGCCCTTGCTTTCTTATATTGTGTAATTGAAGTGAAGTAATGTACCTATACCCGGGAGTAGCAGAAAGAAGAAAATTTCTCTTGTACTGGAGAGTTTTCCCCCTAAGGCATACATAGGCCCTTAAAACGCGACTTCATATGCTTGTAGGGGGATATACTCATTTGCCTTCAATCCTGCCTTTTGAGGAAGAGGCCGCTAAGGAAGGCCTTCCAACCATAATGCCTCCATGGACGGGCGGCGTGCTCCATTCTTAGTATTGCACAGTCAGTCCCGCATGAGTAGAGGCGCACAGGCAAGCGAATAGAAAAGTAGTCTTTCTCCGCGGCAAGCATATTCAAGTACCGAACAGCCCGAGGAGTAGGCTTCCCGATGCTGAACTCTATTCCTTAGGTTCGGAGGAGGAGCCTTATGTCGTAGGCCCTTCTTTCTAAAAAGTGGAGTTTTGACTGACTCTCTGTGCCTATGTGTGAAAACGAGTATGTGAACAGAACATCTTTCAAACATCAAGATGAAATAAGTCGTGGGGCCGGCAAACGGAACTAAGAGTTGCTCAAGGAACCACCAACCCTTGGCACAACGATCAGGTCAAGCAAAGCGATATTATTTTCAAATCATTTTTGAAGCCCTGGGTACCAAGCAATCCGTTTAGATCTATTTCAGTTGCCAATGAAATGGAATATGGGGAACTCTCCATCTAAGTGGTTAATCCGACTAGTCAATTCTCAATGCGATGCTGCTATCTGTTCAACGATCCCAGTAAGTGATGCTATGTGCTCTTATCTATCTGTTCTAACTGCAGGTAGTGCCCCCTCCATCTTTCTTATGGGGTTTGCTTCCGAAAGGGTCTTAGACCTCAGCTTGGGAAAAGCATGGTTTAGGTAATTGATCTACGCGAGACCTTCCATTGATCTAGGGAGCCTGGTGTAGTTTCTTTCCCAAAGAACTCTTTTTCAATCCATATGGCCAAAAAAGGCTATCTACCCCCATTCTACCAGCAAACCCTTTCTTTTAGTCGGGCAATGACTCTCGGTTAGCCCTTTTTTTTTCTTTGGTCATTTCCGGTAACCTGGTAGATCTACTGAACCTTTTCCAGAAGGGAGTTTCGAAGGGCTGCGAAACTGGTAACCTTAGCCCAGAACTCGATCTACGGCCCCCTCAAGGTTAGGGGCACTCAAAAGCGTCGTTGCCAACGGTGCAATCTATGGTGCCTCCAAGGCATCCAGCCGATCCTTACCCTTCCAAGTGATAAAAAGTACACCACACTTTTTGATCAGCTTTGCTCACGAATTCACATTCGACGAATCCTATATTTATTGGGGAAGGTTTTGATTCTTTGCTCAGTTTGGATCGCGATTGAAAACTCTCCGAAAGGGGGAAGTCACAAACGAATCCTCTGACGGCTGATGAAGAGTTTTCTGAGCCAGGATCACATCCTTTGAGGATGCAAATGGAATTACAGATAGAAGGGTTCTATTCGATGAAGAGTTCCCTAGCTGGAGGGTTTTGCACCGAGAATGAATGAATGAAATAGTGGAGTCTTAATAAGAGTAAGGATTGGGTGTTCATAATCTGGAGTAAAAGGATTCGAACCTTTGCATGCCGGTACCAAAAACCGATGCCTTACCACTTGGCTATACTCCATAGGCCTGTTTTGGACGGTAGGAATGGGGAGCCCTTGAACCTTGAAGCAGGGCTCGAAGAACGAGCCGAGCCATGCAAGGACGCGGGGATATAGCAAGTAAGCAGCAAGGTTCTCCCCTTCGGACCGACTACAACAAGCTCGCGACTCTAATAGAAAGAAAGGGTAAGCTCTCTGCTCTATTTGCTTGCAATGCTATGCCTATCAAAGTTGGCGAAGGCTTCTGTAACCTTAGACTCGTTACGCTGTTCGACCGAACTCGTTGGCTCCGCGTCCACCGAAAGTAGGTAACCTTCGTCACCGTCAGCATTTTGTACTCTCTCGATAGCTTCAATAGTTCACTGAGAGCCTTTGGTGTAATAAACCGCAAGCCCTTCAGAAAGAAAGACATAATATAATAATTAATTAATAAACATTAATAATTCAAAAAAGAAAGGGTTGGTTAAGAACTATTGACTGTAAACCATAGCAGTTACAGTCACTCAATGGAGATGTTTGCCTTTGTTTGGAATGAAGATGGATGAACAGGCACTTGAGTCTGGAACTGATGAAATTCGGGGAAAACATGGAAGCGGTCACTATACTGGGGGGGCAATACATGACCACGACTTAAGAAAAAAGTACCCTTGAAAAGACTAAAGGAACAGGGGAATGACTACCTGTAATAAAGCACAGGCTAATACGAGCCGACCAGAAGAAGCAAGGCTTAGATTACCAGATCCTGGACACAATCTTCCTAGAGATGGAGAGCCACTTGACTGTAAGGAAAGGGGCCCTTGGGCCACTTGCCCCGCCTTTTTTTTTTTGCACCTATCCTTCTTGCTTGCTTACCTATAGCTCTCTTGTCTTAGTGACTCTTCCTCTTTTCTAGGTTTTTTTTCTGAGTGTTAAAACGATAGATTTTTCATTTGCCAATGAATTGGATCCGCCCCGATTCGATCAATAATAGGATTCTTGGCTAGAGAAAGGTTCTGTGACATGGACGCCCAGCCCAACTCGGTCGGTCGGTTAGCCCACCTAACAGATGATGATATTCTCGATCGATTTGATCGAATTTCATTCTTTCTCACTATTCAGAATAGTGGAGCTTTCGATCAAGATCTTCTCGCCTCACCCGTTTGGGCTCTCGCTCGAATCGGAACCTTTATGTGTAGGTAGGCTTTCGACTCAATCTAATAGCCTACCTATCGGGCACCAATAAAAGAGAAAGTTTTCGCATGGGCTCATCATCTGATGCAGAACCGATGCGAGAGGGAGAATCGGAGATTGATAGCTTTCAAGAACCAGTGGAAAGGAAAGACTTCTTCCCTGCATTCCTTCCTTTCCAAAAAAAAGGAAATTTCTTTGGGCAAAAAACCTTGGTAGTTTTCAAACAAATCCAATGTTGGGCCAAGCCTTGCCAGCCGGTAATAGCCAAAGGCATAAAAGGGGGAGATAGGGAAGAGGAGATTAAGGATAGTCACTCCACTCCATAGATAGTGCACACAGATTCTTCTTTCATTTTCCATTCCTTTCGGGTCGAAAACGCGGGCTGCTAGTGGGGCTGTGCCCATTCTCCCTCTTCTTCCGCTTTACAACCGGAATAAGGAACCTTAGAATTCACCCTACCTGTCGATGAAAAAATGGGATTTGAGAGGAGCTGAAAGCCACTTGACTCTAAGGAGAGGACCACCAGCTAGCGGATCAGAAAGATTTGTATGGAATGTCCTACTCCTGCCTGAGCTTTCCGATCAACCAATCCCCTATTTCAGGGACATCTGTGTTAGGTAGGCCCAGAGATCACTGATTAGTCGAATGAGCCCATCTCTCTGGCTTATCATTTGTTGGTCGATCCGGCTGGGGGCTCCTGCCTCTCTATGGGGGCCCCTTTTTTTAGACTAGTTTGCTGCTAGGAGTCCCTAGAGTCGAATTAATAATCAATAGAAGTCCCAATAGAAGTTGACTGACCTGGATCTTCAATCGACGATCTACTGCTCCCTCTTAATAGCAGATGCCCATGCTTTAATTCGAAAGCCCTAGCCATCCCCAGGTATTCAGTGTCTGGTTCGATAGGACCAGGAAGAGAGGACTCTTTTTTTTCCTCCTCCCTTCAGTCCAGTTTGAACCCGTCCCAACAACGAACACCTTCCTACTGCAAGGTGAGGCTCTGCCCTTCCCCTAGAATCCACTCCGGGTCGGAGGAGCAACTAGTCAAACTTCTTGAGTAGCCGAGATATTGAAGAACTCACGTTTGAAACAATTCTTTGCCTCACCCTGAGATGAGAGGGAAGGTCGATTTGACTCGAATCCTGGACCTGATCTTGAATCCTACATCGGTTAATGATGCGATGGGGGAAGTTTTTCTTTTTTCATCAATGCTAGCCCAGTCGAGGCTCATCCATGCCCAATCCCGATGGGCCTTCGATTTGCCCCTACCCTAGCTCTATAATCCACCCGTCTTCCCCAGACCCTGAAAGCCCTCCGGGGGCCTAGCCCTCTTTCTCCACTCGAGTCTGAAGTTCAGCGGCTTTCATCGTTGACGAACACGTGCGCTAATAAGACAAACAAATGGAGAGTCTATGCCTTGAATGAATCAGTAACAACGGATTAGTGGAATGAGGGATCAAGAGACGGATAGGGAGGGAATGGCCTATCAATCATTGGTTGACCTTCCCTTGAACCAGTCTCGGAGCTCTCAACTGAGTTGCTTAGGTTCTGGAATTTCATCTCTAGTTGGGGCTTTCGATTCGAAAAAATGTGGTGCGGGTTCATCTCTCTCGACCAGTTCAGGTGAGAGGGAGGATGTAATTCAGCTCAACCTACAGGGAGAGGGAGGGTGATCGAGGGGACCCACACTTTTGATCTCTTCTCTATGGCGGGAGGTTTCTTTCGTATCAAGAGTGTGTTGGGGAGGCTAGGGAAGATGGATTGGATCGAGAGGCGATGCTTATGCCTCTTCTTTCTCGATAGGATTCCCATCATTTTCAGTCTACGGCGAAGGAGACAAGGGCGAGGCACCGAACATGTTCTACCCTCAACCTCAATCCGTCATTAGTAATCTCAATTCGCTTTTCCTATTCACTAGTACACTGCGCGCTACAACTAGCAGCCCCTTTACTAGGTTGGGAAAAGGCTAGCGCGCTAGCGCGCAACGGCTGATGAAAAGCCAGCAACTTCTTAGGAGTCAGATAGGTTTGGAACCCTATACAAGGGGCTACTTGCTGCTCGCCCCTATCTCTAAAGTGGCTTATGCACTCCACTTGTTACCACTAAATGACGAAGCCAGGAGCGGAAGGAGGGACTTGAACCCTCAACCTCAGCCTTGGCAAGGCTATGCTCTACCATTAAGCTATTTCCGCCAGCTAGGGTAGTGGCGAAGCACTACTGAGCAATTCACGTATCACTTGATACGGACGAATTCTGTTTTTCCGCCGGACCGCAGTCTTGACCTCCGATCGAGCTACGAACACGAGTAGATAGGCATTTAGGGGGGGAGAGGGTCGGCTGGGCCTGCCTTTTCAATCAATCTCTGGCCGCTCAGTGCCGCTATTGGTGCGAGTTGTAAGGAGTCTTGGTCTTAAGTCAAGCTGGGGCGTCATTTCATTCTCGTAACGGGAATGAGTGCACCGCAAGACCAGACAAGTTGCTCCCTCGCCTCGCAGCGGCGGCATCTGTCTTTTAAGTTAAGTCATTTCCTAAGACGGCTCCTCTTATTCTACGATAATCCAAGCTGCAGCGGCACCTCACGAACTTCTTACTGGGGCAGTACTATAATAGGCATTTGCGAGTGTTTGGATGCACGTGTTTTGTTCATATTCCTGCGCAGTTAAGAGAAAAATTATCCCCAAGGCAACCACTTGTGTCTTTCTTGGATATGCTCAGTCCGGGTATATATATGCTATGACGTGAAATCCAAGAGAGTCGATGTATCCTTAATGCTATCTTTAATAGGGTCACCTCATATTTTCCTTAACCTAATTAATCAGCCCCGGGGGAGAATGATGATGGAGATGTATTGCGGCCTTCTCCTATTCATCAACTCGAACCTCATTCTTCTGCAGTTGATGTTACGGATTAGCCTCACTCTTCAGGACAGCAGCTTTGCTCAGCATTTTCTGCCGACTGTCAGCCTATTCAGCTAACCTCAGAGGATTCCTGTCACCCGGCACAGCATGTTTATTCTCGGCGGCGATTACAGCCTCTTTCCCAGGGTCAGGCTACTCCAGAAGATCAGCAGTCTAGTCCAGTTGCTTCCCTTCCAGTCGCTTCCTAAAATTCTGGATCCCGCTCTCAGCTTCGTCGATCCTCTCAAGTTTCTTATCTTGTTGAAGGCTTATGAATCGTTTTCCCCAAAACAAAAGATCGAGCTTACCTCATCTCAGTTCAATCTTCTCATGAACCTGAATCATTTGCTGAAGCCTCCAATCATTCTTGCTGGAGAGATGCTATACAGGAAGAAATCAATGCCCAGGAAAAAAATAATAAGACTTAGTCTCATTGCCTGCAGGGAAAGAAGCCATTGGCTGCAAGTGGATTTACAAGATCAAGCATAAAGCAGATGGCTCGGTAGATAGATACAAGGCTAGATTAGTAGCTAAAGGATTCCTTCAAGAATATTGAGTCGAACCCCTTTCCTTACAGTCAAGTGGCCCAAGGGCCCCTTTAGAGATAGGGAAAACATTTGCTTCAGGTTACTAAACACCATTCGTGGCATTCTTGCCTTGGCTGTAATCAAAAGGTGGCCTTATTTCAATTTGACGTGCAGAATAGAATGCCTTTCAACAACATAAGGGAAGGGGGCAAAAATAAGTTTCTATTCAGCCTCCTCCAACTCCAGGCTTCTCTTCTCCTAGGAATCCTAACTTGGTATGCAAGCTCAAGAAAGCGATTTATGTTACGGCCTCCGGCAAGCTAAAGCAGGCACAAGATCTTGGTTTGAAAGGTGACAGCAGCATGTATAAGAGCCGAAATAGGAGTAGAGGAAGGAGCCGGTTTTCAAATAAGTAAATCGGATCATTCAATGTTTATAAGGAGGTCGACATCAGGTATTGTCCTTCTTCTGCGTGGATGACATTGCTTTCTCTAGTAATGACTTAGCTTCGATAAATGAGCTTAAGAGAAGATTAAGAACCCAGTTTGATATGAAAGATTTAGGAGACTCAAAGTCTCTTCTGGAGATTAAAGTGATGAGGTCGCAAAGAGTTTTGGAACCCAGTGCAAGTATTCATTGGATTTATTGTCAAAAGCTGGTCTTTCTGCATGCAAACCGGAATAAGATCTAAAATTAGCCTCAGATGCAGGAGAGCTATTGGATGACCCATCTACTTGCAAGGAGACTTGTTGGGACTCTTTTCTACCTGACTAATTATCGCCCAGACATTGCTTACACTTACAACATAGGAGGGAGTGATCAGCCGATTTTTATATGGACAAGCCGAGATCATCTCACTTAGAAGCTGCTTTTCGGATTCTGCGATACATCAAAACCTCACCGGGAAGAGGTTGATTCTTTTCTACGTCATCCTCTCTTCAGCTGTCTTGTTACTATTATACTGATTTCATTAAGGCAGTAGATTATTCTGATTGGATTTCGAACATCGTCCCCATGCCCAAGAGGGATGGACGTGTTCGCGTATGCATCTATTTTTCTCAATAAAGCATGTTCCCAAAGATGATTTTCCACTGCCGAACATTGATTTGCTTATGGACAAGACTATTGTTAAAGTATGCCTACTACTCTTTTCTGACGATTCGAAATTCTCATCGTCGGCTTCCTCTCCCTGTAGGTCGAGCTTCCTTTTCAGCCCTCTCACTTCATTCGAGCGGAATTACATCCACCCTCGAGGTAGAGTTCGTTTTGTAATAGGAGCCCCGTTGGGCTTTTACGGAGCTTGGCCTGCTTTCGCATTAACTCACCATTTGGTGATTTGGTTCGTAGCAGCCCAAGTATATCCAGGAGTTCCTTTTACACGCTACGCTATCCTCGGCGACGATATCGTCATGGAAGATGCACGGGTGGCTGAGCGTTATCGCGAGCTAATTCCGCCACTGAATATTCCATTTTCATTAGAGAAATCATTAGTATCGTCAGTTGGTGCTTTGGAGTTTGCTAAGTGGTTCTTCGTACGCGGAGTGACTAAGGACTTTTTTCCTGTCTCCTGTCACATGTTAAGATCCTTAGTTAGTTCCATATCCCTTGTTCCTGTAATGAGGGCTATTATGTCTAAGAATCTTCTATTGTCGTATCGTTTACGGGAAGCTGGGTACCGAGTGTATACTCGACGCACGGCGCCTCCTAGGAGATACTGGAATCGGCATTTCCTCGTCTTTCACTCACCAAACGGTGTGTGTCCTCTCCCCTTTTGGATCTGGTTAAGCGCAACCACTGGTAAACACTTAACCTCTTATCAACAAGGTATGGTGAAGGGACCTGATTAGGCTCTTGACCCCTCGATTCTCGAGAAACTCGGTGATCTCGAAGTTTTTCGAAGCCTGGTCAGAGTACAACTGGTTAGGGGGGCATGGGTTTTGTCCGAATGGATGAAGTCCATTCTCTCTTACTGGTCTTGGTATTACACTATCGCGGAGGAAAAAAAGACTCTCATTGAGGCGCTACTTAGCCCGTAGGTTCTGCCACTAGTGACTAACCATACAAATAAATTCTATCATTTTAATAATAACTAATAACGGCGCAGTCTTCCGGTGTTACGACCTGGTGCTCTCTTGTGAAGAGCCAAAAGCTCTTGACGTAGGGAGGTTCGGTCCAGTCTGTTCACCTCAATTTGCGCCCTATTTGAGACTAAAGCAGGCGGGGTGGCGACCTCGTCTTAAGATAAGATATAGGCAATAAGACTTTAAGCGCACCTGAGCGCCTTTGCCCATAGAGAATACTGGGGACGAAAGTCTCTGGGGGGGTTCTATGGAGCAAGTCTCCCATTGCTTTCGCAAACCAGTGGGGACAACCCCCCAAAAAAATGAGTTTTCCACGCGGCGATCTTTATTTGAGATATGAGCCGCTAAAATTTCTCCCTTTTGAATGTATTTACCCCTATGAACCTGATGCATACAAGTCTTTCTGTTTGTTGGAAGGCTTATACATAATACATAACCAAAGGAATGCTTATAGTGTATCCATTACCTGATAAAACGATCTTTTCTGGTAAAAAAAAGGATCTTTCCCTTGTGTTCGGCTATAGCGGAAACCCAAAAATCTAGAGCTTATGGTCTTAAGTTCCAACCCAGTTCGAACAATGCACTTCTCGGCACATCATCGGTAGGGGAAAGCAGAACTGCTTGACGCTGTATACTAAATACAACAAGCCCGATTCGCATCATTATGCTCAATAAAAGGAATGAGGGAAGCTAAAATCCAAAATATTGGAATTAGAAGGAAGGGAAAATTGGAAGATAAATCTTTTCCCCGGAGCTGGAACAACTTGTTCTTCCTGACCCGATTCAAGGCCAAAAAATGGCTTGTCCCTACCAAAAAGTATTCATATTTCCTGAAGAAAGCATCTGTTCCTTGATCTTTAAGATATTTCATAAAACTCTGTATGGATCCTCAATCACCAATCCTTGCATGAATATGGGTTGTGCTCGAGAGGATATGAATCGATTGGACCTGCCAATCGAATGAATCGTAACACTCGTAATGATCGACTTTACGAAGATTCCATTGGATTCCGGAAGCTCGTAGCATTGGTCCGGCACAATTCCCAAACTTAAGAAGCTGGGGGCGTGCCCACCGGCCCCGGACCTGCCTCTGATTACTGAAAGTGAATTCATTTTCAATTATCCTAAGCCGGCCTATCATTCATTGGTTAGGGTTAGGGAAAAAGCTAGCTAGAAGTAATCTCTTCTTCTCAGTGAAAGCTAAAGGCCCTGGTATAGTAGGAGTGTGGTGCGTGCTCTCTTTATTATGTAGATGCGCTCCTGGGAAGGGAAGCCTGAATTTTTGATGTAGATCGATCAATCCCGCCCTTTTCAAGTGATCGCCCCGAGCCGAGCGAGATTGGAGACCGCCTTAATAATTGTTCGTAATGGGCCTACCATTTAACGTACGTATGTCATGTAATTATTTTTTTTGTACCTTTGCCGTCCCTCAGCCCCTCTCCCACCCTTTCTATCTATCATTAGAAGTAGGGCGGGTGGCGTACCTCACTGAGCTATCGATCGCGAAGCTATCACCCGGTTCAACCAACCATCCGTCCTGGTGCCTTTGCTACTGATTTGACCGCTTCTCATCGTTAATCCGGATTCACCTTGACCCTCGCCCCAGAGTTCTTATGAAGACTCTGGTGGTGCATGTGTATGATAGGGCCCCCCATAAGCGCCAAAGATCGGTGATGTTGTCATGATAAGTGTGGGAAGTCGATAGTGTACTCGATGATTGAAGGACCTATCGACTTGCATTAACTTCCCGTGGCTAGTAGGGGGAACTTTAATGTAATTGTGGATCCATTAGAAAAAACTTGGGGGTCGGCCTCCTGACTTCAATGCCTTTATTGAAGTGATGAGATTTGAAGATATGATTTTCTCGTTTGGATTATTTGATTGGGCTTTCAATGACAGCAAATTGACTTGGAGCAATAATCAAACCGGTCAACATTGTATCTGGGCCAGACTAGATAGAATCCTTTTGAATGGGGACTACCCGCTTCTATATAAAAGCCGTTTTGCTTCCACCAGAGTTGACCATTTGCCTAGAGTATCCTCTGATCACTCTCCTCTAGTAATCTTCTTAGAAGATTATAATACTCGCAGGCCTGGGGTCTTTCGTTTCCAAAGAATGTGGATTCGGCATTTTTATTTTCACATTGATCTCAACCATGCTCGGGAAATCCTTTTCAAGTCTTCTCCAGGAAGATTGACTCGACAAATAAAGCACTGAATTGGCAAACTATTTCAGAATATAGAAATGCCAAAAACGAAGAAGGCCAATTTGCTCTTGAACAGAGTTGGTCTGCTGATAAGAAAATGGAGTTAGATTCGGCCAAGAGTAACCTTGAAAAACTTCTGCTTTACGAAGAAAGATAGAGAATAAGCACCTTGAACCAAATTCAGAACTTGTCTCTGTATGGCAGGAAGCTCTCAATTTATTTCATACATTACTTTCTTCTCAAGGTTCGGTGCTTGAAGATGAGATCCTTGAGACCATCCCCTCTCTAGTCACAGAGGAAGATAATAAGATGCTTACGAGCCCTCCTAATATGGAAGAAGTTCAAAAGGTAATTTTTAGCATGTCGGCGCGCACTAACCCAAAAAAAGGTCTCCCCTATCCTTTAAAGCCATCAGGCTTTCCGGATTCTTTTTATATAGAAAATATTATTGGGATTTCAAAAACTTCCAGCTGGTCACCTTATTTCTTCGCTGAAGGTGCGATCCCCCGTTCTATCAATGCTACTTTCCTTGCTTTGATTCCTAATATTTTGATCTAGGACTACCTCTATTTAAATCTCAAAAAAAAAATCTCATCTTCTGGATAGAGTATAAAATAAAGTGGTAGGAGATGAAAGCATTGTTATCTAGTGGATTTTGCAAACATGTTCTTTTCTCGATGCCTATACTCCTTCTTGCAGGGATTCCAGTTTCAAAGGGAGTTCTTGACCAGTTGGAAAAAATGTTAGCTAACTTTTGGTGAGGCGGTGATGAAGACAAAAGAAAGCTTCACTGGAGATTTTTTGATACTATGTGCCTACCTATTCAGGAAGGGCTTTGGGTCCTCATACTACAGTCCGACCGATTCCCCCTCCTCACAGAATCAATTTCTTGTCTAACTCCATCCGTTACGGTATTTCCCTACGGGATGCTGTTTTTCTTGTTGAGGCGAGTCTGCTTACCTCAATCGCATGGTTGCGCACCTGCTTAAGGTAACCATTAGATAGTAGAAAGAATAGGTAAGAAGTGGCGGAACTTGCTTGAAATCGAAATATCCGCTTTCCCTCTCCCTCTCCCTTACTTAAGAGTTACTTCGTACCTTACGGTCGAGTAGCAGCGCCCCTCTCCCTTACCACTCTTTTCCACCCTCTCTCTGCTAACAGCAGCTTTCTTCTCTTACGCTAAACTCTTTTATGCTATTTTGCCTTGCCATCCAGCCCTTTTACTCGGTCTTCAGCTCTCATCTCATATACGGAGGATAGGGACTGATCAGGACTGGACTGAACTGTCCTACCCTACCTACGGGTTAAGACTGTTTTCTCGTTGTTCTATCTAAGACCTCCCCTATACAAATAAGGTGACTTCACTGGAGAAGAAAGAGGAGTCTTCAAGGTTGACCTCTCGAGCTGGGATATCATCCACAGCATCATCATCCTTTAGGAAGTCTATCGAAAGAGAAAGAGGACGAGGTCCTCTTCCCAGGAATTGACTCTTTGATTAGAGACCGTTCACTCACTTCGCTCCCTCTAAATTACTTTTTTTGTTTGTCTTCCTTCTTGTTTTACTCGCTAAGACCCCCTCCCCTATGTTGATCAAGTGGAGTGACGGAAGAGAGTATGGGTTCATGGACGAAAGGAGTTTGATTTCGCCTAAAGATCAAAGTCAGAATCTATGAGTGACAGCTCGACGAAAGGGCCCCTCCCTAGTCTGGAAAGTGAATCAAAGCGGATGGTCCTACCTTAGAAGCAAGGAGAGGGACCAGAGAGAAGCGATTCTCAGTTGTAGACTATGGGAGCAGCAGTCATAGTGACGTCTTATACAGCCGAACTCACACACCTTAGTCTGTTTTCCACCATCCTCTGTCGTAGCAGAAGCAGCAGCGGTCGGAGACCTAAGAAATGGGGTACCCGAACCGAGCTCCTCAGCGGCACCTGCAACTCGAAGAAATCCTGCTCTTGATAACAATCCTCCATGAAAGAAGTGTTAGGAATGCGTTGCCCTGGTATCGGTGTCCTTAGGCTGGGGGAAGAATCTTTCCTTGTCTTTTCTCTCTTCTAGTTCGCCACTCAAATTGCGTATGTAAGGCCTCTCTTCCTAATAGCGCATCAGCAACATCAACGATTACAGTGCTAACGGCGCATGTGCGACTGCTACTGAGGCTGATATGCGACATCCCTAACTAGAGGAAGAGATGGGATCGAGCCCACACTCGGTTCAAGGCTTTAAAGAATGAATACCTGAGTGAATGGGAATCTGATAGTTCTACCAGCCTGGGAGGAGGAGTCAGAGGAAATAAAGTAAAGCTTTCGGTCAAGCGGGTTCAACTCGTTGCCGAAGTCCTTCCTCTCCCACAACCAATCATACCTTCTTTTCGATGGCCTATTCCTTTTGTGCCTAATGTTGGGGTTCTCGGTTTGGTGGTGCATCGCACCTGAACAACTACTACTAAAGCCTGCTACACTGGGGGCACTAGACCCAAAAGAACTGTTTAGGATCGCAACGGACACCCGCTTTCAAGCCATACAGTCTGTCTTTCGCCTTTTTAGAGGCAAGTAGGGACATTCATTGCTTTTTGCCTTTAGGCCCTTATCCCGATGTGAATTGGCCCCTTGCCTGTGATGAAGAGGACATATTTGAATGGAATACCGAATCATCAAGCTTTGTCTCCCGCGGTTGGAAACAATCTTTATCGTAGGATGTCCTTCCCAGGGTAGTCAAAGGAATAGTCCAAAAGTCCAGTTCTTTTCTCTTCATGCTATTGGCTTCTGTCATTTCTTTCGGCGAGGATACAACTGGTTCAACTACAAAAGAAGCCCTTTCCTTTCTAATTATTGGACATTATCTCACTGTTAGCAAATGGAAAGCAGAGTTTAGACCATCCACGGCATCAATCAACCTAGTCGTCATAGAAAGGGGGGATGGAGCCCTCTTACCCGCTCTCCTCTCCTTCCACCCCTTCACCCCTCTTCTCGTTACTTCATCCTTCTCTATTCCTCACATTCAAGTCATCGATCGGACTTCTCACCCGAGAAGTACTCTCTCTTCCTTCTAACCGTTCCCATTTCTACATTTCTATCAAATAATAGCTTATTTAAAGAAGTTCCCTATCTTTCCAAGTGGATAAGTTTCTAGTTCATGGATTGATCGACGCTACGCAACTTCATTACTTTGTTCAGATGATCAATATAGAACGCTTTGGCGTCATCGTTCCCCTATCATGTAATAAGCCCTCTCCTTTCAGTCGAGTTACTTCGTACCTCTCACATTCATTCAAGTGACTTCTTACCATTACCTTTTGATGTCTGAAATCAAGATTTATGAAAGGGAAAAGGACATTACTATTAATCTATAAGCGCCCTTTCTTTAATAATATTGTAAGCGACCTATTCCCGCCCGGGGAAGAATGAAGTGAAATGGATTCGGTACCGTATCGAAGCAATGATATCTGGAAATGCATAGATAGAAGTAAGAAGTGGAATAGGCGCGCCCTTTCTTCCCTTTTCATTCTGTTTGCTACGCCCTATCCCTAACGGTCGAGTTACTTTGTACCTTTCAGTCGAGCAACTTCGCCCTTATTATTTAGGGATTCGACTGGGACACTCATTCACTGAGAACTCCACTCCCTCTATCTAAAGGAAGGTTTCATCCCGACCAATGCACTTTCGTTACGCCGATCTTACAAAAAGTGGGTATTGGCACAAATGCTTTGACAGCGCGAACATGCTTTAGCACGCCCATGTTTGGTTCCCCGTGTCTTTCTTATCAGTTTGTGAGGCATCGGTAACACCCTTTTGCTATTCGCGATGGACCTGGCTTCGGTAAGGCGCTTGCTTCAACAAAGCTCGCCCTGCCATTAGTAGAAAGCAAGCAAGCTAACCAAGGGGCCGTAGCGTAAGGGATGAAGGAGAAGTAAATACCCGGCAAGCTCTGCAACGATAAGAATGGACGCCTCTGGGGTCATGACAGATTGAAGGTGTGAAGGACGAAGAGGGGCCCAAGTGGGGCTGGGGAGCGAAATATCCCGTTTTCTTTATATTCTCATTGAAGAAAAGCGAATTTACGAGGTTTCAAGAGCGTAGTAGCTCGGTAGAGTGGCGAAGCTGTGAACGAATGGGTTAGGCGAAAAAGGGGAGGCGGGGATCACTTCTAACAAGCGTATGCTTTCGAGTGACTATTTTCACTCTCGGCTTTCGCCATGTAAGGAAAAAGACTTTCGATTCCACAGCCTCCTTCTTTTTCTTTTATCCCATATCATCTATTAAATCAGACGATTAGCCGACTAAAGATATTCATTTTAGCATCGGATTCGCCTACATGGAATAAAAAAAACTTTCTCTATGGCCTCTTCTCCTTCCTGATATCCAAAGAAGAGCGGAGCTTCAACACCGGTTGTCCTTCTATTTTATCGGGAGGAACGAGCCCAGATATCTTCCCCTCTTTTTGGGGGCGCTGGAAAAGCAGTTCCTCTTAGAAAAAAGGGTCGAGGTCGGATTGGTGCGGGATGGCTTTCCCCCCCAGATAGTTCTGGCTCGGAGGTCAGAAATCCACAACCTCCTCTTTAACCACCCTACTAGGGGGGGATGGCCCTCTCTGAGAATACTTTAAATAGGTATTTGGGCCAGATAGACCGGGATGGCACGCGCGCGAGCGTGCCCTATCTTAGGGTGCTTCGTGTTGCCCGCTATTGGGTCTAAGTGGGTTTTCCCGCTGGACGAGAGGTGCACCTAACCAACCTACCCACTCATCAATCACGGTGTTCAGCTGACTTGCACTGATAGACCCCTATTATATTGGAATTAGGCGCCCATCTTTTTACTGTTGTCAATGAATCTCTTCCATGTTCGATTCTACTCTATGTTAGAATATTTCTGTGAATGCTATTCTGATCTAAGTGGTCTTATTCTTTGTCCCGTGCTAGGAAGCATTACTCCTCTTTTCATTCCAAATTCAAGAATACGACCGATACGATTAATTGGTCTGTGCGCCTCTCTTATTACTTTTTTGTATCCCCCTGTTCTTCGGATACAATTCGATCCTTCTACGGCCAAATCTCAATTTGTGGAAAGCCTTCGATGGCTTCCTTATGAAAATATCAATTTTTATTGGGTATAGACGGTATCTCTTTATTCTTCGTGATATTGACCACATTTCTGATCCCTATTTGCATTTTAGTGGGTTGGTCTGGTATGAGAAGTTATGGGAAAGAGTATATTACAGCATTTCTAATTCGTGAATTTCTAATGATCGTCGTGTTTTGCATGCTGGATCTTCTACTATTCTATGTTCTTCCCGAAAGTGTGCTAATCCCTATGTTGTGCGGAGCTGAGTATCTTCTATTCGCTGGGATAAAGCCTTTCCTCTGCAGGGGCCTTGTGCAGTAAACCCCCTACGGGCGGTCGTCCGTCGTCCTAAAGTAGTCCCCGCGAAGCTTTCGGGAAGAGGGGTAGTCTTGTGTGTAAGCATAGCATTTCTGGTCGAACCCGCCCAACCCAACTAAGAAGAACCGAACCTGACAGACACATCTTTTTCCTTTTGGGATGGTACTCTGAGTAGTGGGTACCTCGTAGGACCTCGAGCCGCCTACTCGGGTCTTGTATGGATATGCAGGAAGGGGTGCTCCTAGGTGTGTGTAGGGGTTGTGTTTGTTCGCGAGAAAGGATTCCTCATCAAGTAAGTTTGGGGGGTGTGGACACACTTGCGCGAATTCGGGTAACGGCTACAAGGGAGAAATCGAAAGGAAACTGTACCCGACCAGGGATGGACGTAAACTCGTAAGCTACCGAAGGTAGGGATAATCGTCCAGGTCTTATTGTGAAATAAAAAAGCCGCCCCACCACAGCAGACGGGTTGCTTCCTCTGTCGTCGCCGGGGAGCTCTTGGCGAGGAGACCTTAGGATAAGTTGCTAAAACAAACGAGATGGGAGGATTGACCCGTTCAGATAATTTCGAAGAAAGACTGTTGGCAGCAGGTAGAGAGATTTTTTTTGCCTCTTCAAAACACAAGGAAATGCGGGCAGGGTAGAGCTCGGCAGAGGGTTCGAGAATAGGGTAGGGTCCTATCCGTCCTTAAGATTCAGATAAGAAAAGAGTTCCAAACCTTTATGCTCCGTACAAGTGCTACATACAAGTTCCGGCCAGGATGATTGAGAAAGATTCAACAAATTTGAACCGCTAACATCACAATAGTAGTAGCGTAAAGGCCGTAAGTCGGGGGCGGCCATAACATAAGGCTATTACTTTCACACCTCTCTCTCTCTCTGAGAGAGTGATCCGCTGCGTGAGCAACCCGACTGTGCCTTACATGTGCTCTACAGGCAGCACGTAATCTTTCTTCCCAACGAGCCCTTTTTTTGATTTGGAAGACGGGCATTGCGTTCGGTTCGAAAGGCATGGTTTTTAGTATGTCTCCAGATAGGGCCCCCACTAGTCCGGCTAGCTAGTGAGCGGTTCTTTTGGGCGGGAAGCAAGCTGGACCCTACGGGCGGGCATCTCCCGCAATGCA
The DNA here is from genome assembly GCF_947179165.1 of Solanum dulcamara. NCBI lineage: Eukaryota > Viridiplantae > Streptophyta > Magnoliopsida > Solanales > Solanaceae > Solanum > Solanum dulcamara. The sequence continues at coordinate 25,702,061 of NC_077242.1, forward strand.
AGCACCATTGTTCGACACCACCCGAGAAGCAAAAGATTCGTCAGTCCAGGCTAAAAATACATGCATAGATAGTGGTTTAATGCCAAGGCCGACGACGGAAGCTCGGGACGGAGCCGTATGAGGCGGAAGTCTCACGTACGGTTCTCTGAGAAGGGAGTGGCTACCTACTGGAGCTTCGACCAAGCACCACCGGTCAATTCCGCTTTGGGGCCACCCCTAACTCTACCATTTTTATAGGGGTATGGGGTTCGAGACAAAGAAAGATCAAGGCAGCATATCAGTTGTTCCTTTATACTTTACTTGGATCTGTTTTTATGCTATTAGCTATTATGTTGATTCTTCTCCAAATAGGAACAACCGATTTACAAATCTCATTAACCACAGAATTTAGTGAGCGGCGCCAAATCTTTCTATGGATTGCTTCTTTCGCCTCTTTTGCCGTCAAAGTGCCTATGGTACCAGTTCATATTTGGTTACCCGAAGCTCATGTAGAGGCACCTACGGCAGGATCCGTCATCTTGGCAGGAATTGCTTTAAAATTGGGAACCTACGGGTTTTTAAGATTTTCAATACCCATGTTTCCCGAAGCAACACTTTGTTCCACTCCTTTCATTTATACTTTAAGCGCGATTTCTATAATATATACTTCCTCGACCACTTTAAGGCAGATCGATCTTAAGAAGATCATTGCTTACTCCTCAGTAGCTCATATGAATCTGGTGACTATTGGTATGTTTAGTCGGGCGACGGCCGTTAGGTCACCTATTTTGAGTTATGGACACACAAGGCCAAAACATGTGTGCCGGGCGCGCGACCCATCAACCTACTAGCAATGGGGGAGAAAGCATAGCATGTCGCAATAAAAGCTTGATTCGAGGCGTCAGCAAAACACTGCCGTCTGTTCCAAAAACAAAAGCCCCTTAGCGCCCCGGGATGGGAGTGGGGGACGGCCCTACGCGCAGGCAACAGCAGCACCAGCTCTACGAAGTCAGAATCGAATCTTTCTGTTGGCTTTCCCAATCCATTCGTGAATAATAATTCAAGGGCGTGAAGCGAGTACTTCTAGCTGCTTCGCCTGCTTCTTATTATGGCGGCTATGTTTTCGTGGCGAAAATGAACGAAAAGCGAGATGAGCGTGCTATTTTCAAATCGATTGATAGATAGCCTGATCTGTTCTGATAGATCGAAAGAGATAGAGAGGGAATCTCTCAAGAATAAGGGGAAATCTCCTATTTCTATCTATTGATGAGACAACTATCTATTCTTGATCCATCAGAAAGAAATCGATATGTATCTGATGGAGTCTACATCGTACGTAGAGCGCCCAAGCGCTTTTTAGGCCAGCTCAGTTCTCTTATCCATCGGTCCAATGCACTGGGCTCATCTCATGGAGGGAAAAGCCAAAATGTAGTTGTCTTGCTCGCCGCCTCGAAGCATTCCCCTCTCTCCCCGGTATCGTCCCACACAGAAAGAAAGAGAGCAGAGCCCCGGCCCGACCTGTAGGTCCGCTAACGTAAAGCGAGGAGTTGAGCCTGAACTGGCGAACCGAAGTCACTTTCGGAACCATACTTCCTACAGCTAACATGTGTCCAGTCCAGCGGAAACGCGCAGCGCAAACGAACCTGAGCTGCTATACCGAATCCCCCGCTGGCCATCGGGGACCGAGTGGTAAGGCCATGATCCGCAGGGGAACAGATCACTCATTCTTCCATTAGGGACAGGTGCACGAACGACAACTCCAAACGTCACACATCCGCCGCCTACCCCACAGATATGGTGGCACCAGCGAGATCCAATAAGGAAGTGTCGCAGCTGCTCCACTCCGCTGCGGTCTCATGAACTGAACTTCATTGCCTTCCCGCACGCAAAGCGAATGGGCGTTGTGCCGTGGGTCAGTTTCGGGGTGGGGAGCGAAGAGAGACCAGAAGAATGATTCATTTGGATCGACGAGCTTTTTCAGCCCAAAAACTCAGAATCAATGGAATGTCTGTCTATCCATGAACATCTATTCTATCTGTATATCTAGGGGATCTCTCTATACATATAGATTTTTTTTATGGAATGATATGATCGGCTAGCCGTAGCCGCATATCAGCTACGCTCAATGCGGGATTTCTGTTGGATCAGATCTTTTGGGAAGCTTTTGGACCTAGCGAAAAGGGCTCTAAGCCTTCACGTAAGCAAGCGCAAGAGAAGCGGAGCACGAAGCTACCTCTTCCCCCGACCGACTAAAATACAACAGTCGCGACCTACTTTGATTCAAAAGAAAGGCGAAGGGTTTGGCAACAAGCAAACGGCTTTCTATCATAGTTGCAAGGGTTCCAAACCTTAACTACTTAAGTACCAAAGGCTGTTTTCGGTTGGTTTCATAATGGGGTTGTTCACTACAAGCTATCAGCGCTCAGCGCTATCTTAGATTGAACGTTGACTTATCTTATTGCCGTTCAATCTCTAAGGCGGGTTTCCGCTGAGAACGGAATAGTGTTTGTATCCAAAGGTGAACAAAGCCCTAGCTTCTAGAGTTCGCTGCTTTTCCCAGGCCGGAGAAGGGCTTATACTGCTCGCCTTTGTTTGATATGTTCATTCAGTACCAATACAAACGAAAACTACACCAAAGTGGAAGGGCCAGTATAGAAGCTAGAAGTAGCTAGCCTATAGTAGTCGGCCTAACCAAAGCCTCACGACAACATAAAATTAGCCTTATGAATTGAATCTTAAGTAGGGGGCTTAGCCCGCCCGCCTATCAATCAAAGAGGCTGAGAGTAAGCGTAAGCTCACCCGGAAGCTCGAAGAGCTTCCCTTCATTCGCTTCGCGGGAGACGCACAGCACATAGCTGGAAGTCAGAGGGCCCATACTATCTGCCTAACCCTTCGCTCTGAGGGACCGTAGATCGGAAAGCGCCTTCTAAACCACCCCATTCATCCAAAAGAGAAGGGAAGGGGCCTATGTATTTGCATGACCCCTGCAGATTTCACCCTATCTATACCCGGATCCACTCCCCTAGCGGTCCTGCCACCACGCCGCAGAACGGGAGCTCGTGTGGAACCTTTTATTCTGGCGTAACAGCGGTAGAACGTAACAAAATATTACGGCCGCCTAACATAGGGGACGGAGGTACGGTAAACTCGGCCAAAATATGAGACCCAAAGGGACCGGTGCGCATAATCCTATCCTATCCGAGTCTGAGTCCGAGTCCGAGTTTACCCCTTGCACTTCGGACAGCCGTCCATAGCATCATAAGGAGGACCCCCTTTCGAGGTACAAAAAGAGTACGGTACATAGGAGGTTGGTCTTTCTCAACGTGGTGTATAGCACGAAAAACCTTTCGATACAAGATAGGGCCGTTCACATGAAAGAAAAAAATGAATCCTTTCTTATCTTCTTTCCCGAGAGGGAAAGAGAAAGAGGGTCTTATGGAGGGAGGGGGGAGGGAAAAGGGTTGGGCCTACCTATCCCGATAGGACCCCATAAAAGAACGGGAGATGTTGAGAGGTTCCATATTGCCGAGATGAAGGATAGCACTTCTGTACGTGATCGTAGTATGTCACGTCGTCTCGTCCCCGCTGCATCGAAGAGTACCTATGCACTATGTTCCGGTTCACTGATAAGGAAGATAGCGTTGGGGTGGGGGTCTACGATGTGATACTAAAGTATGACCGGGGGAGATACATGTTAACTATGGGTAGGAAGCAGGAACCATTATGTAAAAAATTGCGGGGGGTTACAGATCTTTTATACTACCATCGATCGACAGAGCGGAACGACCAGAAAAAGAAGTTAAGTTAGAAAGCCGTATGATAGGTGGTAACTATCTTGTACGGTTCGGGGGGTAATCGGCGTACTCCGATCAGTGGGGGGGAATCTTTGGCTCTATCGAACATACAGGGAATTGGAGGTAGCATTCTACCGATGTCAAGTCATGGACTGGTTTCTTCAGCCCTTTTTCTATGTGTTGGTGTTCTATATGACCGACATAAGACTCGACTTGTTAGATATTACGGAGGTTCAGTGAGCACCATGCCGAATCTCTCTACCATTTTCTTCTCTTCCACTTTGGCCAATATGAGTTCACCTGGTACTAGCAGCTTTATCGGGGAATTTCTCATCTTAGTAGGAGCTTTCCAAAGAAATAGCTTAGTAGCCACATTAGCAGCGCTTGGGATGATTTTAGGCGCGGCCTATTCCCTTTGGCTATATAATCGTGCGGTTTCTGGGAATTTAAAACCCGATTTCCTCCATAAATTCTCCGATCCAAATGGCAGAGAAGTTTCCATATTTATACCTTTTCTTGTTGGAGGGGCGACCGTACGTTAAACTACCAAAGAAACTAGGGTAAACCAATATGATCATGACATTGTAGGTGCTTGCGATGGGACGGATGCGACTTCCCTCAGTTGGTTTGGGTGGCATAGCCCGTTGCATAAGTCCCCTCCTTTTTTTATCCATTTCTTTAGTCTTTAGGGAGCCAAAGCTTGACTTTACTAAACTAATAAATAAGGCTTGCGCTAGGCGCTTACCTTTTTTGGCTGTAGGGTTGGGGTGACTTTCTGGGTGAGACTGATAGAAAGAAAGGACGGGGGGAAACCATGCATGGTACTTCTCGACCCTGTCTCCGAGGGACAGTTGAACTAGCAACTCATGAATGCTGCCGGGTTGGATGAGCCAATAACTTAAAGGCGTTCAGTCTGTTTTTTGAGCAAGAATCACAGCCTTACCTTATCTTCACCATGATACGGACTCCAAGTTCTTATGGCAGAGCACGAGGAGATTTATCATCAATATGATGATTGGAATGGAAACCAGAAGCACGACTGGGGTCCTCGTGGTCCAAGATAATCAAACCATCAATAACAGTAACGTAAGCATGAGACTTTTTGCTAGTACCGGTGAACCAGATGGCCGCGGCGATGGAATCTGGGACGGAGGACTTGTAGTATCTCTCTAGATCTGGCAAAAGCGAAAGACCCCCTAACATAATTCGAATGGAGGCTGACCGCTGAGCCCACTCTGGCCTCGCGGGGCGGGCCCCTGTGGTTGCGAGCTGGAGCTGCCATAGCTTATGGCTATAGCAATGGGAGGGCCCCAGCAGAGACAAAAGTAAGGATAACGAGCGCTCCGCCCGCCAAACGGGCGGCAGGAGCAGCGGGCAAGTGCTTGGTAAGCCAACAGCCCAGTGAACCGGGCGGGGCACTCGAAGAAAGGGGGGCACACTGAGCAAGTACGAGAAATTAGCCCCGCTCCACTTTCTTAAAAGCAAGGACCACTACGGGAGGTCAAACCAAGGATCTATGGAAGTGGGGGCTCGTCCCCGGTCAATATTGGATCAAACAATAGGGGGCCGTAGCACTGACCTCTTTTTTTTATTGATTCAATACAATAGGGGAAAAGATCGTACAGTTCCCTACCGAGACAAACTCTCAACGGATCCTCCGCGCGCTGGGAATACCTCTTCCGTGCATCTTTCTCGTGGCGGGAACAGAACAATAGGGAAAGACCCGGCCCAGGGTGAGCTTTATTTATTGTTGAGAGACTAAGAATATTCAAAGATGCTTACAACAACAACAACATTCAAACCCATCTCAAGACATTTCATAAGAAGTAGACATGTTATTTAGAACACTATCTTCCCTAAATGCATCAATAATATAGAGGAAAGTAATAGTTAAAAGAAAACTTATTAGTCCAGCAGCAGGTAAACAATTGATCTTAAGAGCTAAAAAATGCATTTATGCTTCAAAGTAAATTTCAGATTAAAAAAGCTTAATTCCAGTTGCTAACATTTAGGTCGTACTTTAACCATATTATTACTTATCACAACCTAAAGAATAAAAAATGAAATCCCACCAATAACTACTCAAATAAAATCAAGCTAAACATGTATCATTCAAAAAAAATAAAAGAAACATAAGAAATAAAAGACGACTCATTCGAATAAGACCAATTGGCATTGGCCATAGAAAGAAGGGATGAAAGGCATAGAATAGGAGGGTGGTACCTTCTCAGAGGCAGAAAATTTAGGACAAGATGAGCTAGCAGCGATGAAGCTTCCACCACCAAAAGCTCGGCGACACCCAGTTCGAAAGAGAGTTAAGTTTTTGGTTCCCGATCAATTTTGAGGGACTTGGAGTGCTTTCTTATGGATTTTTTTAATTGAAAAATCTATATTTAAAGGATGAACTAGTGTAAGATTTAGAGTCTTTGCACCCTATTTCATAATTTCGAAAATCCATCCCCCCCTCTTCCTTCAGATGACTCGAAAAGGGACCTTTTATAAAAGGAAAATTAGTGTTCAAATTGGAGGGAAGATCCGAATGAAATTCAAAATTCAAAATTCAAATATCTTTTTGGATAAAAAATATGTTGAATTGGTACCAAATTTTCAATAAAAATGGATGAATTTGAAGCAACGTGGATGGTAGATGATCTACCAAAGCTTCTTGAAACTAATACGTGGCTTAAATCCAACGAGCCAAGGACCAAAATAGCGGAGGATCCATTCCTTGAGTGCGCTATTTGTCTGCTGACTGGAGAAGAAGAAGACGTGTTTGGTGTACGCATATGTGCACAGTTGTTGTCTTGCTTTTTGGGAATAACGAATTGGGAAAGGGCTTATTTGGATACTAATTTATTAGGCTGCTATGTGTATGTAATATTTTAGGGGAAAAAGAATGGGCGGTTGTATTTTATTTTTATTTTTTTATGGGAACAGACCCTACACGAGGCTCCCACCTCTCGTGCACAGTCAGGGGTTGAGCAACACCCCCAAGTCTTAACATAAATAACAAAAGTAAAAATACAAGGAGGGGGACATAAAACCTTACCTCCGATCCTATGTTGGTTCATAAGTCGGCTAACCTACTAAGGTTGGCTAACTCATCCCCGAAACAAAAAAGGGCTAACTATAACTAGAAAGCAGTAAACCTATGAGAGGACTCCTCCCGGTACAAATCGACTAATAAAGCATAAATGAGGGAGACTCTCCCCTTCCATGAGAAAACAAGAAAGTAGCCTACACTAGTCCTATTCAAATATGCTACGACTCAGGCATAGCTACATTGAGGAAGAACAAGTATACAAACCTTCTATCTCGCATGGGTTGGGGAAATTCTTTTCATCTTTGCTCTTTTTAGACATGTCGTACCAAGTAGGTCCAAGGAAATTTGCAGCAACAACAATCGCAGCTAAGGGGGATGAAATGATAGGAAGTAGATGTAGCCATAGCAGCCAGCTTGCTTGGGAAGAGTTCCAAGGCTGCATCCCTGGCTTAAATGTTTGACAGAAGGTGCCTTGCACTTTGTAAGGGTCCATTGTTGCTATTTGATATGTCTGCACATCAGCAAGTAAACAAGCAAAGAGTTCCAGGTGGATGTTGTATAATCAGCATTGTGTTTATTGGAGCTCCGTCTTCTTGTCTTCTCATCAATGAAAACAGTCAAGGAGTTCCAAAGGACTTGTATGGAAGGGGGCTGCTGCAGGTGTTTAATGAATGCAACAGGTATGCATGGAGAGTTGATGGGAATATGTGAGGCCCTTGCAAATGTGGTTGTTATGTCCCTTTGTATGTGACTTTGTTTACCTGCACAAACAAGCAAACAAGGAACCAAACAAGTGTGATAGTTGTGGGGGTTGTTGCAAACCTGTAGACAGTTTCTTGTTGCCTCCAAAGGAGTCTTGGAGTACCTGCACAGATAAACAAAACCAACAAACCACACTGCTGTAACTATTAACTTGTATTTGTTCCTTGTCTGTTGCAGGTTGGTGGAGTTATTGCTGGGGTGTGTTGATAATAGATAATGTGGATGGCAAGATGAGTGTGCTGCTCCATAGAAGCCCCAGGTTACTGCAGCCCCTATAGCATTTCTAGAGAGGGTCTGCCATCTGGATGACTGGAAGGAGTGCATCCGGAATGTAAGGAATGCTGAAGGGAATAGATGAGGCCCCTGCATGTGGGTCTGTTGTCTTCCTTTGTTTGAGGCTTTGTAGACCTGCACAAGAAGTAGCAAAGGACCCAAACAAGTATGGAAGCTGTTGCAGACCTGTATGCAGCTCCTTGTTGCTTCCAAAGACAAAAAGCAAAGAGCTGCAAGATTCTTGTGATGCTGAATTGTTGCTGCAGGTATTTCATAAGAGAAATTGGCCTGGAAGGAGGGCTGATGTGTTAATGAATTCCTAACATAGTAGGTTGTTGTCTCCATGTTATTGCCTTTTATTTGCCAAGGTGCCCCTGATGCTATTGTTTCTACATATAGACCATCAATAGAATACAAACATCCAACCAAACAGAATAACCAGTAGGGGACATATGAAGTCCTCTTAGTGGGGATTTTTGATTTGATGGTTGTATCTGTGATGACCTCTATGTATTTGTTGTTAAGGCCTGTTGATGTATCACTCCAGCAACCTGCAATAATACAACAAGCAAACCCAGGCAAGAAAGGATTTACACAAGCTAGCAAAAAGGAAAAGACCTGAAAGTGTGCTTTGGAGACTGTTAGCTTTGTCCAAGTCGCTCGACTAACGTCTCCAATTATCCGTTTGAGTTGAAACTTCATGAGGTCTGCACTTATAGCCTTTTCTTTACACCTGAAAAATTTAAAGGCTTTTTGCCCAAGTTGGAAGTTCCAAACAGCAAAATGCTTTCTCTTTATGCTTAAGGCAGCTGATTTTTTCAAGGTCGCTCGCCTAACGTCTCAAATTATCCGTTTGGGCTGAAACTTCTTGGGCCTTGTCAAAATAGTATGTGCTGCAATCCTGCAAAGTTTTGAGTCCATGGTGCAGGTCCACATGCTGCAACTCACCCTGCACATCTTACCCTGCTGAAGCTTAGGTACAGATATTGCAGGGAGGGTGTTGGCCTGAATGAGAGGCTGACTATTTGGTAAAGTCCTAGCATGCCAGGATGTTGCTTCTTTTTTGTTGAGGTAACTTGAACCTATAGAGACAATTGACAAGAAGACAAACAAGGAGGATAGATGCACAGGCTGCTGCAGGTTCTTTTGTAGCTCTAAATTACTTCCATAGTAAAGGAGGTTAAGATGCATGTTGGTGCAAGTTACTTCCAAGAGGGGACCTTTAGTTGTGATCAGGATCAGCTCCTTAAGGTACCTGCACCCACCAACAGAAACAGAAAAACACACATACAAACAATTCTGCAAGTTATAGTAACTACTACTAATGACTTGTAGGTGTTCCCTGAGTGTTGCAAGTTGGTGGATCTGTTGCTGGAGGGTGTTGTTGTTGAGGAAGGTAACAGGCAAGCTGAATTTGCAGTACAAAGGATTCCCTATGCAGGATCCTGTTGCTGCTGTAGTGTAGCATATGCAAGTGATGTTGCTGAGATGCTGCAGGTCTATGGTAGGTTGTTGGTCCAAGAATTCCAATCTCAGCTGCTGAAACTCCAATACCAGGCTCAAAGCTTCATGATACCTGCACCAGATAAACAAACAAAAGGAAGAATCCCTTTGCTGATTCCTGTGTTGCATCTCTACAGCATTCTTGCAGCTCCAAGGCCATCTCCAAGTTATCCATTGGTTCATTTTGCAGCTGCTGTGCCAAGAAGCAAACCTCACCTGGCTTGCAGTTGTTTGTTCCCTTTTTCCAAATCTGCTGGTACCTACACAATCAAGCATGAAAAGAAAAAAGAAACTATCTACTCTAATCCTTACCTCTAGGGGTAGGTTGATTGCTCTAGGAAGGCAATAAACAAGGGAGACTCTCCCCTTTACAAAACTCCTAACTATGAATTTATACATAGGGAGTTCTGTACTACTATTAATGGTATACAATTCAAGGAGGTTGTTTGATCCTCTTCAGTTTTGTCCTCCTAAAATTTGGCATCCCCATTTTGTCTAGGATGTAGTATCCTCTTGTTTCCTTAGGAAGCTGTTGAGCACTGTAGAATTGAACCATGATGTCTACACTGTGGCTATGCTTGGAAAGTGTATCTGCAACAAAGTTAGCTTCCCTATAGATGTGCTTGCATTTAAAGAAATCCAACATTATGATCAGCTCCTGCAGGTCTGTGATGTAATTCCTGATATTCCAGGGTGGTGTAATCTCTTGTTTTAGCCATTTCACAAGTAATTCAGAGTCAACCTTCAGTAGGACCCTGCTTTAGCCATGTTGAATGCACCAAGTGATGCCCAGAAGTACAGCCTGTACCTCAGCTTGGTTGTTAGAACCAACTCCAAGTGGTGCAGCAAATGCATAAAGGAGGTTTCCTTTGTGGTCTCTTAGGATGCCCCCAGCTCCAATTTTCCCAGGATTATTCAAAGCACTTCCATCAGTGTTAAATTTAACCACATTGTAAGTTGGTTTGTGCCAACTAACTTGGGTGATTTTCAGCTCCTGACTGCAGCTTTCCACCATAATTATTAGCTCCTTCCAGTCACTTGGCCAGCTAAGGTAAGGGAAAGCTGTGAAGATCAGCATGTAAAGTTCTTTGATAACTGAGAACTTCACTCTAGTACTGCTTGACTTTTTTCCTCCATATTTGCTAGCACATCTGTTCTTCCATAGATTCCAACAGATGAATATGGGGGTAGCTTGCATTAATAGTTTATGGACTTCATTATTTGGTTTAACCAACCACCATTTCATCAGAGTGCTCCTCATGGGGCTGCTGCTGTGATGTATACCCCAACAATCAGAGAAATAATTCCATATATGTCTAGCCATGTGTCCTGAGATGAATATATGATCTATATTATCCCATCCTGACCTGTAGCAACAAGAGCACTGAATAGGTGCATGACCAAATTTCTCAATACTTTCATTAGTGGGCAACTTGCTTCTGAGAGTTCTCCAACTAGAAAGGATATCTTAAAAGGTATATTCTTATGCCATACATAAGTGTCAGTCATGGTTTTGTTCCTTTTTGGCCTGATCTTGTTCCAAGCTGAAGCACAAGTGAAGTTTCCATCTGAGGTCAGCCTCCAGTAGGCTGTATCTGGGATGTTAGGTTGATACTTGAAGGAAAAACTAAGAATCTTCTGTATCAGATGCTGTGGTGCATGTTGCCTCACCTTCTCTTCATCCCATTCTCCATTATTCAGGAACTTGGAGACAGTGGTATTGTTAAGTCTAGGTAGACAGTCTTTGTGATAAGCTAGGGGGCCAATTCCTAGCCAATCATCCCACCAAAAACTGCAAGAGCCTGAGTTAAGGTGCCACTGTATATGAGGCTCAATCTCAGCTTTGTTTGTCATCATGTGTTTCCACATAATTGATTGACCAGTGTCCCATTTCTTGATTACTGGATTTGCCCTTTGGCAATACTTGGCCCTCAGAAAGCTCCCCCATAGAGTCTTCTTAGACCTGAAACTCCACCATTGTTTATATTGCATTGCTAGGCAGACATCTTTCAAATTTTTCATGCCAACACCTCCTTCATCTGTTGGGTAGCTGAGGGTCTCCCATGATGCCCAATGGTATTTTCTTTTTTCTTTGTCCCATCCCCAAAAGAAGTCTGCTATTAGGGATTTTATTTGTTTGAGTGTAGTGGAAGTTGGAATCACAGCAGATAAGAGATGAATTGGGAGGGACTGCAACACATACTTCACAAGAGCAGCTCTCCCCCCATAACTGAGAATTTTGGTATGACATCCTCTAATTCTGGATGTTACTTTGGACACCATACTAGTAAAGTATATGATCCTTTGACCTCCAATATATAAGGGGCAACCCAAGTAAGTAATAGGGCCATGAGTTGTTTTGAAACCAGTGGTAGAAGTGACCCTTTCAGTGATCTCAGGATCAGCATTCAGAGGGATCATGCACTGACTCTTTTGTGTGTTAATAAGATGGCCTGAAGTCTGCTCATACACTTCCAGTGTCTTCATGATCAGCTTGAGAGAGTAACTACATGTTGAAGTGAAAATGATTATATCATCAGCAAAGCTCAAATGATTAATCAATGGACCTTTCTTCTCTATGTGGAAACCTTTGTACAAATAGTGTTGATGAAGATTATTGAGCATTCTTGATAGTACCTCAGCACCTAAAATAAATAGGGCTGGGGATAGTGGATCTCCCTGTTTGAGGCCTCTTGTAGAGTGGAAGAAACCATCCCTACCTCCATTCACAATAACTGAATACCAGTTATTAGCCATAAGTCTCCAAACCATGTCAATAAATACTTCTCCAAATCCAAACCTTCTCATGACTAGACATATAAATGCCCAGGACACCCTGTCATAGGCTTTGGCCATGTCTAATTTGATCACAACATTATCTCCAAGCTTTGGTTTTTTAATGTTATGAGTGATTTCCTGTGCCAACATAATGTTTTCAGATATACTTCTTCCCTTAACAAAACCTGACTGATTTTCAGAGATCAGTTGAGGAAGAATAGGAGCAAGTTTGAGACATAGGATCTTTGAAATAACTTTATTGGTGAAGTTACTTAGTGATATAATGGGTGGTTGTATACGTTATTGAGTTGTGGGTTTTGTATGAAGTTGAGTATATGGGTTGGGGAAATTGGACACGTGGAGGTGTATGTGTAATGTAAGGATGGGAAAAGTGGGTTATTGTATGTTTCTAGAAATTGGAATTTAGTAGGGCTATTTGGCATTATAGGAAATTGGCATTATAGGAAATTGGAGTTAGGTTGGTTAAGAATTTAAGTTAGCTTGGTATTGTAGTTGTATATTGTTAGGTGTTGTTGGTGGTGGGAAGGCTGCTAAAAATTGGGGTGATGTGGTGTTGCTATTGTAGTAGTGTAATGGTTAATAGTGGGAATTGAGTTTGTACAGGTGGGGAGTGAAATTCGACACATTAGAGTGGTAGTATAGAAAATTGGCTTTTAGTTTGTATGTTTTTGTATATGATAAGCAAGTGGGTTGAGTTGGGTTATGTTGTGAATAGGATTGGGGTAAAAAGTGATTAGATTTGCAATTTATAAAAAGGGTACATGGTTTTAGTTATGGCCAATTGAATTAAGAAATTGGCCATATTAAATTTAATTAGGAAATTCGGCTAACATAAATAAAATAAGATGAATTAGCATTAATTAATTAACAAGCTTCTGAATTTTAACAAAATAAAATTATTTTATAAATTATAAACTAACTAATTTAAAAATATAAGCTACTAGTTAAACTAAACTAATTAACATAATTTTTAGATAAACATAAAATATTTTTGCGGCAATTTTTGAATTATCGTAAAATTACTTTAAAATAACTTTTAAATATTTTGGAGTTTGCAAACAAATTATTTTAAAATTGAAGAAATTCGATAACTAATATATATTTGTGGAGGGTCAAAATTGGATGTCAACAACTGTCCCTTTCTTTGAATAGGATCGATGAAAGAGATCCTGGACAAAGAAAATTGACAAATCCAATTTTAGCAGACTACATCTTCATATTTTTGAAAGGGATTTGGTACGGACATTAGGATGTTATGGCCGAACTCCGGTATCAAATTTTCTACATATCTCAGGTTATATTAGAACTTAGGCCACTGATAGTTCAAGATTCTTGATTTGGCACACGATTTATTTTTAAAACAAATGTTCTCCTGACGTCAAATTATGAAGATACCAAAATACTCAGAAATAATTTTGAGGGTAATTACTCAGAAATAATTTTGAGGGTAATGTTGGAGTATAGTCGAGTTTTCAATATAGAGCCCACCTAGTTGAGTTTTCAACATTGAGCCCGCCTACATATCCCTAAACTTGGGGATTGTTTGTAGTTTGACTCAATCAGTTGAAAAGAAAATCTCTTATTTTATGATAACCTTCGATTGGGAGGAATAACAAATAAATCGAGTATGAAAAAACATATTTGCAACCTCTTAGCCATGAATGTGGTTCACTTCACACCCATAATTAAGAACTTACACGAACATAATTTCCACAACTCTTGAAGCATTATCTCTCGGATTGGAAAAATTGCTTCCGATGAGAGTTGAAGTTTTTCGAATGCAAAGATGAAACTGATAGACTCCAAGAAATGCCTTCTGATAGGGGTGTGTCTTGATTGTGGTGGAAGTCACTCCTCAGCTCGCATCCAAAGAGTTTGATATTCCTCTTCATACTATATCCTAGTTTGCTGCTAAGAAAAAGTTTCACGTTGTGCTGCATCCTTTTTGATGTCGTCCGCACATGTGGTTTAATTGAGAATTCAACCTCTTGGATGCACTCGGCAAAGACTGAGATAAAACTCATTTGTAGAAAATGTAATTTAAATAGAAAAGTAGCGTCGTTACTATGTACACATGTCAACCTCCTCTGATTTTGACGTAGAGCAAACAAAACACACTTCCTAAGTTGATGTTATTAATAATATATTTGTTGATAGCCAATTTCTTTCAATTTTGATGCAATATGTGATGAGTTGATATGATAAAATATGATGATGAATTTATATGATGCAATACGATGATGAGCTGATATGATGCAATATAATAATGGTCTTTCGGCAATGGTATGATAATGATGATGGCCCTCTTGGCAATGATAATAATAATAATAATGGCCCTCTCGGCAATAATATGATAATAATGATGACTCTCTCGGCAATGATAATGCTAATGATGATGGCCCTCTCGACAATTATATGATACTGATGATGGCCCTCTTGGCAATAATATTACTACTTCCGATAATATAATAAGAATGGCCCTCTTGGCAATTACCACTTCTGGTAATATAATATGAATGACCCTCTTGATAATAATATTATCACTTCTGGTAATATAATATGAATGGCCCTCTTAGAAATTACCACTTCCGATAATATTATATGAATGGCCCTCTTAGCACTAATATTATCACTTCTGGTAATATAATATGAATGGCCCTCTTGGTAATAATATTACCACTTTCGGTAAGATAATATGAATGCCCTATTGGCAATTACCACTTCCAGTAATATAATATGAATGTCTCTCTTGGCAATAGTATTACCAGTTTTAGTAATATAATATGAATGGCCCTCTTGGCAATAATATTATCACTTTCGGTAATATAATATGAATGGTCCTCTTGATAATAATATTACCACTTCCGATAATATAATATGAATGGCTCTCTTGACAATAATTTTACCACTTCCGATAATATAATATGAATGGCCCTCTTGGCAATGATGTCATAATGATGATGATGTCCTATTGATAGTATGATGATGCTTCATTAGTAGGAATGATGATGCTCTATGGATAGGATGATGATCGATATCATTCAGATGTTGATATTTAATCGATTTTTGGCATGATAGTGGATATTTTGGTTAGTTGAGCTTTAAACCCTCTTTGGTATTTGATACGACTTACGTATGCCCAATAGACGTCTTTGACACTGGAAAATATAATTTAACGTCATTATAGATGCTTGCATGCTTTGAAAGTAGCTCTTTTGCCTGTTCTTCTACTCAAAAGGAAACAAGTATAGACACATTATCTTTCTAACTAATAAACGAGTAAAAATCTTAGGAAAATTCTTGAGAATGTGTACAAAGTGCTTGATCACTTCGACATTAGTGCATGAATATCATTCTCATTTTCGAACACTTTATATTCGTTGTGGCTCATGGTTTGCTGGGGATTTGAAGGAGGCATTGTTGCTCATATTTTGAACGGCTTCTTTTCGTCTGATTAATCCTAATGACTTTCCTTTTTTCACAAAAAACTATCACTTTTGAAAACTCTTTGTTTTTTTTACTTCTTTGTACTTGCTGAACGGAGGGATATGATGATCCTTTATAAATCTGCATCCACAGAAAATTTATTTGTTTTGAATGAATTGATATGTGTTGAATTCTCTATTTGTTTGCTCCTTGTCTTGCTATCTTCGGTTCCTTGCTCTGATTCCCCACTTCTCCTTAGATATAAAACGAAAATATATTTATGCAAAAAATATTTTATATATTAAAATCTTTTAAGAAAGATGAGTTTTTGAAAATCAATTTGTAAAGGTTCACTGCCAGATGTCATGTCACGCATAACTTAGATAAATATCCTTGGTTTAAAGCTTTAAGCATGTCAGATAGCTCGTTAGGAGAATTTTGAGAATACTTGAGGGTTGAAGTTGGAAAGTTCTGACATAGCTGAAAATTTTTGTAGTTGACTCTGAACTCTGATGGTGCTAGAGATTGTTGAGGTTGACATTAAATTTCTAGTAATGTTGGGGATCATTTGAAGCTAGTCTTGAACTTTTGAAGCTGACTAAAACCTTTAGATGATGCTAAAGGTCATTTGTAGTTAGCTTTAAATTTCTTATCATGTTGAAAATATTTTTTTTTTTTTTTTTTTTTTTTTTTTGGGAACAGACCCTACACGAGGCTCCCACCTCTCGTGCACAGTCAGGGGTTAAGCAACACCCCCAAGCCTTAACATAAATAATCAAAATAAAAATACAAGGAGGGGGACATAAACCTTACCTCCGATCTTATGGTGGTTCATAAGTCGGCTAACCTATTAAGGTCGGCTAACTCATCCCCGATACAAAAAGAGACTAACTATAACTAGAAAGCAGTAAACCTGTGAGAGGACTCCTCCCGGTACAATTCAACTATGAAAGCATAAATGAGGGAGACTCTCCCCTTCCATGAGAAAAAAGAAAAGTAACCTACACTAGTCCTATTCCAACTATGCTACGTACCAGACATAGCTACATTGAAGAAGAACAAGTATACGAAACTTCTATCTCGCATGGGATGGGAAATTCTTTTCATCTTTGCTCTTTTTAGTCTTGTCGTACCAAGAAAATCCAGGTGAAATATGCCTTTGTATCAGTATCATGATTACCAGCTAAGGAGGCTGAAAGGATAGGAAATATATGGAACTATAGTAGCCAACAGCCTTTGATTTGTTGTGGAAGAAAGTGTAGCTGTGCACCTGCACAGACAGATAAAACCAGAAACATGCACAAGCAACCAAGTCTGGAGGTTGCTGTACGTGGGTGTGTTGGTTTTGGCCTCTGTTGTTGCTGATGCTGTTGAACTTCATCTTTCAATTCTGCACTTTCAGCTTCAGCTCTGTGGTTGAGTTGTTGTTTGGTGTGTGGCTGAGTAGTTGTTTGGTGTTGTGTTTCCACAGTATGTATATGGAGTTGATGGAGGTGTATCATTCTACAGCTACTCATGATATTGTTGTTGGTTCTTGGATGTTGTCTCTGAGGGTGTTGGAGTTCCTTCTGGGTTCCACTGTTGCCTGTATCTCCAACAACCATTAGCTTGTATTTGTTCCTTGTCTGCTTCAAGTTGGTGTAGCTGTTGCAGCTGTTGATGGAATGCATCTGATATGTATGGAGAGGTGATCCATGCTTTAGTATCCAGTTGTTTACAATTATGAGGATCTGCACCTGCACAGACAAACAACAACAAAAACAACAAACCCAAGGCTGCCAATCTGCAGGTTCTGATGGCTGCAGTCTCCCTAGGCTGCTTGTTGGTCTTTGTTATGAGGTGGTTAGCCTTCTTGGAGTACCTGTACAGAAAAACAAAACAAACAAACTTGTATATGTTTCTTGTCTGCTGCAGGTGGATGGAGTTGTTGCTGGGGTGACTGCTCTTGGGGCTCAATGCAGCTTCAAGGAGGAAGCTGCAGCTGGGGTACTTGCATAAATCAAAACGACTGCACCTCACAACTAAGGGGATCTGCAGGCTGCTGTACCCATGTTCCTTGTGTGCTGCCAGTTGGTAGAGTGTTTGCTGTGGTGTGTTGATGTTAGAGAGTGTGGATGTCCCTAAGAAAAAACAATCAGCCAAAGACAAACAGCCAAACAAACACAAAAACCAGAAGGAAGTTGCATTTCTGCATAGTCCTTGTGGAGGCCTCTTAGTAATTGTTTTGGTATTTGTTTTGGTGGTTGTAGCTGTGATGTGTTCTATGTAGGTGTTGGGAAGACATGTTGATGAGTCCATCCTGACATCTGCATCTACACAACAAACAAGAACCAGCAAGAAAGGAGCTGAGGTTAATAGAAAAGATCTCAAACAAGTGTGCATCTTCTTGTTGCTTCCTTTGTGATTAGGTTGCTTGTTGGTGTCAGTTACACAAGAATGGATGTCCTTTGTTGTGATCAGGTTCAAATTCTTGTAGTACCTGCACAGACAATCAAAACCAACAAACCACACAACCCAAGAAATCTGCATGCTGCTGTAACCAATAGTAGTACTATTAGGTTGTATTTGTTCCTTGTCTGCTGCAGGTTGGTGGAGTTGTTGCTGGGGTGTGTTGATAATAGAGAGTGTGGTTGACCAGCTGAGTGTGTTGCTCCATAGAAGCCCCAGGACATTGCATCCCTCATAGCAGTTCCAAAGAGGGCCTGCATAAGTGGACAAAGGCCATGTCCAAAAAGATGGAGAAGAACAAGGCCAAATACTGGATTGGATGTTATGGGATTGTGTCTGTGAATTCCTGGTGATCAACTCCAATTTCTGATGGAATAGCTCCCCAGTTTTTGATGTCCCTAAGCAAAAACTAACAGCCAAATACAAACAACCAAACAACCACAAAATCCAGAAGGAAGTTGCTGCTCTGCACAGTCCTTGTGTAGGACTCTTAGTGATGGCTGCAGGTTCCCTAGGCTGCTTGTTGGTCTTTGTTTTGAGGTGGTTAGACTTCTTGGAATAGCTCTCCAATTTCTGATGGAATAGCTCTCCAGTTGTTGATGTACCTGCAGCTACACAACAACCAGGAGCCAGCAGGACAGGGGTTGCACAATGGGCTGCTGCAAGTGTTGAGCTTTTAGAGAGTTCATGGATGGAGTGGAGAAACTGCTGAAGGTTTGTGTGCAGCTCCAATTTTGTGTTGGAGCATGCTTCACAGAACAGAGGATCCTCTCTTGTGATCTGGTTCAAGTTGCTTGTGTGTGGCTCCCCATTAGTTATTGCACCTAAACAAAAACAAACAAAGGAATACATACAACCAAACAAGTACCAAAAACAATAGGGGGCTCCATTTCTGCACACTCCTTTTGTTTCAGTCATGGAGAGTCCTGTAGCAGTGTTGTCCTCCATGTATTTGTTGTTAGAGCATGCTGGTGTATATCTCCAATAACCTGCAATTACACAGCAAATAACCAAAGACAAGCAAGGACCTGTACAGGTTAATAGAAGAGAAAGGATCTCAAAGAGAGTTTTGGAGCCTGTTAGCATTTTCCATGTCGCTCGACTAACGTCTCCTCTTATCCGTTTGAGCTGGAACTTTCTGAAGTTTGCATATATATTCTCTCCTTTATCCATGCAAAGTTTGAAGGCTTGTTTCCCAAGATGGAGCTTCAATTTAGCAAAATTCTTCCTTTTTAACTTTAAGACAGCTGACTGTTTCAAGCTCGCTCGCCTAACGTTTCTAATTGTCCGTTTCGGCTGAAATTTCTTGGGCCTTGTCAAAAAAACATAAGCTACAATCCTGCAAATTTTGGGAGCCTTTGGACAGGCCCACATGATACCCCTCACCCTGCACCTGCTGCCCTGCTGAGGCTTAGAGGCTGCAGGGGGTTTGGAGGATGTATTTGTGCTCTTCTCTATGTATTTGTTGTTGAAGAGTGCTACTATATCACTCCAAACACCTGCAGTAATACAGCAAACAAACCCAAACAAGACATAATATACACAGACTAGCAATAGAGAAAGGACCTCATTAAGAGCCTTGGAGACTGTTATCATTTTCCAAGTCGCTCGACTAACGTTTCCAATTCTCCGTTTGAGCTGAAACTTTATGAAGGTAGTATATATATCCTCTCCTTTAGTCCTGCAAAATGTGAAGGCTTGTTTCCCAAGTTGGAGGATCCAAATTACTAAAGACCCTCTCTTTATGCTTAAGGCAGCTGAATGTTTCCATGTCGCTCGCCTAACGCCTCCGATTATTCGTTTGGGCTGAAACTTTTTGGGACTTGTCAAAATATTATATTCTACCATCCTGCAAAGATTGGGGGCCATTGGACAGGTCCATATGTTACTCCTCACCCTGCACCTGCTGCCCTGCTGAAGCTTAGCGGTTGCAGGGTGTTTGGAAGTTGTTTTTGTGCTCTTGTCTATGTATTTGTTGCTGAGGAATGCTAATATATTACTCCAGACACCTGCAATAATACAGCAAACAAGCCCAAACAAAACATAATATACACAGACTAGCAATAAAGAAGGGACCTCAGTAAGAGCTTTGGAGAGTGTTATCATTTTCCAAGTCGCTCGACTAACGTCTCCAATTATCCATTTGAGTTGAAACTTTATGGAGTTAGCATATATATCCTCTCCTTCAGTCCTGCAAAGTTTGAAGACTTTTTTCCTAAGTTGGAGGGTCCAAATTACTAAAGACCCTCTCTTTAGGCTTAAGGCAGCTGAATGTTTCCATGTCGCTCGCCTAACGCCTCCAATTATCCGTTTGGGCTGAAACTTCTTGGGACTTGTCAAAATAATATATTCTAACATCCTGCAAAGTTTGGGGGGCATTGGACAAGTCCACATGCTACTCCACACCCTGCACCTGCTGCCCTGTACCATCCTGCTAAATCCTAAATCTATTGGTAAGGAGATTATCCTATAAGAGCAGTAAATTAGGGAGACTCTCCCTTTTTCAATGGACCTAATTATCATTATTAATATCAGTTAATAACTCAATGTATGAAGAAGTTCCTTCAATGTGGTTGATTGATCTTCTTCATCTTGGTTCTCCTGAAGCTAGCCATGCCAGCTTTGTCCATTTTGTAATGTCCCTTGGTCTCTCTTGGAAGCTGCTGAAAGCTGTAGTAGTGTTGTGTATAGCTTTTCATGTGGCTTTCCTTTGAGAGTGAATCTGCAGTGTAATTAGCTTCCCTAAAGATATGACTGAACTGGAAATTCTCCAGTTTGCTAACCAATACCTGCAATTCAGTAGTATAAGCAACAATGTTCCATGGAGGTTTAGCCTCTTGTTTGAGCCACTTGATTAGAAGTTCAGAATCCACTTCAAGGGCTACCCTGTTGTATCCATGTTGTAGGCACCACTGAATACCAATAATTGCTGCCTGCACTTCATCTTGGTTATTAGAACCACAACCTAGTGGAGATGCAAAAGCATATATTAACACTCCATTATGGTCCCTTAGAATGCCCCCTGCCCCTATCTTCCCTGGATTGTTAAGGGCACTCCCATCTGTGTTTAGCTTGATCATTGTAGGCTGTGGTTTAGTCCAACATACTTTGGTTATTCTCAATTCATGTTGGCTTTTTTCAACCATGGTAACCAAATCTGCCCAATTACTTGGCAAATCAATATATGGATACACAGTGGAGATAAGCATATATAGATCTTTGGATATTGAGAATATTACTCTAGTTGCATTAGACTTCTTGCCCCCATACTTGCAGGCACATCTATTCTTCCATAGATTCCAACACACAAAAATGGGGGTGGCCTGCATTACTAACTTATGTAGCTCATTGTTAGTTTTGATTAGCCACCACCTCATCAATAGGTTTTTTAGATGAATGTTGCTGTGTTGCAGACCCCAGTACCCTGAGAAGTGCTTCCATATGTGTTGTGCAAAGTAACCTGATACAAAGATATGCTCTATATCATCAAGACCTGCTCTATAACAACAGGAGCATGCTGCAGGAGCATGTCCAAATGCTACTATTCTGTCATTTGTGGGGAGTTTAAGTCTGAAAGCTCTCCAAAGCAGAAAAGAGGCCTTGAAAGGAATACTATTGTGCCATATGTTGCTGTTAGTGGTTGATCTTGTCTTTTTCTTCCTTACCAACTCCCAGGCTGATGAACAAGTGAAATTACCATGAGAGTTAGGCTTCCAGTAAGCTTGATCCTGCATATTTGGATTGTAGCTGATGGGAGTGCTGAGAATTCTGTGCACCAGCTGAGGGGGTGCATGTTTTCTTACTTTCTCTTCATTCCATCCTCCATTTTCCATGAATTCTGATACAATAGAGTTATTCAATCTAGGGAGACTTTCATTGTGGTAAGCTAAGGGACCTACCCCTAGTCAATCATCCCACCAAAAGCTGCTTGTTCCAGACTTAATCCACCACTGTATATGAGGTTCTATATCCTTTTTGTTGCTCATCATATGCTTCCACATTAGGGACTGTCCTGTGTTCCACTTTTTAATGACTGGATGAGCCCTTTGGCAGTATTTTGCTTTAAGGAATTCCCCCCATAGTGTCTTCTTTGATCTGAAAGTCCACCACTGTTTGTATTGGAAGGATAAGCACACATCCTCTAATTTTTTAACACCTATACCACCCTCCTCATAAGGATAACTGAGAGTATCCCAAGAGGCCCAGTGATATTTTCTTCTTTCAGTATCCCATCCCCAAAAGAAGTCAGCAATTAGTCTTCTGATCTGATTCATGGTGGTCTTGGTAGGACTGATAGCTGACAGCAGGTGTATAGGAATGGATTGCAGCACTGTTTTCACCAAGGTGACTCTACCTCCATAGCTTAACATTTTAGTCTGCCATCCCCTAATCCTGCTTAGAACCTTAGAAACCATACTAGAGAAGTATATGATCCTTTGTCTTCCTATATATAGGGGGCAGCCTAGGTAAGTGATTGGGCCATGAGTGCATTTGTATCCTGTGATCATGCTGACCCTATCCACCACACCAGAGGGAGTATTCAGTGGCATCATGATTTGACTCTTATCTTTATTGATAAGTTGTCCTGAAATAGCTTCATACAGTTTAAGAGTTTTGGTAATCAGTGTAAGTGAGAAGTTGCTGGTAGATGTGAAAATGATCACATCATCTGCAAAGCTCAAGTGATTTACTTGAGGACCTCTTCTTTCCATCTGGAATCCTGTGTATAAATGATGGTGATGAAGATTGTTGAGAAGCCTAGACAGAACTTCAGCTCCAATGATGAATAAGGTAGGGGATAGGGGGTCTCCTTGCTTGAGTCCTCTTGTAGAGTGGAAGAAGCCATGCCTTGCACCATTAATGATGACTGAGTACCAATTGTTTGACATAATCCTCCAAACCATATCAATCAACACTTCTCCAAACCCCATTTTCCTCATGACCATACAAATGAATGACCAAGAGACCCTATCATAGGCCTTGGCCATATCCAGCTTTATCACCACATTATCCCCAGCCTTTGGTCTCTTAATATTGTGGATGATTTCTTGAGCTAACATTATGTTCTCAGCAATACTCCTACCTTTAACAAATCCAGATTGGTTATCTGAGATTAGCTGAGGCAATATAGGAGCAATTCTGATGCTTATCAACTTAGAAATGATCTTGTTAGTGAAGTTGCTGAGAGAAATAGGCCTGTATTCTGATAGGCTGTTGGGATGCTCATTCTTAGGAAGTAGAGCTAAGCATGCATGAGAAATAAACTTGGGAATACCATGTCCATTGAAGAAACACTGGACTAATCTCAGTAGGTCTTCACAGATGATATCCCAGCATGAATGAAAGAATTTCCCATTCATTCCATCTGGTCCAGCAGCTGATGTAGGGCTCATAGAAAATACAACTTTCTTCAGCTCATCCATAGTAGGTAAGGCTTGCAGGCTCTCATTCTGCTCCTCTGTAACCATCCTTGGAATGCACTTAAGAACATCTTCCCTGATCAGTCTCTCTTCTCCAGTGAATATTTTTTCAAAGTGTGCTGTGGCAGCTCTTGCAATATTGTCTTCACCTTGAATAGTATTGCCTTGTTCATCACTAATCTGATGGATGAATAACCTTCTTCTTCTTCCTCTGATAATAGCATGAAAATAGCTGGTATTGGCATCTCCATCTTTGAACCAATGAAGTTGACTTTTCTGCTTTAAGATAGCCTTCTCCATCTTCAGATATCTGATGTACTGAGCATTGATCTGATGTAGCTTGGACCTGTTCTCTTCAGTATTGTCACTGATTATTTTCTCTTCAGCTTGTCTCACCTGCTCTTCATATTCTTTTACTGAAGCAAAGATGTCCCCAAACTCATTTCTTGACCACTTACTAAGAGTATTAGAAACTCTTTTCAGCTTTTGTTGGAAGGTTCCCATTGGATTTCCTTCCACAGGATTATCCCAACATGCTTTTACAGTGCTAAGGAAATTGTCATTGTCTGTCCAGCAGTTTAGAAATTTGAAATACTTGATAACATTACCTTGTTTTGCCCTGCTTTCCATCAATAGAGGGCAATGGTCAGATCCTGTGGAGGCTAAGTGACTGACAGTTGTTACAGGCATGACTTCTAACCAAGAATCATTAACCATGGCCCTGTCAAGTCTTTTCCAAATTCTAGCATCTTTGTCCCTATTGTTGCACCAGGTGAACTTCTGCCCACAGAACCCCAGATCAGTGAGTCCACATGCTTCTATCACACTAATAAACTCAAAGCTCTTGTTCACATTATATGGCTGGCCCCCCATCGTTTCTTCAACATCTGTAATAACATTGAAGTCTCCAATGGTGCACCAAGGCTTCTCCTTACTGGAGAACTGCAACATCTTGTCCCATAAGTCTCTTCTCATGTAATCCTTGCACTTTGCATAGACAAAGGTAATGAGGTAGCTATTAGGACAAGCCACATGATTGATCTCACAAGTGATCTACTGCTCATCCTGGTCCAAAATGTTGCAGGCAATGTCTTTGTTCCAGAATAACCAGATTTTGCTATTGGAGTTGGACATAACATTATCCATACCTAGCTGAATTCTGTGGAACTGAATTTGAGATTTGTTGGAAAAAGGTTCCAGCACTGCTATGATAGACAGCTTATGAAAGTCTTTCAACCTTTGTAACCTATCAAGGGTCCCCTGAGTATCAATACTCCTTGCATTCCAGCAGATTGTACTAATCATCAGGGTTTCTGAGTTTTGGACCTAGTGTTGATGTTGCTGTTGACAACAACATTAGCAAAACTGCTGATGATACTTTGTTTAGTCTTCTTCTTTGTCTGCTTACTTTTAGAGGGTGGCTCCTTCTTTTCCTTGTCTTGCTGACTTTCCTTCTGTAATACAGCTGTCATTGTAGATCTGAATGCCTCCAGGTGATCTTCTTTTTGTGCCTCTTCCCCATGGTCATGGTCTTCCACATCTTCAGAATGAGTGACCCTATGTGCATCAGATGATCCCTGGGACTTAGCAACCAGTTGGACCTCATCCTCATGCACCTTGTCCCTGGATGGGCTGGAAGCCTTAATTTCACTCACAGCATCCTCATCCTCAGAGTCAGTCATTGGTTGATAATCACTGTCCTCTTCATCTTCCAGAGGCTGGTCATCAGAATCTTCCTCATTCTCAGACTCACACACAGCATACTCATCTTCTTGTATGTTGAGGGTGTAGGTGAGCTGAGGTAGATCAGTAGCTCTCTCATTGATGATTTCAGCTGGATTTCTAGGAGATGTAGGAATGCAGTGGGCTTGGAGAGGAATGATATTCATCCCCACCTGGTCATCATCTAAGACAATTTGTTGACACCCCTGCTCCCCTTGCTGTACTATCACACTGTCCATTTTGGGAGTTTGACATTTATCAGTTGAGTTCATTTCTTTTATTTTCTTTTTGATGGCTTCTCTTCTTTTCTTGCTCAGCTTATTCTTCTGAACAGTAGTACTTTTACCACTAGTACTGGGATGAGATCCCAGATCTTTGGCCATGGCACCTTTGCTAGCTTGCATGGTAAGTTCAACAATACTCTCATGCATAGCATGAGGGGGTACCCCTCCCCTATTGGTTTCCCCATCCTGCATGTTAGTGGGGTTCTCCTGTACACTTCCAGCCTTTCCTCCTTCAACTACCAGATCAGCAGCAATAATATTAATCTTTGGGAGGTTCAGGGGTATTGGGAGTGATAAGTCAATACCTGAGTTCCTTGCAACATTGTTCCCTTGAGCAATACCTGTTAAGATAGTACTTGTGCATTCAATATGGGGGGATGGGGTTTGTGGGAGAGATAAGTCAATACCTTGTCTCTGATTTGGAGTGCTTTCCTGCATTGTTGATGAACTCCTCACTATTGAGTTCTTTTGAATGTGTGTGTTCCCTGCAATTTGGTTAGTGGGTTGGTCTTGCATAGCAAGATCAACATGAACATTTGGAATAGAGATAGAAGTAGTAGTTTTACCTGGATTTACTTTGCTTTGCTGCACTGCAACATACTTACCTTTGGTTAATACTCCTGCAGCTCTTATTTCTTGGTTCAGCTGGCTATTAATGTGTCCTTTGTTCTGTTTCCTTCTCTGAGTTTGCCAAGCATTGTCCTCCTTGCTAGTCTTATTGTTCTGTGACTGTTGTGGTATATTGGATGTCAAAGGATTTTGGTGCACCTGTAAGTTGTCAGGTTGAGGTTGGTTGTGCTCTTTGCTCTCTCCCTGAGTTTGACTTGTATTTTTTGTTGTATTTTTAGAACTTTTCTTTTTCATTTGTTCTTCATCTCTTCTCTTGATATTACACACATGCACCTTGTGCCCCTGATGCTTGCAATACATGCAGTACTCAGGTACACTCTCATATAAAAGTTCCTGCCATCTTCCTATTGTAGGATCACTTTTGTCATGCCCAAGCCATACATGATGGGGTCTTTCTTGTGTAAGGTTGACCTGCACTCTTACCTTAGCAGTACTTCCCCTAGTCTTCTGAATAGAGGCTGCATCCATGAAGATTACTTTCCCCACAGGAGCAAGGAAAGTGGTCAGGAACTCCTTATCATAACAGTGCCAGGGGAGTTCAGGAAGGGCAACCCAGACTGGGACAATGGGAGTCTCCTCCTCAGGCCTAAAAGTTGGAGTCCATGTTTGTATCCTCATGGATTGGCCTTCAATGGTCATTCTTTGCTTGGTCCACACAGTTGTGTAGTCCAATTCATTGTCCAAGTCAATATACACATGTCTGGCATTGAAATGGGCAATTTTAACACCCCCTACCAATTGAGTTTGGAGAATGAAGCTTCTCCTTATTAGCTCCACCTTAGGCATAGTGTTGCTGAATTTTCCAACAAGGGTATATTTACACTTTTCAGCCAATTTCACCATGAAGTCCTCTTTGTCATAAATGACAGCTGGTAGGCCTTGTCTGGTGGTGTAAATAGGAGCAGACAAATTAAGAGGGATATCATTTTTTGCTTGGTTCAGCCTCAGTTTGGAAGCAAAGGTTTGGATGACTGTATATGGGGCTGGCTGAGGGACCTGTTCCTTTCTATTAGGGAACTGGTTCTTTGGGGGATTTTTAGTCATGCTTTCTATTAGCTGGGGCTGGTTACTAACAGGTTTGGGGCCCTGGTTAATGGGTTTAAGCCTATCAAAATTGGAGGAGACTTTAGGGAAGCTATTTTGAATACTTACAGGCTTATGCATTTGCATCATGTTGTTGGCCCTGTTTTGAGAGTTGGTATTAGGCTGGGGATTAGTATGCTCAGTAACCTGCATGAACATACTAGGAGCAGTACCAGGGAGTGCACAGGCTCCCCTGGAGTTCAACAAGTTAGCATCAACAATTATAGGATTAGAGGGATGCCCATCTGCACTATGCTTACCAATGTGATGGATAGCCTCATTAACATTAGGCACCACATTATTATTCAAACATTGCACAAGATTATTAGGATTCTCAATATGCTTAGACTGTATTTGCATATACTGACCCTGCATATTGAGTTCAAGAGAGTGAGAGGACTTACCTTGTGCTCCTGTGGTTGAGCTGCTGCTGTGGGGGTGGTTCAATCCTTTTGGCATTTGATTCGTTTGATTATTTTGGGATTGAATACCATTGGCAAGGTACTGAGATTGATAATTTGCCAATGTAATCTCCTCAGTTCTAACATCACTGTGACTGTGACTATCTTCCTCAAGCAAGTCTTGACGACTTTTTGGATTTGAACTTTTCGGAGCTAATTTGGGGTCTGTAGTTTGTGTAGGAAGCCTCACAACAGCCTTAGGAACATTTTGATATTGGCCCCTCATCATTTGTCTCGCCGAAACTCCGGCGACCCCACTGTGGTTGTCGTCTTGACGACTTTTCAAATTTGACTCGATTGGTAGTGATTCGAGGCTTGCCACATAGCTAGGAAGCTTCTCAACACTGTCACGAACCTGTTGAACTATGCCTTGAACCAGTTGTCTCGCCGGAGCTCCGGCGCCCTCTTCACGTTCAGAATTCAAATTAAAATTCGAAGCTTTTGGTAGAGATTCGAGCTGGTTTTGGATACTTGATAGGTTCTCCTTATCCAACTTAGTGAGTTGGCATTGATTTTGAGATGAAATTGTTGCCTGAGCTCCGGTGCCAAAATCGCGGTCAGTGGTCAAATTGAAATTTGAGATTCCAAATTGATATTCGAGCTGGTTGTTTATGCCTGTGAGGTGCTCCATGTCCAGCTGAGTATTTTGACATTGAGTTTGGTCCTTTAAGCTTGCCGGAGTTCCGGCGCCGGCGTCGATATTATCACCGGCGATAGCTACGCCGGTGAAACTTGTCCCATTATGTGCGCCATCGTCTGGTGCGAACTTTCTTTTATACGTAGTTCATTACAAAGAAGAGGGTCAATTTAAAACAAACAAGCATAGAAATGATTACAAGGAAATGACACATTACAGGTAAAGTGATAAAAGAAAACTCTGAACCTTCAAACATAGTATCATTTGACGACATCTGAGTTGACTAGTTTCGGCCACTCTTGGCCATCCATTTCGGACAATATTAAGGCACCTCCAGATAACACTTTGTGAACTATGTATGGTCCTTGCAATTTGGTGCGAACTTTCTTTTATACTCATCTTGACATGGAAAATGTGTTTAAGAACCAACTTACTAACTTCAAACATTCTTGGTCTTAATTGTTTGTTAAAAGCAGAAATCATTCTTTGTTGGTACAATTGACCATGGCAAACAAAAGTCATTCTCTTTTCATCAATCAAAGCCAAAATGTTTAATTCGATTATGGACTCAATCAGCGTTGCTTAATTCAGCTTCTTGATGATTCTCAACAAAGGTATTTCCATTTTGGTGGGGATTACGGCTTCCATCACATATACTAGCAAGTATGGGATTGCTCCAATTGATGTTCTGACAGTCGTTCGGTAACCTAACAAAGCTATGGAAACATCTCATGCCAACCTCTGTGATTGTCAATTATTTTCCTCAAGATCTTTTTGATGTTCTTGTTGGAAGCTTCTACGGCTCCATTCATTTGAGGATGATATGCGGTTGAGTTTCGATGATTAATCTTAAATTGCTTACATATCTCTTTCATCAAATGACTATTGAGATTTTCTCCATTATTGGTAATGATGGAATCTAGTATTGTTGAGCTTTGCACGGTGTGCTCGTCAACAAGATCCTCAACTACATCAACCAACTACAGAACTATGATCTTCTTGTAGGGTTGTTAATTTGTCTATTATAGTTTTCCTTATCTATAATTGTATAGACTTTTCCTTATACTTATGTAAGGGGAGAGTCTCCCTCATTTACGCTTTATTAGAATTATTGTATTGAGAGGAGTCCTCTCTTAGCTGCATAGTCTAAGTTGGCTTCATCTTGTAATTGGGGATAAGTCGAATAGCCTTAGTAGGCTACTCGACTTATGAACCACCATAACTTTGGAGGTAAGGTTTATGTCTCCCTCCTTGTACTTTTTGGCTATTATATTATGTTAAGACTTGGGGGTTTTCGGCTCAACCCCTGACTGCCACGAGGGGTGAGATCCTTGGGTAAGGTCCGTTTAATTAAAAAAAACTACATATCAAATTATTATAGACGAAGTGTGCTACTACCTTCTTAGTAACTGATTTATACAAGGATGCTTCCACCCACTTTGTG
Source organism: Solanum dulcamara (assembly GCF_947179165.1). Classification (NCBI taxonomy): domain Eukaryota; kingdom Viridiplantae; phylum Streptophyta; class Magnoliopsida; order Solanales; family Solanaceae; genus Solanum; species Solanum dulcamara. Next base: position 25,731,769 of record NC_077242.1, read on the forward strand.
AAATAATCAATGGCAACTACAATGAACCTATGTCCATTTGAGGTGGCTGGCTCTATTGGACTAATGGCATCCATACCCCAAGCTACAAATGGCAAAGGAGAACTCATAGCATTGAGTTCGTGAGGAGGTACTCGAATCAAATCACCGTGCACTTGACATTGATGACATTTTTGCACATACTTACAATAATTATTCTCCATAGTCATCCAAAAATAGATGACTCGAAGGATCTTCTTTGCCAAGGTAAGCCCATTCATATGAGTTCCACAAACTCCCACGTGGATCTATTCGAGAAGCTTCATAGCTTCAATGGCATCAACACATCTGAGAAGTCCCTTATCTAGAGTCCTCTTATAAAGGGTTTCTCCACTTGGAAAGAAATTATTAGCCATTCAATGTATTGCTTTCTTCTGATTGAAAGTCGCATTATTTGGACAATTTTTGTTTTCTAGATACTTCTTTATGCCAAAATACCAAGGCCTTCCATTTGGTTCTGCTTCGACATGCGAACAGTGAGCGAGTTGTTCTTTCAAATATATCTTTAGAGGGTTAATGTAACTTGTATCCGGATGTTTGATCATTGAGGAAATAGTAGCAAGAGCGTCAGCAAATTCATTTTGCAACCTTGGAGTATGCCTAAATTCGACCTTACAGAACCTTCTACACAACCTGCGCACTAACTTCATGTGCAGTGCAATCTTTGAATTCTTCATAACCCATTCCTCTTGAACATGACAAATCAGCAAATCTAAATCTTTGATTACCAGTAACTCTTGAATGTCTTTATCGATAGCCATATTTAGACCCATGATGCATGTTTCATACTTAGCTATGTTGTTCATGCAACAAAATTATAGTTTGGCTGCCATAGGATAATGTCTGCCAGATTTTGATATTAGAACTGCTCCAATTCCATTTTCTTCATGATTCACTGCCCCATCAAAAAAATACCCTCCAACTAGGGTATGTTTTGGAGATATCTTCTTCTACAAATGATACCTCTTTATCGGAAAATAAGTTCTGAGCGGTTCATATGCTTCGTCTACTGGATTTTCTATGAGATGCTCGGCTAAGGCTTGTGCTTTTATTGCCTTTTGGGTAACATACACAATATTGAGCTCACTTAAAATCATTTTCTATTTTGCCAACTTCCCATTCGGCATCGCTTTCTGAAAGATATACTTCAAAGGATCCATCTTAGAAATGAGATATATAGTATATAAAGACAAGTAATGTCTCAAATTTTGAGCAATCCAGGTTAAAGAACAATAAGTTTTCTCCAAAAGAGTATAACAAGCCTCGTATGGAGTAAACTTCTTGCTTAAGTAGTAGATTGATCATTCCTTCTCTCCAGTCTCATCATGTTGACCTAGCACGCATCCAAATGCACTATCTGAGACAAATAAATATAACAACAATGGAATTTCTTCCCTCAAAGGAACTAACACCGGTGGATTAGATAAGTAACTTTTGATAGCATCGAAAGTTGTCTGACACTTTTTGGTCCATTTTTTCAATGCACCTTTTTTCAGCAGCTTAAAGATAGGCTCACAAATCAACGTGGACTGAGCTATGAATCGACTGATATAGTTCAATCTTCCCAAGAAACTCATCACTTCCTTCTTGATCTTTGGTGGAGGTAATTCTTGAATCGCCTTGATTTTAATAGGATCAAGCTCGATAACCCTTCTATTGACTATAAACCCTAATAATTTGTCGGCTGGCACACCAAAAGCATATTTAGCGGGATTTAATTTAAAGTTGTATTTGCGCAAACGATCAAAGAACTTTTTCAAGTGAGTCAAATAATCCGCACTCTCACGGAATTTGATAATGACATCATCCACGTATACTTCAATTTCCTTGTGAATCATATCATGAAAAATAATCATCATGGCTCTCATGTAAGTGGCCCCAACATTTTTAAGACCAAATGGCATTTCTAGATAATGATACACACCCCACGGTTTGATGAAAGCTGCCTTTTCTTTTCCTTCTTCATCCATTAGAATCTGGTGATAACCTGCATAGAAAACCATGAACGACTGCATAGCATGCTTGGCACAATTATCAATAAGAATATGGATATTTGGCAATGGGAAGTTATCTCTAGGACTAGCTTTGTTCAGATCTCTATAATCAACAAAGATTCTGATCTTGCCATCCTTCTTAGGCACTAGAACAATGTTGGCTAGTTAAATTGGATACTGTGTCACTTGCACAACTCTGAATTGAATTTTCTTGGTAACTTCTTCTTTGATCCTCAAGTTCAAAATTGGCTTGAACTTTCAAGTCTTTTGTTTTATAAAACTATAATTTGGATTGATCGGTAATTTATGAGAAATGATGTCTATACTCAAACCTGACACGTCATCATTAGACCAAGCAAATATATCAATGTACTCTCTAAGCAATCTGATAAGTTCCTTCTTCTGAGCTTTTATTAAATGGACACTGATTCTAATTTCCTTCATACACTCGTTATCTCCTAGATTCACAACCTCAGTTTTCTCTTGATTTGACTTATATTGCTTCTCAAAATACTTCAATCCCTCGGCGAGGTGTTCGAGTATCGTAGCCTCTTCATTACAATCCTCGAACTCATCATTATCTATCTTATTTTGTTCATTTAGCTTGTGACATTACATAATATTAGCAGGTTTAAAGTTATTTTTACTGAAATCATAAGCAAACAAAGTTAGATAAGTAAAATATAGACTGATAAGAAAATAATAAGTAAATTTAGCAATAAAGGAGGTCTTCATTTAAACCATAAAAAATACAAACTTTGGCCATGATTGTGGGTCAATCTGCTTTTTTTCAAACATCACAAGGGGAATTTAAAGCATAACTAGATAGAAATAACAAAAGGGGTGGGTCTCGGTCCTTCTCTGGACTACTACTGATTTAAAAGAAAGTAAACAATATATCTTTATCTACCAAGAAGATCGAGGGACTAAGAGCGGCACGGATGTCCAAATTGATAATTGCTCCTTTGGCTCAGCATCACGGATGCTCGATGTCCCCATTTCTTCCTCCAAGTCCATGATGCAATCTTCTTTGTCAAAAAATCTTCCCATCCCTTCCACTAGATCATCAATCTCAAACTCTGAAGCATTGTCAAAAAATGACTAGTACAGAATGGAATAGGCTTTGGTATGTCATGATCATGCTTCTTCTTTGTATTAGCTTCAAACAATTCTTTCTCTGTAGGGATATAACCGACACCAAAGTGGAAATTTTTAGATGGGATAGGAAGAGGTTCAAATATCCCATCTAAGTTCTTTCCTAACCCATGCCCAAGTTCACACCTGCTTCTTAACATAATTGTGGCAAGCATTTTGTACACTGGTGCCATTGGCACTTGAGGTCTCGTATCTTCATCATCATCGTTCATTATCTCCACCATATGAAAATCAGTAGATTTAGGAGATGCTTCAATAAAAGGAACTGAGGAGCTAGGATAACTAAGGTCACTTCCTTCACCCTAAATGACAATATCATGGTCCTTCCAAATAAATTTCAACAGCTGATGCAATATGGATGAAATTGCCCCGGTCGTATATATCCATGGTCTTCCTAGCAACTAATTATAGCTTATGTCTATACCCATTACCTGAAACTCCTTAGTAAATTCTGCACAAGTCTATTTCCCTCATGGTCTCTCTTCGTGCACCATCAAATGCTCTTATATTTATCCAATTTTGATGGATTTTGACTCATCATAATCTAGCTGAGTGAGGGTTGATAATGGGAAAATATTAAGTAGCGAGCCATTATCAATTAACACTCGAGTCACAAACTTGCCCCTACATTTGATGATGATATATAGGGATGAGTTGTGCATCACTCTTTCAAGTGGCAAGTCTTCTCCTTAAAAAGAGATTTGGTGACTTCCAATGACACGACTCACCATGGCGGGAAAATTCTCACCATTTGTTCCCATCGGTACACATACTTCATCAAGTACCTTCAATAATGCTTGTCGGTGGTACTCAGAATTCATTAATAAAGCCCAAATAGAAATTTGAGCTGGGGTCTTTTTCAAATGCTTGACAATGGAGTATTTCATGGATTGCATTCTTTGCCAAAACACTTCTGCTTCACCTTCTTTGATTGGCCTCTTTTGGTTCCCTTTCATTTGCGTTACCTGAGTCTCCTCTTTCAGAATATAACATCTTCCAGAATGCGTCATTCTTTGTCCGTAGTCATCTACACAAAAAACTTTTCTTTAGGTTGGTCATGGCTTTCTTCTACTACCAAAGCGAATGCCTGATGAGGCACTGTTATCACCATAAACTCTGGACAAGCCTTTATGGTTAATAAGGCCACTATTGGAATGAGTGAATTGACATCTTCTTTTCTTCTGGTCTTATTGGTAAGCCAATCTTCTTCTCTTTTGAACATGTTTATGGTTGTTCCCCTATGATCAGGCAATGGGTTATGGTTCACATTTGAGGCAGGAGCTTCGAGACTGATAACTCTAAGGTCAATTAAGCCTTGAATCTTATGTTTCAAGTTGACAAAACCTTCTGTATAATGTCCCACCCCTCCAAAATGGTAGGTACATCGTTGGTCTGCTCAAAAGAACCTCTATGTAGGATTTATCAGCTTTTCTTCTATTAACTTAATCATTCTTTTTGCCCATAGACACTCAAAAAAGTTGGGTATATATTTCTGCCAAAGGAGTGAAGACTTGAGAAGGCTTTCTTTCTAGGTTAGGGCAAGGTAGGTTGTTGGTATTTTGGTTATTTTGTCCAGGATTTTTGTAGGCTGGTGCATTGGCTTGGTGATTTTGTCCTGGATTTTGGTGTGCTGGTGGATGATTTTGTTAGATAGGTGGGGATGCTAGATATTTTGGTTGAGCATAGTAGACTAGGAATGGAATTTATGGAGATAGTAGGTAGTTTTTTGGGAAAAAGAATTGATAGGAGTTTCCAATGGCAGAACTAGATCCAAAATATCTTTGTGGTCTTGGTCTTGGGCTAAATGACACAACAGACACATCCTCCTTCTTTTTCTTAGGAAATCATATGGCAACAGATGATGAGTCTTTGTTGATGGCTTGCAAAGAACTAAGACTCATAACCTTTCCAGACTTAAGACCATCCTCTATGGCTTCTCCCCATCTTAATCAGTTCAGAGAACTTTTGTCCCATCATGGGAAACATCCTTTCATAATACTCAATCTCTTGAGCCCGAATAAAAATAATGGTTATTTCACTTTTTGACATCACAGGTTGTACTTTGGCTACTTTTTTCCTTCGACGGTATGCATACTCACAGTAATTTTCCATAGTTTTTTGTTTTATCTTTTCGAATAATATCTATCAAAGATAGATTCGACATTAAATTGGAATCTTTCCAAGAAATCTTTGGCCAAAGTCCCCCATGTTGACCACTGACATAGTTCCTGAGAAGTGAACTATTCTAACGCCTCTCCACATAGGCTCCTATTGAGCAACCTCATGACCAATGCATCATTTTTTCCAATACCTATAAGCTTGTCACAATAATCTCAAAGGAGGACTATGGGATTCCCAAAGCCATTGAAGGTGTCAAACTTTGGAATTTTGTAACCTTTGGATATCTCCAAATCAGGGTGCATACAAAGGTCCTCATACTCAAGTCCTGTGATTTTGTTCGAAGATTGAACACTCTTTATTGCTTGGGAGATGGCATCTTCCATAGCGCTCATTTATTGCTCGCCCTTTTCTTCTTTCAACCTCCACTCTCTCTCCATTTCTTCATAATCATCTAATTTTGGTTGCACAAAAAGGCTAGGTTATGGTTCAGGGATTGCATAAGCGGGTGGAATTTGAAATGTTACTGAATGGTGTGTAGGTTGGCTAGGAAAAACTTGTGGGTTGTGGGAAACTAATGGTTGTATTTGGTAAATTGGTGTGAAGTTTTGGGAGTGACTAGTATTGGGTATTTGATTCTGATTTGGTGGGGGTGGTGTCTGGTAAGAAGTGTTGGCATAAGGAGCATTAAACACAGTTAAATCAATGGTGTAAGTTTTGGAAGTGATGGGTCCTGTGGTATGGGTAGGGATGTAGTTGGGAAATGGGGAGCTGAGTGATGGAAAAGGAGGTGGAGGTCTTCTGTTATAGAGAGGAGGTGCATGCGCTGCAATAGCTAATTTGGACAGATTCTTGGTCTGTTGTAGCTCTTCCTTCTTATTTGTGATCCGTTGTATCAATTGAGCGATCAATTCACTCTGATCGATAGGTTCAGAACTTCTGATGGTAATGTCCACTATTCTTGTTTCCTCAGGGGTACCAGTCATTTGCCTTTGCTTTTTTCTGAAGATTGGTCAGGGAAGTGAGGTATGATTGCTTTAGATCTTGTGAAGTAAGGATGGTCGGCCAGTTTGAATTCAACACAGATCAATTCTAATTACCTATATAGAAAATAACTCAAAAATCAAACATGTCAGTCTGCATTCATAACAAATAGTGCAAAATACCACACAAGGAAAAGATAAACACATAAGAGTTGCTTTGTTTGAAGATAAGAAAACCCACGAGTATTAAAAATGACAAAATAAATAGAAATTTGTCTATTGAATTTAGGATTTAGAGCCCGTTTGGATGGGCTTAAAAAGTAACTTTTATGTATGAAGTGTTTTTAGAACTTTAAAGTGCTGAAAGTTATTTTTATAAATAAACAGTTGAGTGTTTGGATAAAAATGCTTAAATGAGGAAAATAATGTGAATTTTAGGGTTAAAATAATAAAAAGGATAGTTTGGAAATTTAATTAAAATATAAGGGATATAAAAATAATTTCCATGGTCAAAGAAAATGATTTTAAGCACTTAGAAAAAAAAGTTAGGAATCCTAACTTTTCATTTTTGACTAACTTTAAAAACTTTATGGCTTTAAGTTAGCATTAGGCAAACACGTCCAAAAGCTAAAAAGGGGCTTTAAGTTGGTTTTGACAAACTTAAAGCCCATCCAAACTGACTCTTAGTGTATCAAGAAAGATGGCTTGCGCTGAATCAAGATCTCCTTGCATCTTTCATGGTTATATCTCGACATCTACTGATATGATATTGGTATTTCTTTGTAAAATATGAAGGGGAAAAGCAAGCTTTTTAAAGATAGAGGTCAAACGTTGAAAGGTTGCCTATAAATCTCACGAAGGAGATACCAAGCCCTACGTAGTTTTACTAGCTTGAGACTTTTTCGAATTGAGATAACAAATCATCCCTTTTTTGAGAGGAGAGAGTAAGATTGAGGACTTGAAAGTGAAATTCGAATTTTGTAGGAAAACTAAAGAGTCTAGGAGCATTTGGTCGCACTTTCGATAGTGACTTGATATTTTTACTTTGGGAATTTAGAAAAAAATATTTTGAAAAAGAGTGGGCTAAAATATCTTTAAGTAGAGCAACAGATTCACTCAAACAATTATGACATAAAGCATATAAACAATTATTGCGCGTTCTAAACAAATATATGACCCTTTTGTGCCAAGGGTAGGCCTAATGATTTGACGGATGTATAACATCATTTTAAATGTTTCATTGCCCAAAAACTTATATTTATACAAATATTATGAATAAACTGAATGGGGATACATAATGGAGAAAAAGGGATACAAATAACCAGTCTCACGTAGGGGTACAATCCTAAACTAAGCCTTCGTGGAAAATCCTTCGTTCTTAACTTCTTGACATCTCTGAACATCAACCTCTTTTGGATAGAATAGCAACTTCTGAAGATTCTTTTTTTACTAGACTAAACTATTAAAATAAGCTCCCAACCTCAAGGAACAATGATTCACCCAACAGCGTAAGCGTTGTTCAAATTAAGCATATAAGCATGAGCGTCCAATTGGGTCGTGGGCCTTTTGGACTTAGGGTGATATTTCTAATGGGACCACCACGCCTTGGGTGTTGGGTTAACTTAGTCCAATGCGCTAATTAAATGAATTTGGTTTCGTTCTACGCTAGGTTGACTAAGAGTGACTTTTGTAAAACTGGTAACCCAAGCGAACAACTCAGGCTGGAACTCCCGAAAACCATTGGACGCATGGCGTATCAATAAATTGTCGATCATTCCGAAAAAGAGTCAAGTGTAAAAAGTCTGGTTGTGGTTCCGCAAAACCATTTTTTAATATACTATACATTCAATCGAAAGATGCCATGAAATGCAAATGACAATTTAATATATAAATTAGACACATAATTGAGCAATTAAAAAAAGCAAGAATTACTAATTATTACAAACAAAAACAGTTAGTCCAAGAAACAATCAAATCTAATAGTTAGAACCTAATTATCTCCCCAGCAGAGTCGTCATTTCTGTTATTTCGGAAAAAGACGGTTTAAAATTAATTTCAACTTTATAGAGAAAAAAAATCAATTTTAGAAAAGAAGAGTCGCAACTTAATTTTTTAAAAGTAATTAAGAAAACTTAATTTAAAAAAATTCTAACAGATAAAGTCTTAAAAATTTAGAGAAAATGGGAAAGAGACTCTTATTTTCACTTTGAGAAGGTGTTAACATTCAAAATGGCCGCTAGCGCGTTTATTCGATGATTTGAATATTATTTGACTAACTTTTAAAAATATTAATTTAAAAGTAAATAAAGACTTTAAAATTATTTTAAAAAAATTATCAAACTTAAACATTTGGAAATAATTTTTTAAAAAAAGTAAAAGTTTATCAAAAATGACAAAGTAGAGGTAGAAAATTATTTAAAGAGTAAATTAACATGAAATGGTTCATCTTTAGAGAAATTTAATTAAGTTAAAACCAAACTAGAATTAATATCGAAGCAAGTATAAATAATATAAGTAAATAAATTATTACAACCTAAATCAAATAAATAAATAAATAAAATATAAAAATCTAGCCCAATGCTTAGTTTCTGCACGCCTGGATTATGCTATTGGGACATCTGCATTTTGTGTATATCACTATATATTGATGTATATCATTCCCATTTTTAGCTCCGAGACCTGTGATTCAACTAGGGGGACCGTTCATCGACTTTTGTTTGCCATGTCTCTTTGGGCAACTTGATGGGCTGACTTTAAGGGACCAAACATTTTAGCCACCATGACCCAACTCAAGATGTAAAGAAGGAGGTAGTAGAGTTCAAAAATGAACTCGATCAAACCAGTTCATGCATAGAAAGAAACAACAAAAATTAAAAATTAATTCTAGTTCATGTTCTCAAACAAACATAATAAAGTCAAATTAAGCAATGAAAACAAACCCAAAACCCTCTAAAAGATGTTTTATAAAATAGGCCATGTATATGATGAAACAAGATAGCGATCATTCTTACCGATAAAATATTGAATAGAGGTCTAATAAGAAGACATGGAATAGGAGGGTGGTACCTTCTCCGAGGCAGCAAACTTAGGACAAGATGATCTAGCAGCGATGAAGCTTCCACCACCAAAAGCTCGGCGACGCCGAGTTCGAAAGAGAGTTAAGATTTTGGTTTCCGATCAATTTTGAGGGACTCGGAGTGCTTTCTTATGGATTTTTTTAATTAAAAAATCTGTATTTAAAGGATGAACTAGTGTAAGATTTAGAGTCTCTTCCCCCTATTTCGTAATTTCGAAAATCCATCCCCCCCCTCTCTTCCTTTAGATGACCCAAAAAGGGACCTTTTATAGAAGACAAATTAAGGTTCGAATTGGGGGGAAGATCTGAATGGAATTCAAAATTCAAATATCTTTTTGGATAAAAAATATGTTGAATTGGTACCAAATTTTCAATAAAAATGGATGAATTTGAAGCAACGTAGATGGTAGATGATCTACCAAAGCTTCTCGAAACTAATACGTGGATTAGAATCCAATGAGCCAAGGACCAAAATAGTAGAGGATCCATTCCTCGAGTGCGCTATTTTTCTGGTGACTGGAGAAGAAAAAGACGTGTTTGGTGTACGCATATGTGCACAATTGTTGTCTTGCTTTTTGGGAATATCGAATTGGGAAAGGGCTTATTTGGATACTGATTTATTGGGCTGCTATGTGTATGTAATGTTTTAAGAAAAAAAAAGAATGGGCGGTGATGAGCTTATAATTGTATACGTTGTTGAGTTGTGGATTTTGTATGAAGTTGAGTATATAGTTTGAGGAAATTGGACACGTGGAGGTGTATGTGTAATGTAAGGATGGGAAAAGTGGGTTATTGTATGTTGCTGGAAATTGGAATTTAGTATGGATATTTGGCATTATAGGAAATTGGAGTTAGGTTGGTTAAGAATTGAAGTTAGCTTGGTGATGTAGTTGTATGTTGCTAGGAGTTGTTGGTGGTGGGAAGGCTGCTAAAAATTGGGGTGATGTGGTGTTGCTATTGTAGTAGTGTAATGGCTAATAGTGGGAATTGAGTTTGTACAGGTGGGGAGTGAAATTCGACACGTTGGAGTGGTAGTATAGAAAATTGGCTTTTAGTTTGTATGTTGTTGTATATGGTAAGCAAGTGCGTTGGAAATTGGGTTATGTTGTGAATCGGATTGGGATGAAAAGGGGTTAGATTTGCAATTTATAAAAAGGGCACATGGTTTTAATTATGGCCAATTGAATTAAGAAATTAGCCAAATTGAATTTAATTAGGGAATTCAGCTAACATAAATAAAATAAGATGAATTAGCATTAATTAATTAACAAGCTTCTGAATTTTAACAAAATAAAATTATTTTATAAATTATAAACTAACTAATTTAAAAATATAAGCTACTAGTTAAACTAAACTAATTAACATAATTTTTAGTTAAAAACAAAATCTTTTTGCGGTAATTTTTGAATTATAGTAAAAGGTAGTAATTATATATATAAATATACATAAATATATACATATATATATATACACACACATATATGTTGTTCGAGAATTATAAAATATCAAAATTACTTTAAAATATTTGGATTTTGCAAAAAAAATATTTTAAAATTGTATAAATTGAAGAAATTCGATAACTAATATATGTTTGTGGAGGGACAAAATTGGATGTCAACAATTCTAGCAACTCACCTTAGTAAAGGCTTTCTGACAGTCAGTTTAGCTTCAGCTTATGTTTATTCAAATATTTGTCTATTTGGTTTTAATAGACTATTTCAATTATAGCTTCCATATTAGTATTTTAGTTATATTTAGATATTATTTTTGTATATTCTAGTGTCATGTCAGACCATGAGCTTGGGGTCACTTGTGATCTTAAGCACTGTGTTACGACTAGGGGTGGTCTCGGATTGTGACAACGAAACACCACAAAATCACCCTAAGTACCTTAGGATTTGAACCAAAGTCCATTGTAGACCAAACTCAATGTTTCAAAGCTAACAACGTTGATAGAAATCTCATTCGAGCCCATTTTCTAAGAATGTTGACTAAATTAAATCCTTTGCGAAACTTTCCAACATCTCTCCTAAGTGCTCAAACTCACACCAAAAGTCTCGGAAATCAAAAAATCAATACTATTAATCCAAAATGGATATTTTGGAGTTGATGGAACTGGCGAAATTCTTATACAACAACAAATTCTCTGATTGTCGATCAAAGTTAGCTCTTTCTATATAACAGCTCAAAAAATTAGGAAAACTCACCTAAAACTTTTTTGACCACCTCGAGAAGCATGTTGCCCATCCCAACACATTAAAAACACAGCATACCAATTACGGAAAGGGGTGATAACGCTCAATTACACCTCTCAAAAGAGATATATATGATTTTAGCAGTATATTTTATCCAACTAAGAGTCGGGGTCAAAAGCATAGGGAATAGGTTGAAACAAGTTCTATTAGCTATCACTATTCAGTCGTAGTTGCTACTTCCCGAAAATAAACTTGCATAAAGTAAAGATCGGGGCTTTGGTTGTGTTTCATAAACTAAATAATAATGCGGTGACAAATAAATAAGATTGAAATTGTAAACTATATGAAGACTAGACTAGGATTGTGTTCCCCATGACTTGTAAGTTAATAGGCTAATCGTATTCATGATATCGTTCAATGTATTGCATACAAAATATAGCGAGTTGGGTAACATCTAATTCACCTCTCATTTCTTCTTAGACGTATCTCATTCATCTCCTCCCAGTCTCAGAATGTATACTATACTAACCCTCACCCTACATCTCAGAGTATTATCTCCTACTGGTCTTAAGTAACTTAAACGAAGTTTATCCTTTCTTTCAAATCCAGACTCTTCGAATTACTATGGGAAAGTAATGAATACGGAAAAGTTCTTAATGTGTGCACTCACTAAGAAATACTTTTAAATGAAGAAACCACAATACATGCAAAAACAAATCACGAATATCAATCCTATGTTTTGCCTATTTAATTAAGTCGTCATGGTTCCCACAACCCTAGTTGTGGGATTAGCTACTCATACTTGTAAGTAAAAGAACAAGAATTTTTGTAGAATTCATGAATTAATACAGATGAAGAAGTCAACCTTGAATAAATCACACGAATCATAAATCAAGAATAAAAACTAAAATGATATTTCAAGAATCAAAATCCAAAAGTAGTTAAGTGTAGCTTCAATGTGTTCACAAAGTACTCAAAATAATATTAAATATTGAACCCTCAAAATAAAATAAATTCGGGTATTTATAGAAATACAAAACCAAATTCTAAACCAACTAAGAAAATTGAAGTCGGCATATTTCACGCTTGACCACTATGGATCATACTAGAGTTAACGGTCTGTGGTCCTCTCTTCATAGTGTTTAACTTGGGCTACAACACTGTGTATATCTTCAATTCTTCACGGGCAATCCTCACGCCCCGTGGTGATGAATACATCCCGTACTGACTTCCGTGTTGATAGCCTTTGCCATTTCTCCAACTTCTTCCCTCCGCCTTTACGATCATCCAACATGGTTCGCAATGAACACCACGTCCCGTGATAAGTTACGTAGAGTTACACTTTGCCAAAATTTTAGCACTAGCATTTTCACAAGATCAGTATACAATACCACCATGGCCCGTGCAAGGCACTACAGTCCGTGGTGGGTTCCATGGAGTTATACTTCACCACATTCTCTAGTACAACTTTCTTCTCTCATTATCTCTACGCCCACCACCACGGCTGGTGTAAGTCATTATAGTCCGGGGTGAGGCTCGTACTCCTGAATACTCAGTAAAATAGCTTCTTAGCTCCAATAAATCATCTAAACTTGTGCATGACTTAGTTTTCCTGCAAAACAAACAAAACCACATCATATCTACAGAAATATGTTTGCAACGCACACTAATTCACCGTTTTGAGAGTCGAACATGTCATAAATACGCGACACATCAAGGGGCAAAATAGAAAAATAAATATGAAAGAAAACAAATTACTGCAAGGTATATTGCATTATTCTTTTCTTTTTTTGACATAATTCCGTAATATTTGTGATTGTTGTGTGTAGTGTGCTATCAAAGAGTCCTTTGCAAATCTCTAAATTGGTGTCGGTATTAGTTTTTATTAAAAAGTATTAAGGTGATGTCGTCTCCAAGCCAAGTTAAGGAATAGGAGATGGTTGTATATATTATTGTGATTATCATCTTATGGTGATTGTCAGATTGATCGTGTTATTATGGTTGTAGTACGAATGACGAACAGTTACATATGAGTTACTTGTGGGGATGCTATTTTGTGTACATACATGTCCATGTTTTACTTGTTTTTACACAGATCATTATGGTTGTATTATCCCGCATAGCAATTTACGTGCTTTTAGATATTTTAATGGCCTTAACAACTCATATAGAGATTTTTATATTTCTGTATGAATTATTGAGTTAGATGAGATTGTTGTTGTGATACTACTGTTTACTCACATACATATGCATGATGCATATGCATTGCATTTCATACCCTTGAGGCTAAGATCAAGGTATTCACCTACACCACATCCATTATTTCATGCACTTGAGGCTACGATCGAGGTGTTTGCCTACACCACATTCAATTCATGTCATTTGCAATTGTTGAGTCTAAGGTCTTCATTTGCTCTATGGAGATGACGGGTATGGTCGGGGCCTATACTGACTAGGTGTTGGAAATTCATCTTAGAGTCTTGTTGACGTTTGTTGTGGGTTCTGTGGTTAGTCATAGCCTTGTTGATCGTGTTGCTAATTGTGATTTTCAGACAGTGACCCTAGCAGTCTTGTGTATATATTTGTGTTGGGCTAGCTTCTGTGCAGATTTGGGTTTAAAGCAATCTTATCAGTCTGCTTTATTATTCTTTTTGCTTTTACATTACGAACGATTGGTGTTGTTCGGACCTCATCAGCCCCAATTTATTGTAGATTGTGTCTTTTGATATGATTTCAGTCGATTCACTTGGACAAATGAGACAACATGTGTTGATTGCGCCTCTCCAAATTTGAGGCGTGACAATCTAAACATCCTCAAACACATATATTCTACTCTTAAAAAGCATTGTAATTTCTATTTGATTTATTATGAAATCAAAAGAGTGAATAGAGGAAAAATATTACTAGAGAGATAGAGTAGTCTTACTTTTATTTATTTTTAAATAATCATAATCATTTATTTTTTAAGAAACTAAAACTATAATACTTAAATTTAAGCTTATCTTAATAAACAAAAAATCATTTTTTGAACATATTTTTTGTCATCTTAAAATATAATTATAAATAATATTTAAAAAGAATAATTACAACACATGGCCCCTCAGACCCTGCGCATAGCGAGAGTTTTAGTGTATCGAGCTGTCCTTTTAATTACAGCACATGGCCATTTGACAAAAGTAATTATCAAAAAATGGTCATTTGTTGTATAGACATATATAGTCAGTGTATATTTTATGTATAGTTATGCTATATTCAGTTTTTGAATGTATCATAATGTATATTCAGTGTATAACTCACGTATAAGTAATCAATATTGTATAGTCAATATATACTTTCTATGACTTTTGGCAAGTTATATTATATAGTCATTGTATATTTCTTATAATTTTAATTATTTTTTATGTAAATAAAATATGACTATATGTCACGACCCGACCTAGGGCCTAGTCATAACACGGCGATCGAAACCCCGAAGGACTCCAACTAAGCCTCTTGTACATATCATAAGCATACACAAGGTAAAGTAAAAGCAAAAACATCATAAGAGAGTTTAAACCATGAATAGTAAATGAAGAATATCACATGACAACATAGACTCGAAATATTTGTCCAACTAGATACCTCTACTCATGAATATGGGCGGGGGCTAAGACATGTCCCTAGCTCACCCTCAAAATAAAACATAAAGAAAGTCTTTGAAAAATAACCAACTCGATGACTAGTCCCCGATAAATGAGGACTCACCACATACACCGCCGGATAGAAAAGCTTAACTAGCTATGTGGACGAATATGATCTTCAACCTCAACCCCTACATTATGAGATAATGCAGGCAAAAAGTATGCATTAGTACGTTGGAATGTACTAAGTATGAAGGCGTGACATGCAACGTAAATCATTGAATGCAAAGGTCAAGTAAAACACATGATAAGATAGGACAAGTAAAGTCATGAGAAAAACATATTGATCAAAGTATTTTAAAAGCATAACTTCAAAATCATAACATACTTAAGAGATCATACATATGTGGGATAGGAATCATAACCGACAATAAGACCATGCGAGCTATAACATGGAATCTCGTTGTCTATCCATACAATGCATAAAAGGAGAATCTACTTGCCAAGGTAGACTCTACCCCACTAGGCGGATCATACATACGCTATAAATGGATTCAATAGGTAAGCCATGAAGGCAACCTACGGTGGCACGTAGTTTATGAGACATGAGGTTGCTACTAGGGCTTTTGGTAGGGCCCCCACCTCAAGTCCACTCGGTGCTAAGTCAAATCCCACGGAATACATACATAACATAAAATCATAATTATATATATCATGGTAATAATCATAGGTTTGAAATCATAGAGTAGCTCATTTTCATAACATACTTGTAATGTGAGAATTGTCCTTTCATCATTACAATCATATTTGCCTAATTCATATCGTTAGGCCTTAGGTCACCACATAGGGCCTTAAGTCACCTTGTAGGCCTTAGGTCACCACATAGGGCCCTAAGTCACCTTACTTCATAACTTGCATGAAATTCATACCTTGAACTTAGAGTAAAACTCAATTGCATAATCAATTGACTTTGAAAATTATGTAATTCACTTGAAAACATGCATGATCATAAACTTTATATCAACCCATACATAATTCATATATATAATATCCTTTGAAAGTATAATTCAAAATACTCATAATATACATCAATTTATATCAAAATAGACTAATGATTATACTTTAAATCATAATTCATGCAATAGAAATAGAGATCATAAAACCCATAAAATACCATACTTTAATTTGATAGAAAACCTTGAGAAATTGATAGGGCTTCATGGATGAAATGATCCATGAATCAATACCCACATACCTTAAACGATAACACCAAATAATTTGGAGAAACTTGAGAGTTTTGATGAAGAACTTGAGTGAATTTACTTGAAGTCTTCAATGGAGTCCTTGAGAGTCTTTTGTAGAGAGAGAAATATTAGAGTATGTGAATTATAGAAGAATGAATAGAATTAGGGATTTAGGTTAATTTATAGAGTTGATTAGGTCCTAAAAACATTTAGGTTCATTAGCTAACAATTTAGGAAAAAATCTAAAGTGCCTTTATTAAAAACTAAATTTGGCCAGAAAACCCTTGCCAGGTCTGCGACACAGAGGCAAGCAAGTCCGCGACGCAGACTTGTCGCGGACCTTACTGGTTTGCGCAGTTCCTTGAAAAATTTATCTTTCGATCTACGGATCCTAAAAATCCACCGAGACTATTTTTCTTACATGTTTTGACCCCTTGATCGATATTCTGAACTCGAATTTTTCAAAAAAATTAAGGATAATGAATTACATTAGCAGCTTATTTCCAAGATATTTTTAAGACACTTATAAGCATTTTGAAAAATATTATATTATATTTATTAAAAATTAATTAATTTATTATATATATTTAAAATTGTCGCTATTTAAAATCACCCCTCTACCCTAGAAAGGAAGATGGAACAGGGAAGGGGGGTGGTTAACTAGGAATAGAAGTAAGGTCAAATTGTAAGTGGAGTGAGTGTGAGTGGTGTAAGTACTGATTAACGTAACAGAGATGAAAAGTAAAAGGTAAGGGTTGGGTTAAGAGGAGTATAGCAGTAAAAGTTATACACCGTACATCTTCTCATGATCTATCTACCAGGCACTGGTCACTGGGACAGCAGGTATGGTATCAGAACAAACACCAACTCTGATTCTGATAAGCTAAGGGGAAAGAGAGAGAAATAAAAAAGTAATAATTAGTGATTTGTTTAAAGGGAACCTTTAGTTTATGGATTTCCGTATGTGTTGTCAGAGACAATAGCTGCCATAAAGGCAGGATAGTTGCAGTGCAGATACAACAGAGCTTGGCCCTCAGTCATAATATTTTTGCTCGGTACACTGTTCAGAGAGCCCCCAGTGTGTGTGTGAGAGAGAGAAATATTTTGATCAGAACCATTAGTTTTATCCATGTACAGAAGATTCTGCAACCCAAATGGTCCCTTAAAATAAATAAATACATTGCCTACTATTACTAGTGTATTTTCTCTTCTCCAAAGAGCTCAACTACTAGTAGTTTTGTATATCTGATCTGTTCTCAAAAGAAGAAAAAGATATCTTCTGATCCATGATGAGTAGTACAGGAAGAAGTAGTAGGTTTCCTTTCACAGCAAATCAGTGGGAAGAACTTGAACATCAAGCTCTTATTTACAAGTATATGGTCTCTGGAATGCCTGTTCCTGCTGATCTTCTCTATACCATCAGAAGGAGTTTGGATTCTTCCCTTTCCTCAAAGCTCATCATCCACCAACCTCACCATAGTACCTACTCTTCATTCTTTCCTCTACTACCCTTCGTCTCATTTTATATTGTATTTTATATTATTTTAATATTGTTGTTGTGGGTGCAGTTGGATGGAACTGTTTTCAGATGGGATTTGGGAAGAAAATAGATCCAGAGCCAGGGAGGTGCAGAAGAACAGATGGAAAGAAGTGGAGGTGTTCAAAAGAAGCTTACCCAGATTCCAAGTACTGTGAGAGACACATGCACAGAGGCAGAAACCGTTCAAGAAAGCCTGTGGAAATTATGACTACTAACAACACATCAACAACAACAAGACCTACTCCCCAAACAGCAATTCCCATCTCATCAATCAACAAAAACACAAACACTCATGAACCCCACCACCACTATCCTTTTCTTTATAGACCAACTCAAGACCATAATACCCCCAAGTTCCTTTCCGAATCTCCTGCTTATTCCAGGTTTGTTTAATTTTAATTTCTATCACCTTGTAGAAAATTAGTCATTTTTATGTTAAAAAGTCTTTTAAGATTTTCTATTTTGGTTAAAACAGAAATGAAATGAAAGAGGAAGTAGACGAGCATATTTTCTTCTCAGAGGCTTCAGGGACAATGAGAAGTAGATGTGGTTCGAATGATACTTGGCAATTGTCACCACTTACAATGAGTTCTTCACCAATGAAACAGAGGACAACTTATTCACCTTCACAGAGTACAGGTCATTCTTACTTACAACTTCAAAGCCTCAATGACACTTCAAGACAAGGACAGTATTATTATCATAATGATGTCGAGAAAGAAGATCACCAGCCCAAGAAAGTAATGCACCATTTCTTTGATGAATGGCCACCCAAAGACAACAAGCATTCATGGCTTGATTCTGATGATAAATTTTCCAAAACACAACTCTCAATTTCAATATCAAATCCCTCACAAGACTTGTTCATCACCACTAATGGTAACTTAGTTTACTCTTAATTGATTGTTATGGACAAAAGATGTTGTATGTTTTGACCATAATAGTTGCTTTTTGTTTTGCAGAGAAATGAGATTTGAGAGCCAAAAGAGTACTTGTTCAATGGGTGGTGGGGCGGTGCTTTTTCTGATGTTAGCTTTTCATATACATGTGTTCCTTCTGAGAAGGTTTTTATTTATTTTATTTTCATATTTATGCAAGTGTTGTGTTGTTGTTGTAGTAGTACTTGAATTAGAAGTATATGGTTTCTGGCTAACTGAGCATTCACATGGTATTTGGGTTGTCAGCAAGCAGCATTGTATTCCTTCCCCCCTCTTACCCTGCCCCTAATATTATTACTACTCACTGCTACTATTAGTATTTGGTTTGAATGGTCAGGTTTTACTGCCATCTTGCCACATGTTGGTATGTTTTTATCACTCTATATGGCGGGTTGAATATCTTCTTCTGGCCTTTTTCTGCTGTTGCTTTCAACGACTATCTTACTAAAATGTTGCTATTTTGGATTCTTTTGTTAGCTTATGCTTTAATGGTATATGGTTTTTCTGCTCACACATATGGCTCTTTTCTAATTAGGAAGAGGAAATTTAATTACTAGTATATGGTCTTGCAATTGATTTAGGATCTTGTTCAAGTTGATGTGCACATGCATATGTTTCTGACTTAATAAGAATCTTAAAGTTAGTAATAACTTTTTTATATGACTACTGACATAGAGCCACTAAGCTTTTTAAAGATGTACTAGGGACATGAGATGCTGACCCCTAAGAAACATTTCAACTTTAGGGAGGGGAGTTGGCCCTTGTGTTGTCCAAATCTCTTAAAGGATTCGATCTCCAAATATTTGAATGCTGAACGTGCAAATGTCAGCTCACAATTCTTTTTTTTTTCCTTGTTCACGAAAAGAGTACTTAGGATAAGTTCATACGCTCTACAAATTAAGATTAAGGGTGTGTTTGATAGGAAGGAAAATGTTTTCCCGGAAAATGTCTTTTTGAAAAAGAAGAAGGTTTTTAATTTATTTTCTCATACTTGGTTGGTGACTGAAAAATATTTTCTAGTGTATGAATGATGAATAAAAAATATTTTTTAGAAAATATCTTTTATAAAATTTGATCTGTGACTCGATACTGACTCGAGACCTGACCCCGACCCACATGACTACAACTCTTGACACCAACAGTCGATTCAATATCCAATATTTGAATTGAAATCCGACCCCAACACCTGATCTGAGACCCGATTTTGACCCTGACACACCACCTAAACTTTGATCCTGACACCTGATTCGAGAATCGAACCCGACCCGAGACTTAATTCCGACCCCGACACCCAACCCGATCTTGACACTCGATCCAAAATCGGCCTTGACAATTGACTTGAGACAAGACCCCGACCCCAACACTCGACCCGAGACAAAAACTTGACCCCGACGTCGACATTGATGAGAGATCCGATCTCGGCACTCGACCCTGACCTCGACCCTAACGTCGTCACCCGACTGGACACTCAATTCTGACACTTGAGACCCAATGCCGACGCCGACCCACGATTCAATCTCGAATCCAACTTTAGACCCAACCCCGACACTTGAGATTCGATCCTGACGCCGACTTGAAACTTGACTTTGACTCCGACTCCAACTCGAGATTCGACACTTCACTCAAGACTTGATTTCGAACCGAGACCCGACCCCGACCCCGATGGAGACTCGAGATTTGACCCCGACACTTAACTAGAGACCTGACCTCAATTTGAGATCCAATCACGACCCCGACTTGAGACTTGACCCATATCCTAACCCGACCCTGATCTCGACATCTAACTTGAGATCCGACCTTGACTTGAGACCAGCCCCTGGCTCGATCTCAACTCAATTTGAAAACTCGGAAATTGGGTCTCCAATCGAGGTCGAGAGTCGGGTCTTCAAATGAGGTCAAGAGTCAGGTCTCGAATCGAGGTTAAGAGATGGGTCTCAAATTGAGCATCAGGAGTCGGATTTAAAATTAATATTGAAAATCGATACTCGAGATTTAAGTTAGGATAAAAAATTGAGATGTGAGGTTCCAAAATGATTTTGGAAAATGTTTTCCTTACTTTTCTAAGAAAAGTCATTTTCCTTAAATTTGTGGAAAATAAGTTAATTTGAAAAACATTTTCCTTCATTACCAAACACACCCTAAATCATAATAAGTTTTTCTTTTCTTTTTTCGATCAACCAGTAACATTGTCATTCAACCAAAAAAAAACATACAAAACAACCAACTCTTTTGGATTTAGAGCTAGCTCTCAGACATAATTGTTATACAAGTTGCTAATTCAAACAATGAACCATCAACTATAGATATTACATTTAACTAGGATAACAATAAGTTATACTAGTAACTATTTAACTTTTGTATATTGGAAGAACAATTTTTTTAATATCAAATAATTACTTTGAAAAAAATTAACTATACAAAATCATCCATAAAAGGAGGGAATTCGTAACATTTTAGTTGGACTAGGTCATCAACAGCGTGATCACTACTTAGACTTTGTTTGGATTGACTTTTGATTTAAACGTTAAAAGTTAAAAATTAAAAATTCTAATTTATGACGTTTGATTTATTTTTTTCATTTTAGCTTGAGATCAAATGGCTATAATTATTTTTTGAATAATCCAAAACCTTCCTTAAGTGCTTAAAATTTATTTTGGCTTAAAAATATTTAAAATAAGTCAATCCAAAGAGGCGCTTTACCATATAAAAATTTGCGTTTCCTAAATGGTCATTTAAGTTTTAAAAATTGTTTACAATTGTAAAAAAAAAAAAATTAAATTATTATATTCAACTATTACTATTTTTCTAAAAATATATTAAACATTTCAAAAGCCTCTTCTCCTAATTGGCATGCCTTGTCTATAAAATCTTTTTTTAATAATAGATCTATTTATCTCATCAATTTCTTTTGACTTACATTATTTTTTTTTAAAATTTTTTACACATGATATGAAACGCAATTTAATCATTGAAAAAAAAATTAATTGTGTACTTTGAAATTCATATTCAACGGTATATTTTTTCAACAGAACAAAAAAGAAAGTAAATATTATGTATATCTTTATTTAATGAATGATAAAATAGGAGTACATTAATGAAAAAATATAATAAAATTTTGATCTTTATTAATGAACAATTTAATCTAGTATAATATGTGTCTTATTGAAGTAAAATAAAAAATTTAGCTAATTATTGTTTGTTTTTTGTTGGCTTAAAATGAGGTAAGGGTATATATTAGTGTTTAAGTATGTGATAAGATAAAATATAAACAGTAGTCATAAAAGAATAAAAATGGTGAGATGAAATTGAAAATAAAGGTTAAACTAATAAATTACCCTTTTCTACAATCTTTCACTGTATCAATCTTACGGTTTCTTGATTATTATTTTTGGACAACTACTAGCGGAATTTTTTTATTTTTTTTTACAAAAATTTGCAGATAATTTTCATGTGAATTAAATTTTTTAGGCAATAATTACCTACGAAGATTCATCAAATTTTATTTGATAGAAGAATTTGCTGGAAATTAGATTAGCTGCAAAAGGTTTTGTATTACCCTCAAATATATATTTATTTATTTTATTTTCACTTTTCTTGTAGTGTATAAGATCATAATATAAGTTTGATCAAATAGGTTTAATGAGTTAAATAGATTTATTATTAAAAAAAAAATCAATGGCATGACATGTCAATTAGAAAAAAAAAAGTTTAAGATATTTAGTATTTTTAAAGAAAAATAGTAATAATTGAGTGATCTTATTATTTTGAAAAAAAAATATTTTTTTGGTTTATAATTTATAAAATATGGTTGCATAATAAGAAACATATTTACAGAAAGTGACAAGATTTTTCAATTTACAAAACATATCAAGAGTTTTTTTACAGACCATACCATAAATTTCACCCCAAGGGTTGGAAATATTCACTCAAAGACTTCAAAAAAAAAGGCTCAAAATTTTGTGCATGAAAACTAGATGAAATCGGCATGAAATGTGTCGCTCAAGGATTAGAATTTTGTTCATAAATGAAATCCGTATAAAATGTATATCGCGTTTAAAGTTTGAAATTTTTCTAACAAATTTCATGTATGAAAAAGTGTAGAATCTATATGAAATATGTATATCTTGGACATGGTTTTAAATTTTGATCAAAATTTCGTACATAATAATTGTATAACTTTCATTCAGTATTCATACTAATTTAATACAACTACAACACATATGCAAACTTAAAAAAATATTTTTTATACAAACTCAACATATAATTATGATATAACTTTAATACATATTCGATTCAATTTTATCGTAACTTCACCGAAATAAGATTGAAATTCAGTCCAAAACTAGCTCAAATTTCATCTAAATAGCCTTAAATTTTAATTCAAACCTCTCTCGACTTTTGAGATATCATCCACTCCAACCAAAATTTGTTTGCATAAATCAAGCTTCGAGCTCCTTTAATGGCACGAAATCTTTGACAAGCTATTTCAAATCCGATTTTGAAGAACAGTAACTGAAATCTCAGTCAGCGAGCAATGAATCAAATTTCGTATTCGATTTGCAATTTCAAATTCAACAGCAAAAAAACAAATCCTTCAAACTTCACTAATTTTAAATTTAAGGTCCGGGGAGCTATAACACCGAATAACAATAATAGTTTTCCTTCTTCTTTTTGGATAGGACACCAATACCAAACCCAAATTTGTTTTGTTTGATCTATAAGAAACAATATTTTTATATATAATAATATAGTGTCTTATATAGTTATGAGGTGTGATTTACTTGGAGGGAAATAATCATTACAAGAAAATATGAAATTAACTACGAAATTTATCAATAATCTCTAGTTAATCCGTTGCTAAAACACTTCTAACTAATTGAATTTTCTTATAATTGGTGCTCATTCATAGCTAAATGAGAGTTTTACTGTTTAACTATAAAATTTTATTCGTAGCTAATTCATCATTTTCTAGCGGTGAACTCCCTAAATAAATATATGGTTTTGGAATTTTGGTATCCGATTCTGATCATCCAAATCTGTGTGTGCCCTACAGTATTAATTCAGGGTTTAAGACTTTGAATATCATTCAATCTGGCTAGAAGATAACGGGACAAGAATCTAAAACATGAATAAAGTTCAGTCAACATTTAAGCTCAAATAAAATGTGTGCAAATACTGTTTTATTCTGATATCACACAAAGGGATTGAAATTAATAAGACATAAAGTGAAAGACACTTATTTTTAAGGACACTTTTTATCGCGTTATAGTTCCAACAAATCAATAGCTTACGAAGCTCAGGTAACGGGTCATGCAAAAGGATATCTTTTTCTTCTCGCATAAATTCGAAAAAAAAGTTGTCTGATGCAAACTTGGATAAATTTATTGTGTCTCACACAGATCAACAATTTTTATGAATTTACACACGTATGCTAAATCAACCAAAAAAAAAGATCGAAAAAGTACTATTCTCTCCTTTTTCATTTTGTATGACATGTATGTTGGAAAATATCATACAGATTACTGCTTACATGAATTATAGACAATAACTACAAATACATATCACATACAAAGTATGCTGAAAATTAACTCAAGGAGTACCTCTTGAAGCGTGAACAAATATTTTGAAGCAAGTCAGACTTCAGTTTTACGATTTCTACAGTGATATATCCCAAATTAATTAACAACTGAACTCTCTTAATACTTGAGTGGGCAAGTATCGTATAGAAAACTGATTGTCTTTCTTGATTAGGAGAAACCCCTATTTATAGAGATTCCTTCTCAGTCCAAAAAGGAGAAGAAAACCCACACTATTCTTGAAAAACTAAGAAACCCACGTGCTTCCTCTCTTTTCCTTTAGAAATAGAATTCTGAGTTCTAGTTAAATATGGGCACTGTAGGAACCACATAATTAATTACTGAGGCTTCTTATTATGGAAATAATTTCAAAAATTAATTTGAATTATTCTTACCATAATAAATTACGAATCATTTCACTAAAAATTCGTAATTGTACTCCTCTATTTATATTTCAAAATTTCTCATTAAACACTTATGTAATTTCCCATGTTAAGATTACAGATACTAATCAATAAAATTAAATTACTGATGAATTTAATTCAATGATTAATTTCCTTTAGAGCAATACTTAACTTATTTCATGTGCCAGGTTCATAAATCTACCAATCGGGTTTGCACATGAAAATTTTTAAGTTTTTCGTAAAAATATGTATCATCAATCTCTATATTGAGATATGGATTCCATCAACTAACTAAATTATTTCACCAATATATATTATTATCATTCAATATACCAGACATATTGATCCATCTCAGAATCTCACCTTTTAATATATCAAAACGATAATTAATATATACAGATCATAATCGTTATATCAAGATTGAAAGTATAAGTATATTTAATAGTTTAGAGAATATATTTTTATCAGTCAGTCAAAAATATCTATCTCTACTCGGTCTCGTTCAATGCATACAAAATGCACTAGCACGAGAAGTTAGAACTATACCATTCTCATAATCAAGATAAATTATATTTAATCTCGTGTTACAATCTTTCTGATGATTTGTCCAAATTCCCATCTATGATTGTAAACTATAACTTTTAACTTATAAGAACCGATGATTTAATCTTTTGTGTATAAGCTCAAACTCTATACAATAAATCATCTATTATATAAGTTGAGGACACATATATGACAAAATGATCTATTTAATGTAACACTTTATTGAATTGAATAAATAAATAAATAATTGTTCAATAAATAATACTATATCTAAACGCATGATTAATAATATATTCTAACAATCTCCCACTTAGACTCATAACCATGCACCTACAACTCTAACACCCATTCCTTCAACATGCCTATCATAAGACTTTTGCGGTAAAGCTTTTGTGAAAGGGTTTGCCATGTTGTTTTCTGATGCAATCTTTGCAACCATCACATCTCCTCTTTGCACTATTTCTCAAATCAAATGGTACTTATGTTCAATGTGTTTTGCCTTTTTATGATTTCTTGGTTCCTTTGAATTTGCAACCGCACCACTATTATCACAATACATTATGAGTGGTGCTTCTATCGCAGGGACAACCACCAAGTCTTTCAGAAAGTTTTTGAGCTATATTGCCTCCTTAGCTCCCTCAGAGGTTGCTACATATTCGGCTTTCATGATGAAATTAGCAATGTAGGTTTGCTTAATGCTCCTCCAAATAATGGCTCCACCTTCCAAAATAAATACATTTCCTGAGATCGACTTTCTAGAGTCCATGTCAGATTGGAAATCCGAGTCTGTGTACCCTATGGGCACCAACTCATTCGAATGATATACTAGCATGTAATCCCTAGTCCTTTTCAGGTACTTGATTATATGCTTAACTGTTGTCCAGTGTTCTCATTTAGGATTAGATTAAAATCTACTAATCATGTCCATGGCAAAGCAGATGTCAGGTCTAGTGCACAACATCGCATACATTAGGCTTCCCACAGCCGACGCATAAGGAATTGCCTTCATGCTTTCTATCTCCTCATCTGTCTTAGGACATTAATTTTTAGATAAGGAAATTCCATGTCTAAAAGGAAGAAATCCTTTCTTGGAATCATGCATGCTGAACCTGGTAAGAATTGTATCAATATAAAGAGCTTGAGATAAGCCTAACATCCTTTTATTCCGATCACGCAAAACCTTGATCCCAAGGATGTGAGCAGCTTCTCCCAAATCATTCATATCAAAATTAGTGGACAACCATTCCTTAACTAAATTCATCAAGCCCACATTATTTTCTATGAGCAAAATATCATCTACATATAATACCAAAAATATCACTTTATCCTCATTCCACTTTTTGTACATACAAGACTCGTGAAGACATTGCTCAAAATCAAAAGTCTTGACTACATTGTCAAAACAAGTATTTCATGACCTAGAAGCTTGCTTTAATCCATAAATAGACCTTTTAACCTTGCACAACATGTGTTCTTTTCCCTTTTCTATGAAACCATCTGGTTGTCACATAAAGATGCTCTCATCAAGACTTTCATTAAGAAAAGTTGTCTTGGCATCCATTTACCAAATTTCATAATTATAATGAGCAACAATAGATAAGAGAATTATAATAGACTTAAGCATGACTATTGTCGAAAAGGTTTTCTCATAATCGATCCCTTCTTTCTGAATAAGCCCTTTTGCAACAAGTCTAGCTTTATAAGTTTGCACTTTTCCATCTACTCCTCACTTTTTCTTATAGATCCACTTACATCCAATGGATTTGACTCCATCTACAGGTGGTTCTACAAGATCTCAGGCTTTATTGGAGTACATGGACTCCATTTCTGATTTCATAGCAATGATTCTTTTTTCTGCATCTTTATCTTATAGTGCTTTGTCAAAATTCACAGCTCGATAATCAAATCTTCAGGGATTCTGTTAAAAGACTCTCCGAAGAGTGCATACCAAAGTGGTTTTCTTATCACTCTCCTACTACGATGAGTCACTATAGGCACAGGGGTAGGTTCAGAGAGAGTTGCATTATTATGATTTTGTGGGAGAACCACATCATTTGTAGGATCTTGAGTCTTCATGTTATCCTTAACACCTTGTGGTGAGGAGATGACGACAAATTCTTCCTCTAATGCAATTTTCTCATTACTACTCCTACTACTTTGATGCAATGGATTTTCAGGAACTTGTACTCGTGGAATTATATGTCTATTAACATCTTTCCCACTACTAAAATATAATGGTGTGTTAATTCTAATATCTGGGTTTTGAATTTGGTTTTCATTATTTTCAGTAGATTGATTTATTATCTCTTTGCTTAATTCCTGTAAAACTAGTTTACTTCTGGAAACATGGTTCTCAAAAAATCCCTTTCCAGAAATTTGCATTGGTACTCAAAATGATTTTTTTTTATTTAGGATTATAAAACATACCACCTTTCGTTCTTTTGGGGTATCCAATAAAAACACATACTTCTATTCTAGATTTCAATTTTTCTGCCTTCTCTTTCGGCACATATGCTGGACATTCCCAAATTCGAATGTGTTTCAAACTAGATTTGTGACCAGTCCACAATTCAATGGGTGTCACAGGTATAGACTTAGAAGGAACTAAGTTCAGAATATAATTTGTAGTTTCTAATGCATATCCTCAAAACGACTAAGTCAAATCAGAGTAACTCATCATAGATCTAACTATTTCTAAAAGAGTCATGTTTCTTCTTTCTGCTACACCATTTTGTTGTGGAGTTTTAGGTGAAGACATTTGATATGTAATTCCTTATTCTGATAAGTAACTAATTAACTCATTTGAGAGGTATTCGCCACCACGATCAAATTGCAGTAACTTGATATATTTTTCATGTCGTTTCTCCATTTCTGTCTTAAACTCTTTGAATTTCTCAAAGCATTCAGACTTACGGTGCAACAAACAAATATATCCATACTTTGAGTAGTCATCAATGAAAGTCACAAAATACTCATATCCACCTCTTGCTTGAATGCTCATCGGACCAAACAAATCAGAATGAATTAGCTCTAATTTATCATTGGCTCTATTTTCTTTTGAGGGGAAAGGTCTCTTAATCATTTTTTCTTCTAAACAAGATTGACATATTGGTACTGCCTCCACTTTAAATGAATTTAAAGGTCCCTCTCGAACCAACTTTGAAATTCTATCTAGATTTATATGACATAGACGCAAGTACCACAAATAAGTCTCATTAAATTCAGAAGAATGTTTTCTTTTACTTGAAAGGTTAACATTATTCAGTTCTATAGGTTGTTGCATTTCTGAAGAGACATTAATAATAAAAACACCATCAATTAATGTACCAGTAGAGATAAAATATTTATTTTAGCTAATAACACAGCCGTTATCAGAAAAATAACATCATAACCATCTCTCAAAGCTTTAGAAACTGAAATCAAATTTCTTCTAACAGAAGGTGCATATAAAACGTCTTTTAAAATTAAAAATCTACCACTACCAAACGAAATACTAATATTTCCTAATGCTAAAGCTGGAGCTGCCGAACCATCCACTTGAAAAACATTAACTTCACCTCTAATCAGCTTGCACGTCTCTTGAAATCCCTGCAAAGAAGTGCAGATGTGATCAGTGGTTCCTGAGTCTACACACCATGATGTGGTAGAAATAGCCACTAAACGTTTCAACGACTAGTGAAAGTGAGTTACCTGAATTATTTTTTTGCTTGGCTAAGAAAATTGGACAATGAGCCTTCTAATGACCTGGCATCTTGCAATGAAAACACTTTCCCTTAGGCTTTTTCACTCCTCTAGTTGGATGTGCAACTGCCTTATCTTTGTGAACCTTTTTCTTCTTTTATTGTAAGGTCCGACATGGTTTAAAGGTTGGAATGTGTCATACTAGGGTAAGGTAGGGAAAATGGCTTCGGAGGACCCTTTTTGTCTCAAACTCGATGAATTCTAATTGTATATATGAGTTAGGATCAATTCCTAAGTATTTAAAGAGTGTTAGATATGGTGTAGGGTCATAAGGGATCTCTAACACCAATCCAAGTCCAAAATATTTCTATCAAATTGGTCAATCTTGGCTCAAATTTTAATTTCAAAAAAATAAACTAAAGGGGGAAACCTCCACGTCGCGGACCTACTCCCAGTTAGTTCAAAATTTAGCAAAAATTTCCAGTTTCAAGTCAGAAAAACTTAGACAATTCCCTGAACATATATAGATGAACTTGGACGCGTTTTGGGGTCATTCTTGCAGTCTTTTGCCTCCACAAAATCCTAAACTTCATCCTCTCCTCTCTCAAATCATCTTCAACAAATTTGCTCTCAAACTCAAAGGATTCAAGCTTCCCATTTAGGACCTAACATCCATATTTCTTCAAGTTCTACTCTAAATTATGTGGGTTTTCATCCATGGGTTCTTCCACCCATAGAGCCCAAATATTTTCTCAACTTAGTATTTCAATTTTAAATGATGAAATCTTATAGACTTTTACGTGATGGTTCCAAATGCATAGATTATGATATATTTAAAGTTTATTTACTCATATATATATATATATATATATATATATATATATATATAACTCTCATTTTCAAGTGATAAGTTTAATGGATTTTCATACTACGATTTTAAATGTATATATTCTTGAATATTTGAAGTTTATTTACCTATATTGACTTATGTTGATTCTTATTTACGTGAAATGGATGGTTTATCAAGGTTCTTATATGAAGGTTTGAAAAGTAGTTTTAAAGTGCATATGGTGGGTTGTTCCTAAGATATTTGATTTGATGCATTTATATCACTCTCATGCATACAATTAATCTTTAAATGTATTTGAAGGTCTTTATGAAATAAACCCACATAGTCTCTTATGATAAAGTAAAGTTGAAATGAAGTTTGACTCCAAATGAATGTTTGACAATGTCTACAAATGAGTTTAAAGGTGCTTTTTGCAAACAAGTTTTGTGAATGATGATTCTCTAATGTTCAAGCAAGTTAATGATAGGGTGAGTTAAAGTCCAAAAGATATTTTATGAATAAATATATGTGATGATGAAAGGTCTACACTCACATCACATGAGACAAAGTTAAGGACCTATTCTATGATTTTATTATTATGAAGAGTAGACGGGTAGTAGATATGGCCCCTCCCACATGATAATTGACTTTATATTTTATGGTTTGTCTATTCTATTGAGAGTTTATCTAGCACTAAGTGGACCTTGGGATAGGCATTCTCTCCTGTAGCAAAGGCAAGAGATGCATAGAAAGATCTCATTGTCCCATAACTACGTGCCACCGTAGGTTAAAGGATCACCCATAGAAGAGACTTGATTCCTTAGAGGATCACCCGTAGTTGAGGCTCGATCCTTTATGTAGCTTAGTGGATCTACTTAGGCATATATGAGTCTACCTTGGCAAGTAGTCTTCCCCTTTCCTATGATGTATGGGTAAAGATTGGGACTCCATGTTATATCTCACATGATTTATGTCGGTTAACGGTCGCTCTCACTAAGTTACAAGGTCCTTCTCTCGATGTTTAAAGTATTTTTTTACTATGACTACTAATATCTTTCATATGTCCATGATCTCTTATAAGGTTAAAGGTCCCATCTCCCAAGTTATATAACATGAAGTAAGTGTTACTTTGAAGTTTTATGATATGCATTGACCAATAATTTCTTATATTTAAAGATTGCTTTTAAGCTATACTCATTCTCATTATGATTGGTCATGCATCTTATGTCATATTGATTAGGTTCTCTTACTTGTTCATGCATATCTCACATACTTAGTACATTCAGAGTACTAACGCATACTTTTTTGCCTACATGATATCACCATGTAGGGACCGATGTTCCTTCTCCACCACGTGGTTAGTTGGATCGTTTGAAGGCCACTTTTAGTGAGTTCTCATTGTTTCGGGGACAATACTCCTCCCCTTTCTAGCATATGTTATTTTGAGGCATTAAGACACCTATTTTGGTACTTCATTGTTAGTTTATTTGAGGGTGAGCCAGGGACATGTCTTAGCCCCCGTCAACTTTATTAGTAAAGGTATGTTTGGACATAAATGTATGATGATCTAAGGTTGATTATGACTCTTATTTTATGATTTTCTCCCTTAATCTCGCTTTCCCCTTTTTCTTCCAGTTGATATTTATTTTCATTACTGATGAAAGGCTAAATGAATGCTAAGAGGCTTGGGTGAGGTACCTGCGGATTTCTCATTGCCGTGTCACGTCTGAGCCCTAGACTTGGATTGTGACATCTGTCCACCTTTCATTTAGAAGTAGAACCTTTCTCAACATATAGTTCCATATGTGGTGCCTATTTTTTGACAATTATCTCTGCCGCCTGCATCTCATTCAACAGTTACGCCAAAAATAGACTCATCTTATTCATATTATAGTTCAGATGAAACTGTTGAAAGCTTTATGGCAGGGACTGCAATATCATCTCAACCTGGGAGTCATTGTCAATTTCAGCCCCCAAGATCTCTAGTTCATTCAGAAGACTTATCATCTTCAAAACATGGTCTCTAGCAGGAGTGCCTTCAGCCATCTTAGTGTTCATGAGATCTCTCATGGCAATCTGCTTAGTTGATCGACTCTGGTCCCCAAACATTTGTTTGAGATTCTCCAGACTTTCAAAAGCAGAAAACATAGCTTGATGTTGATGTTGCAGCACATTTGACATTGAAGCCAGAATGTAGCATCGCACCATCTCATCAGCTTTTTGCCATTTTTGATAAGTTAACTTATCCTCATCACTAGACTGTTCACTTGGTTTCGATGGACACTCTTCATAGAGTACAAATTTTACTCTTCAATAGTTTACACGATGTCAAGATTTCTCCTCCAGTCAAAATAATTAGGACCCTCAAGTTTATTTTGACCCAAAATAGTGCTAAGGAGGTTAAAAGGAGATATATTGAATCTGAGATTGAAAAAATAGTTACAATAGATCAATTAAACAATCATATAAACATTGAATATTCACATTCAAACTCATCACATACATATACATTCATGATCTTGAATAGCCAATTGATGGAATTGGAGAACTACTCATACAATATACATATATAATGACTGATTATTCACTCTATATATATATAATGACTGATTATTCACTCTATAAACTCTTACAGACCTAACTCAAATGGAGAGTCTACTGTTAGTTTAACTCAAGTGAAAATCAAAACCCTAGTTATATTGATTCAATCATATATTATTCAGTTTAGGAGAGTTAATACAGATTGTCAAACTAGAAATTAAATACATAATGACTTGTATTAAATTCATCCGATAGGGAGGAAGGTCTAAGACAACACATAAACTTAATACTTCATTACTATTTAATCTTGGTAATCATTGGAAAGAACCCTTATCACCATAATATATATTTTTTTCAAATTTTATACAAAAAATTTTCAAGAAAAAATACATATCAAGATTTCCATAATTTATGTAAAGAAAAAGCCAATATTAATCTAATGTACAGGTAACAATCAACATACACGAACTGAGAAAGAAATTTAGAACACTCACAAAGCCGCCGTCATGCATCAAGGCTCCACCTAACACTTACATTACTTATATTGAAAAAGTTTTCAATTATAATTAGTAAAAGTGTTCACTTTAGGTGTCAATTTCCATGACATGTGCACCGGTTAATTCCCAAACAAAATAATTAACAATCACAACAACATGCATGCAAAAAAAATAAATGTTTAAGACAATTTCTGCACTTTTGCACATTGTGTTGCCGCCATCGAAACCGCTTATCTTTTCTCATATGTTTCATTAATTAATACGAAGATAAGCGATCATTACTTATGATTATTATTCGGCTAGGCAGATTCAGAAAAACATATACACAATTTTACATACGTTTTTCAGGTCATCTATAAAGATGTAAGCATGGCTCTTGATGTCAATTGTTGAAAAATAGCATATAGCGGAAGCATTTCAGAATTTTACTGCTTACATAAATTATAGACAATAACTACAAATACATATCACATACAAAGTATGCTGAAAATTAACTCAAAAAATACCTCTTGAAGCATGAATAAATATCTTGAAGCAAGTCAGACTTCAGTTCTACTGTCTTCTACGGTAATCCCAAATTAATTAACAACTGAATTCTCTCAATACTTGGGTGGGCAAGTATCGTATAGAAAACTGATTGTTTTTTTTAGTTAGGAGAAACTCCTATTTATAGATATTTTTTTCCAGTCCAAAAAGGAGAAGACAACCCACACTATTCTTGAAAAAACAAGAAACCCACGTGCTTCCTCTCTTTTCCTTCAGAAATAGGCACTGTAGGGACTACTGAATTAATTACCGAGACTTCTTATTATGGAAATAATTACAAAAATTAATTTAAATTATTCTTACCATAATAAATTACGAATCATTCCGACTAAAAATTCACTCCTCTATTTATATTTCAAAGTTCCCCATTAAACACTTAGGTAATTCCCCATGTTAAGATTACAAATACTAATCAATAAATTAAATTATTGACAAATTTAATTCAATGATTAATTTCCTTTAGAGCAATATTTAACTTATTTCATGTGCCAGATTCATAAATCTACCGGTCGGGTTTGCACATGAAAACTTATAAGCTTCTAACAAAAAGGTGTATCATCAATCTCTATATTGAGACATGAATTTCATCAACTAACTAATTATTTCACCGATATATATTATTATCTTCTAATTTATCAGACATATTGACCCATCTCAGAATCTCACCTTTTAATAAATCAAAACAATAATTAATATATACAGATCATAATCGTTATATCAAGATTGAGAATATAAGTACATTTAATAGCTTAGAGAATATTTTTTATCAGTCAGTCTAAAACATCTATCTCTACTCGATCCCGTTCAATACATACAAAATGCACTAGCACGAGAAGTTAGAACGATACCATTCTCATAATCAAGATAAATTACATTTAATCTCGTGATACAATCTTTCTGATGGCTTGTCCAAATTCTCATCCACGATTGTGAACTATAACTTTTAACTTATAAGAATCGATGATTTAATCTTTTGTGTATAAGCTCAAACTCTATACACCAAATCATCTATTATATAAGTTGAGGACACATATGTGACAAAATGATCTATTTAATATAACACTTTATAGAATTGAATAAATAAATAAACAATTATTCAATAAATAATACTATATCTAAATACATGGTTAATAGTATATCCTAACAATGTATTGTTTGATTGAACAAAAAAAAATCTTAACAAAACTTTTGGCACATGCCAAAAATGAACTTAAAACATGTAGTTCTAAAAAGGAAATTCAATTAGAGTTAAGCTGCCCATGAGCATCATGGCATAGGTAAAAGGGAACGAGGAGGCAAGCTCCCCATCTTTCGCATATCTTGCTCATCTGACATGTTATGATATTTTTATGACTATTAAAAAAAGAAAAAAGGGCAAAAAAATATTCTCAAACTATTTAAAATACATCAAATTTACCTCTCGTTACGTTTATGGTCGAAGTTGAACTTTTTTTCCCTTTATTTAGGAACAACCGTTAGAGAAACAATATTTTTGTTCCTTTTAATTAGTTGAGGGCATTTTTAGCAAAAAAAGTAACCACAAAGACAATTTTGACTCAAAAACATAACAAAGAATAATATTCTAAAAAAAATAATCATTCTCAAAAAGGATAATTTAACCTACTATAACTAATTAAGGAGTATTTTTGATCTTTTTCCCTTAAAAATGTTATGAAGAGGAATGTGGAATTTGAACATGAAGTTTAGAAAAATTACATGAGAGAAATATAGGAAGTTTATTTTTTAATACTTCATCCGTTAGTTCAATTAGTTTGACATTAATATCTCCTAGTTAATTTATTTAAATAATAATGACATATTTTTATATTTAAAAATAATTATGTAATTTTAAATATTTTTATTTTATTCTTAATGAGAGATTTTACATACAAATATTGATAAATATTAATATACTTAAAATTATATATTTTTTATAATCCTGATCATAAATATTGTGACATGCTTAAGATTACATCTTTTTTTTTTTAAAAAAAATAGTTTCTTTCTTATGCCAAACAAATTGAAAAGAAAAAAAAAGAACAAGCAGGAAATAGTGTTAGAATATGTTAAAATATATTATGTCTTTAATAATATATTTTGAATATATTCTAATTAATATTGTATTTTTGTATTTATAGCAAGCATATATTTAAGTTCCTTAGTTTTAACTATTAGTATCAATCTTTATATTTAACATATCTTGTAATTTGTATATATTGATCAAGTTCAATAAAATTAAGCAAGCAATTCTCTTCCTTCATGGTATCAGACTAGTACGATCTCCTAATCCTAGCCTCATCTCTTCTTCTTCCTATCTTCTTTCATCTCTTCTCATGGCAGATTCGCCCAAATTTCATTCCGCTCTCACCGTCACTAATATTAAGTCTCTCATACCCGTAATATTAAACAATGAGCAAGGCTTGTATCATTCTTAGGCTACTCTATTCATCAATCTTGCTAGGGTTTATGATCTTTACGATCATTTGGTTCCACCCACGGAAGCATCGGCTCTGACTGCCTACACTACGGCCAAGTCGGCTGATCCGGCTCTTTGAAAGCGTTTGGACATTGTTATATTGTAATGGATTTACACTACCATTGCTCCTGATCTTCTTCTAGCTATCCTCAAATGTAATGACACGGCAGAGGGCGCGTGAAACCGTCTTGAATCTCTTTTTCAAGATAACAAAGCCACCTATCTCGAGGAGGACTTTACGAACACTGTTTTCGAAGGTTTCACCTCAATTGATAGTTATTGTAATTATTTATAATCTCTGGCAGACAAGTTGGCTGATGTTGATGATCTGGTGACTAATAGCTGCCTGGTTTTACGTCTTACCATCTCCATACCGGAGGCGTATAGTGGTACGGTGGATTTTATATAAAATCAAGAGCCATTGCCCTCCTTTGAAAGTTGTCATTCCAGGTTGAAAATGGCTGAGCGTACCATCAAGGCTCGCCAAGCTTGTGAAAATGGTGTGTCCGAAAGTTGGGCCGATAGCGCTGTCATGGTTGCCACACCTTCTTTCTCTTCGAATGACTCCTCTGCTAGCAACAAAAGAAATAATAATAATAAAAATAGGAATAATTTAAAATTAAATGGCAAGAAAAAGGCGGCTCAACAAAGCCTAAGTGGACCCAATCTAAGTCATCCACAGTGGCAGCCGACGTGGCAGCCTAGTTGGGGAGGTTGGACAGTGCCTCCTTGCCTGTTTTCTGCATTCTAGTGGCAGCCAAGGCCCAATCCAGGGGCCCAACACCTTTCAACCTCTAGGCCAGGCGTACTTGGGCCCAGACCTCAATCTTTTAATGCTCTTGGACCTACTGCTCCTAGCTACACACCCACCGATATTGAGGCCGCTATGCATTCTCTTTTATTTTCTCAACTCAATGGGAACTACTACATGGATACCGGTGTTATATCTCACATGAAGGCAGATGCAGGTATTCTCTCTTCTTATTTTAATTCAAGCAATAAGAATCATAACATTATTGTCGGTAGTGGTCATTTAATTCTAATTATTGGTCACGATCGCACTGTTTTTCCCCCACCCTATCCACCATTTATCTTAAACAATATTTTACATGCTCCAAAATTCATCAAAAATCTAGTCTCAGTTCGTAAGTTTACCACAGATAATATGGTTTCTATATCATTTGACCATTTTGGTTTCTTTGTTAATGACTTACAGACGGGGAACATAAATCTGCTTTTATTGCTTTACCTTCGGATATTTGGCAGAGTCGTCTAGGTCACCCTAGCGATAATATACTTAAGTCTCTTTGTAGTAAAAAGTTTATTGATTGTAATAAGGCTTGTAAAACTTTTTGTTCTTCTTGTCCTCTTGGGAAACATTCTAAGCTACCTTTTTATGATTCGGTTTCATATATTTTTCTTCCGTTTGATATTATTCATAATGATCTTTGGACTTCTCCCATTGTTAGTACTTCCGGCCATTGTTATTATGTTCTTTTTCTTGAAGACTATGGTAAGTTTTTGTGGACATTTCCTATTGCCAAGAAATCTCAAGTCAAACATCTTTTCTCAGTTTTTCATGCTTTAGTCAAAACTCAATTTGAACGTAATATTAAGACATTTCAGTGTGATAATGGTATGGGGTACATAAATGGAACTATTACGGAATCTTTTGAGAAACATGACATGTTTTTCCGTCTTTTATGCCCTCATACATCTCTTCAAAATGGCAAGGTCGAAAGACACATAAAATCCATCAATAATATCATCTGAACTCTTCTTGCTCATGCATCCATGCCACTATCCTTTTGGCATCATGCACTCTCCATGGCCTTATATCTTCTCAACATCATTCCTTCCAAGGTATTGAATAATCAATCACCTGCTTAAATCTTATATCAAAGTGATCCGGATTATTCGGGTTTGCATGTTTTTGATTGCTTATGTTTTCCATTATTCTTCTCATATACTATTCATAAATTACAAGAAAGATCCACTCCTTATGCTTATTTAGGTCCGTCTCCTAATCATCGTGGTTTAAAATGTTATGACATGTCGAGTGGTAAAATTATAATCTATTGTTATATTCGTTTTGTTGAAACTGAATTTCCATTCTCCAAACTTCACAAAATAAAACATTCGGATTATGATATTTTTAGTGACACTATTAATTCCCATTTAATATATCATTTGTCATAAAATTTTATTCAACCTACACTGCAAACTAACCCACCTAATCAACCAGACCAACCTGTGCAACCCAAAATAAATTTGGCCTCTTCCTTAATCTGGGTCGCAGTCTCACACGGGCCCAGATCACACCTCACCTCATGATGCTTCTCCTTTAGCCCAACAGCTACAGCAGCCCACTCCCTCTCTTCCTCTCTATGACGCCACTACCTCAAGTAGTGGTGTCCAGGCCCGTCATCTCCTGCACTCAGCCCAACTATCTTGACCCCTCCTTACACCACTTCTAGGCCTACTAACCCCGTTTCACACCGCATGACCACTCATGCATCTAATAGAATTTTTAAACCCAACCCAAATACTCTTCCAACTACCACACTGCGATCACTACTGATATTTCTCCTATCCCAAAAAATTCTGTTAGTGCACTTCGTGATCAAAATTGGAAAAGTGCAATGTTAGATGAATTTAATGCTTTAATTGAAAATAAGACTTGGGAATTAGTGTCTAGGCCACCTAATGTGAATGTTATTCGGTCTATGTGGATTTTTCATCATAAACATAATTCTGATGGTTCTTTTGAGCGTTACAAAGCTCATCTTGTTGGTAACAGAAATACACAACAGCAGGGCATTGATTGTGATGAAACGTTTAGCCCCGTGGTTAAACCGGCTACCATTAGAGCAGTTCTCAGCATTGCTCTCTCTAAATCTTGGCCCATTCATCAAATGGATGTCAAGAATGCTTTCTTATATGGTCGTCTCAATGAAACAGTTTATATGCATCAATCCATGGGTTTCCGTAGAAAATAATTTCCAGACTATGTTTGCCTTCGTACGGGTTAAAACAAGCTCCTCGGGCTTGGTACCAAAGAATTTCTAATTTTGTGGCTACCATTGGGTTCTCTCATAGTAAGTCAGATCACTCTTTATTTATTTACAAGAATGGTTTTGCTATTGCTTATATCCTGTTATATGTGGATGACATTATTCTTACAGCTACTTCTGACCATCTTCGTAAGCATATTATGGCTCTCTTGTCTTCTGAATTTGCTATGAAAGACCTTGGTCATCTGAGTTTCTTCTTGGGTATTGCTGTCACTCGTAACACCCACGGTGTCTTCTTATCTCAGACATAATATGCTACAAAAATTATTGAACGTGCCAGAATGTCTAACTGCAGTCCCTGTTCTACTCCTGTTGATAGTAAGTCCAAACATAGTGTAACCGCAGATACTTCGTATGATAATCCGACTAAGTATCATAGTGTTGCAGGTGCTCTTCAGTATCTCACATTCACTCGGTCAGACATTTCATATACCGTGCAGTAGGTCTGTCTTCATATGCACGCTCCGACTAATGAGCACATGCATACCTCAAGCGTATTATACTCTATCTTCAGGGTACTTTAACCCACGGTTTGCATTTGTATAAATCCTCAGTTAATCGACTTATCTCTTATACAGATGCTGATTGGGGTGGGTGTCCTGACATCCATCATTTCACTTTTGGGTATTGTATTTTTCTTGGGGGATAATCTGTTCTCTTGGTCTTCCAAACGACAACCTACTCTCTCCCGTAGTAGTGCAGAGACAGAGTACAGGGGTGTTGCTAATGTTGTTTCTGATTCATGCTGGATCCGAAATCTACTACTAGAGTTGCATTGTCCCATTCAAAAGGCTATCCTAGTTTATTGTGACAATGTGAGTGCGATATACTTATCCGGCCACCCAGTTCAACATCAACACACTAAACACATTGAGATGGATATTCACTTCGTTCATGAGAAAGTGTCCTATGGTGAAGTATGTGTGCTACATGTGTCGTTCCGTTATCAAATTGCAGATATTTTCACAAAAGGGCTTCCGCGCATTTTATTTAATGATTTTCAGGATAGTTTAAGCATACGAGAACCTCCCGTTTCGATCGAGGGGGTGTGTTAGAATATGTTAAAATATATTATGCCTTTAATAATATATTTTGAATATATTCTAATTAATAATGCATTTTTGTATTTATAGCAAGCATATATTTAGGTTCCTTAGTTTTAACTATTAGTATCAATCTTTGTATTTAACATATCTTGTAATTTATATATATTGACCAAGTTCAATGAAATTAAGCAAGCAATTCACTTCCTTCAAATAACTAACTTAGTAAAGAAAGACTATAAAGGATTATTTGGCTGCTACTTGGAGTTACGCTTGCATTACTAAAATAGAGATTAGTTATACTAAAACAAGTAATGCATGATTAGTTATGCTAAAAGTATAGTGCATGAGTTATTTCTTTGAATGCTTGGTTTGTTATACTAGAAATTAATAATTTTTTTTATAATTCTTTTAAAATATATTTATTGAGGCAAGGTGTACGGGGTTAAAATTAGGCGGGTGAAAAGAGCATATCAGACCGTGACACTTGGCAAACTCAATTATGAAGGGACGTTAGTCATGAGTTGGGCTCTCGAAAGAATAGTTCATCCAGGAAGACTGATATATAGCTGTAGCTGCTCATAATGAACCTCGAGAGACAAATAATCAATCTCGAGCCGCACACCCTTCTAGTCCAATTAACTTTAAGTGAGACGTTTGAATATAGGACACGCGCTATGAGAGAGTTTTTCAGTGCCCAGTGCGTCATCATTTCTTATCAAGGTGATGATTTAGTTCTTGTGGCCTATAAAAAACGACGATGAAGTGAATAGAGAGTATCCGAAGATTACAATCATTATCAGAAAAATCCCAAGAAGCTTAATGTTATTTTTTTGGTCATCGTCCTAGAGAATTCTTATGGAAGAAGCCTTGAACTTCCAGCCTCCCTCCCCCGCTTGTCTCATACCTTATCTTTAGAAGATCATATATTTTTATTGAATCACGACCTTGATGTTGTAGCTCTAAGAAACTAAATTTGATTAGCCTTAGCTCGTTATCCTTAATCCATTTAAACAAGTTTTACTGTTAATCAAGATGACTATTTTTGTAAAACAAATAATAGTTTGATGCCGTCTGTAAGGATAGGTAATTGTGATGTTATTCTGATCTACTTCTCTAGCCCTTAGCAAGGCTGTCAAGGTCTGTCTACTTGAAAGATATCGTTACATATGGGACTACTTAACATGATATATTGAATTGACATCATAATATATTCAACAAAATCTGAAATGACTTGAATTATACAAACAATTCTAACTACCCACCCTTGTAGAAGCTCCAGGGACGCATGCCTAGCCCCGTCGGCAAGTATCTAGACCCGAAGGCAACTGTATCTTGCCCCAAAGGAAATTGCTTCTAGCCTCGAAGTGATACGATTCGGACTAGGAAAATAAGAACAAATACGAAATCAAAAATAAGCATCTAACTCTTACGAAGACCTCGAGGGAATTGAATTCGCTCCACAACTTACGTTTCTACGCAAAAGACAATCAAAACTTAACCAAGCTCTTAAACTCTCTCTAGGAGTATTGTTCATCAATAACAAAAGAAATCTAACCTAAGAATGAAGACAAGCTAGCTATTTATAGTGTTTGGTTATTTATTACAAAAATGGCCCAAAGTAGCCCTTAAAGCATTGCAAAAACAACCCATTCTACCGTCTTGATGTGTGACGGTGGGTATGATGGATCGTCACACCCTCGATGACTCGTTAGCCTTGTCGTTTTTCTTATCAAGTATCCGACCTTTCAAGCCACCTTCTGGTGATCCATTTGATGGGCCATCAAACCCTTGACGGGCCATCGGGTCCGCCGTCACTCCAAGGCAGTCTTCTAATTCTATCACCATGACGTAGAATTCCTTGGGTGATCCCGAGATGTATTCTACTATCTCTATCTTTGAGAATAAATCTTGAAGGGCTTTCAACTCATGCGCTTGACACAAGATGCTAACACTTAATTTCTTTACATTTAATGGAGGTCTTATTCTTAATTATTCATATTTCAGTTATTAAGTTGATTTGTTTTCAAGGTTTGAGTCTTAATAATTCAGATCTTAATTATTAAGTGTGTTTATTTTTATTGTTTTTGCAAGCACTTAATAAGTCTGAATGATTAAGATCTAAACAACCTCTTAATATCATTACGATGACTATTTAAGATTTTTTACAAAGATGACAATTTACCCATACTCCATCTACTTTCACCCACAACCACCATTTTAGCAGTAACTATCACCATCATCAATCACCACCACCTACCATCCACCACCACCATCATTACTTCAACCATAATCACAACTATCATCAATCACCAAAATCAATCGTCATCACTGGCAATCATCACCACTAGTCATTATTACTTCCACTAATCACTATTGAAAATTATTACCATTAGTCAATATTATATATCGCTAATCGCCATCAACATCAGTTATTAGTATCATTCCACTACTAATTATCATACGCCAACAAAAACAACCACACCACCACCACCAATTATCATATAAAATTTTAAAATATTTTATTAATATAATATTAGATTAATTTATTATTTTATTTCAATTTTATATTTATTATTTTTTAAATAAAGATAAATTTTATGCACTCAAATGATGAGAAAAAAAACAAATTTAATTATTTATTACTTAAATGTTAATGTAATATCTTAATATCCAAATGTTCATTTAGACTCCCTTGAATCTTGATCGCAACCAAAGGATAATTTTCTTTCTCTAAAATACTCTTTCTTCTCATTAAGAATACACACATGAACAGTACCCAGTTCTTCCAAAAAGGCTACCACGCCGCCATAGAGTTCCCTAGACCACCAGACTTAGTCCAGGAGGAGCGTCATCCTCTCACGAACAAAACCCGACTGGAATCACTGCCTATTTCCATTCCTAGCTCTTCAAATTTGAATTATAGTGTCATGATCTTTGTAGCAATTTCGGAGGAGCAGCTAGTCTGGGCACAAAGAATTATTTTTATTCTCAAGTTGGAATGATTCGAGTAATTCAAGGTAATGGGGCTGATTTAGTGCCTATAGATCTATCTCCATACAAAATTTTAACCAATTCCACCTTACCAATTGGCAGATCACAACAGGCGATTCTTGGGAGAATCGTAGGAGAATTACCTGATGGTCGCCCCAAATTTCAAAGCAATTCTGATGAAATTCGAGGTAATTTAGACATAGGGGATTGCTCTCCTGATGAAGAGCTATCTTCACAACCAAATTTGACTAATTTTAATGGTGATTTCGTCGATGGAGTAGTTTTTGACATGGTAGCCAGAGCTCTGGCCAACCAAAATAGTCAAACTCAATGCCAAAAGACCAAGGGGAAGGAGATACACTCCCCATATGCAACAGCCTCACTCGGATCAGGCCAGAACTTTTTGAATTTGAAAAGTAATGAATTTGGTAATCGCACTCTAGAGGCTCTGCACTTAACAATGGAGTAACAAGGAGTAAATGATCAAAAAAGTAAAGAAATGGTTGAGAATGCAGTAAGAGATTACAAATGGTTGAGAATGCAGTAAGAGATTACAAATCAGCTTGAGGAAGCACTGAGCACTTCCAACTTCTCAGTTGGTGCTGAGATCACTGTTCCATTGAATAGAAACTTAGTACAGATGAAGGTTCACACTAAAGGAGGAGCCATGAGCACTATGGATGATCTAAAAGATCAAGTGTTGATGGCAAATCATAGAACCAATGAAACGAACAATAATAAAGCTCAATCAAATGCAGTGCATACACATTTGAAGGATAAAATGCAGAATTCACTACAAGAAAACCAAGTTAAATTTTTATCTCATAATTACCTAGAGGGTGATAACTCTGATTCTTATATTAATAATGTTGATCAATTGCAATCTAATGCAATTGATCATATTTTGAATGACTTAACCCCCTCCATGAAGCATATTGTTAAGGATGGCAATGTTTCTAATGGTGAAAATAGAGTAAATCCTATCTCTATTGAGTCTAATAGTCATAACACTAATACAGAGAGTGCAGACTATGGGAAAAAAGGCAACACTGGCCTTAGCACCTCTCCAAAAGCTAACACTCATATCCCTCAAGACCTAACCAAACTCACCTCCAACTTTGATAAACATACCCCCCTATATTCAGCAGAATAACCAAACTACTAATGATAAGCCTTCCAAAAATCCAAAGCATCCTTCTCAGTTCCACAATCCTAAAACAGGTCTTGTTTCTGAACTAGATCCCTTCACTGTTATTCAAAATTATGCAACAAGATTAAGAGCCAATCAAGCTAGAAATGAGGTGCCAATTGCTATTTCAGCACCTACAATTACTACAAGGCAAGGATGACCTGCTGTAATCTTTAAAAATGAAGACTTTCTTATGAAACTTGCCTCAAGATGCATGTACATTTTGGTGGGTAAGTTACTAATACTATGCCCAAAATTGAGCTTATTAGAAGAATTTTTATCCTCCAAACTCAACTTACTGGAGGTGTTAAGATTGCACACTTCAATACAAGGCACATCTACATAGACTTAGACAATGAGGAAGACCATATTTTAGTGTGTAATAAGCAAAAGATGTACATTGAAGGGAAACTTATGAGGCTTCAAATATGGACCCAAACTTTCAAAGCTGAAAAAGAAACACCTACAGTTTCTATTTGGGTCATTTTACCAGAATTGCCATGGCACTGCTACAACAAAGAGTTCCTAACTGCCCTCTTATCTCCTATCGGTAAAACATTATATTGGATGCAGCCTCACTCCAAAAAACTAAGGGGAAGTGTAGCAAAGGTAAGGATCCAAT
This sequence comes from Solanum dulcamara, assembly GCF_947179165.1. Lineage (NCBI taxonomy): Eukaryota > Viridiplantae > Streptophyta > Magnoliopsida > Solanales > Solanaceae > Solanum > Solanum dulcamara. The sequence goes on from NC_077242.1 coordinate 25,776,683, forward strand.
TAGATATTACCAAGGAAAACCCCCCACATGTATGGATAGGATTTGATGAGGAGGATCACACAAAAGGTAGGTGACATGCTATACAGTATGAGGGTATAACTGAATATTGTTCTTATTGCAAGCATCAAGGGCATATTACTATAGGCTACAATGTAAAGAAGAGAGATGAGGAATACAACAAAAAAAGGAAAGAAGCAGAAGAAGCAAGAAAAACCAAGGCCAAGAAAGTTACTGATAATCAGGCAAGTTTTCTGAACTCTACACAACAATCTGAGAATACTATATCTGATATTGATAAAGGTACCAGAGAAAATTATGATCAATGCATCAAATGCACCATGAGGAAAATAAAGAAAATGAAAAAAAACAAGAATGGCAGACTTAAAAAAAAACCAAAAGAATAAGGAACATCAAAATAATGCTCAACAAAATCAGATCTTTGAAAAAAATAGTAAGCAGAATCAGCAAGGAAGTAATGAGCATGAGAAATAAGAGAAAGAGTCAGGTATTGACTTATGTCTCCCATCCCCTCACCCAAAAGATGAATCTGATCAGTCTTGTATAGATGCCAATAACCAAAAATAGGAAAGAGACAAAAACAAACATAAAGAGAAGAGACCGGGTATTGACTTAATGCTCCCACAACCCCAAGCCCCCATTAATAATGCTTTCCATATTCTGGATGATAAAGTTAATAGAGGTATGGATGATAGGGGTAAGGAGGAACCTACTAACCTATAGGAAGAGGTGTCCAAAGGGAGGGGGAAGGGTCCCATGCTTTGCATGAGAGCCTAATGACTGACCCTAGGTTTGACTCTAGAGCCCTTGCTATACTTCAACATTATATCCAACAAGAGAAAAAACAAAACAATGATATTGTTCACATCAGTGATTCAGAGGATGGACAGAGTAACACAATAGGTATGAGTGGAAGCCATATCAGTATGGATCTTAATGGGGAACCTGCAGGACCTAAGGTGCTGCAACTGGGTCAGACAACGACAACCAACATGCAAACTGAGCAACAAAGAAGTGTTCAACATGCTAACACTCTTACTAACAGATTAGAAGCTCATATTCAGACTCATAACAGGGGCTCCTTAGCTAAATATTTGGGCTCAGTTGCTAGCACCAGTACTTAAGGAGCTACTAGCAAGAAAAATAAGCTTAGTAAAAAAATGAGATGATCTTCAGAGGAGAATTGAAGAGTAGATGGTAAGCACTAATTAGGTTCAGATTTCACAAATGAATATATTCCAACAAGAGTAATAAAAAGTTGAGCAATGTCAACAATTTATGCTTGAGGATGATAGAGTTGGTATGGATGTAACCCCTCTCTAGTACAACATTAAATATCTTGAGAAACAACCTCCAGATATATCCACTACTAAATATACAAATCCTACACCTCCTCCTTATATAGATGAATATGGGGTTATTGAATCTGAAAATAAGATAGATTGAGATAACCAATCAGAAGAGAAAAAAGATGAGGAGGATGAGTTCAATGAACAGTTGATAAGAGATTTCAGTCCCTCTACTAACATGAGAGTTAATGATGAGCTTCGACAAATCACCAACAATCAGGGTCTATCACCTAGGGGGGATACACCAAACCAGGTTCATTCCCAAGCATATTAGCCCCACAAATTCTGCCCCTAGAGGTAGACCAAATACTAGGCTTTTTCTATCCAAAAATTCCAAATGATTAGTATCATTATTTGGAATGTAAGGGGTATCAATACCCAGGAGGCCATGGAAAGACTCAATACCCTTAAAAATATTCACCAACTTTCTCTTATTACCCTGCTTGAACCTTTTTTTGATAATTCCTCTCTCAACAATGCTAGAATTCATTTCAATATGAATCATGCCTTGGAGTAACTGGTAAAGTTGTTGCCATGTGACCAGGAGGTCACGAGTTCAATCCTTGGAAACAACCTCTGGCAGAAATGCAAGGTAAGGCTGTGTACAATAAACCCTTGTGGTCAGGCCCTTCTCCGAACCCTGCTCATAGCGGGAGCTTTAGTGCACTAGGCTGCCCTATTTTATGAATCATGCAACCCATAATCCAAATGGCAAAATATAACTTTTGAGATTAGCTATGTATTTTCTCCTCACTTGTTCAGAATTACTTTTGTTTATGCAAAATGTAAAGACCCCTTGAGAAGACCCTTATGGGGTAAGCTCCTCTAACATGCTAACACTACCATACCTTGGGGTTTAGTTGGTGATTTTAATGTAATCACAACCCCTGAAGAAAAGTTGGGAGGCATACCTTATAATATGAGAAAAGTTTTGAATTCATCAGCCTGTGGTTTACTGGATATTGGTTTTAATGGATAAAAATACACTTTGTCTAATTAGAGGGGTATCAATTTTAGAATTTGAAAGAGATTGGACAGGGCTATGGTTAATGATAAATGGTCGGAGATCATGCCACACATTTCCATCACTCATCTTTCTTCTGTAGGATCGAATCTTTTTCTCTTACTTATGGAAGTTGCGGAAAGGTAACAATCTCATACCAATTACTTTAAGTTCCTTAACTGCTGGAAAGATCAACCTTTTCTTCGGAAACTGTCCAGAACTGTTGGGAGAGAAAATTGGAGGTAAATCCCATATGGGTTTTTCATCAGAAAAAGAAGAGGTTGGTTTCAACTCTCAGTAGTTGGTCTAGAACTAAACTGGGAGATATTTATGCCAAGGTTACAGATTATAAAGAAATGACCGGAAAATCTGAGGAGGACCTGATCAGCAACAATATTGAGGGGAACATAATCAAGTTACATGCCATAAATGCTAAATACATAAGACATTTAAAAATAGAGGATTCTATTCTCAAACATAAGTCTCAACTCCACTGGTTTAAATAATGGGACATGAACTCTAACTATTTCTATACTATAATTAGAGGGAGGAGAGAAAAATTCACATCCATAGAATCTAAAATGAAGAGGGTGCATGGTTACAAGGAGATGATATTAATACTAAAGCTGCATGTGAAAACTTCCATCAAATCTTCACTGGTTAGGAGAAGCATATTTAGGAGCACACTATATAATATATTCCTAAAATGGTTACTGAGGAGCAGAATAAGGACCTTTAGACTATGTCTACTATGGATGAGTTAAAAATTATGGTATTTTGAATGAATCCAAATTCTGTTGCTGGTCTTGATGGGATGAATGGTAATTCTTTCCAAGTGTGTTGTGAGACCATCAAGTCTAACTTGTTAAATATGATTACTTCCTTCTTATATGGATAGACCGCTCCTAAGTACCTTACTCATGCATCTTTGGTTCTACTCCTAAAAGTGATCCATCCTAATAAGATTTCAGAGTTCAGACCTATTAGTCTTAGCAATTTCACTAATAAGATCATCTTTAAACTTCTTTATTTATGATTAGCCCCCATCCTTCCCAATATCATGTCCCTCAACCAGTCTAGTTTTGTCAAAAATAAGAGTATTTCTGAGAACATCATGCCGGCACAGGAGATTATTCCTCATATTAAGAAGCCTAATGTGGGAGGTAATGTTGTGATCAAACTAGATATGGTTAAAACCTATGATAGGGTCTCCTGGTATGATTCTTAGAAATATGGGGTTTGGAGAAATTTTTATTGACATGACTTGGAGAATTATGTCTGGTAATTGATACTTTATCATAATTAATGGGTCAAGGCATTATTGTTTCCACTCAACCAGAGGTCTAAAGCAAGGTGACCCTTTTTTTCTTGCACTTTTTATTCTAGGAGATGAAGTTATATCAAGACTCATGAATAATCTTCATTAGTACTATGGTTTTTATATGGAGAAGTAAGGTCCTAGATCAACCACCTCAGTTTTGTAGATGATGTAATTATCTTCTCTTCTGGGAGAAAAGTTACATTGACTTTTATCATAAAGACTTTGGATGCTTATGAAAAAGTATTTGGACAGCTCATCAATAGAGATAAGAGTCATTTCATGGTACCATCCAATGCATTAAAGTGAACAATTGTGAGGATCAAGTAGGTTACTAGTTTCAACTAAAAGAATAGTCCAATTACATACCGTGGATGCCCTTTGTATATTGGTAGACAAAGAGTTATCTACTACTCTGAATTAATTACTAAAGTGGTTCTAGAATCACTAGATGACAATCTAAAATCCTGAGTTTTGGGGGAAGAGCTACTCTTGTTAAGCATGTGATACAAGCCCTCCCTATTCACCTCCTCTTTTCTATATCCCCACCTACAACTACTATCAAGCAAATCAAATCCATCACTGCCAATTTCTTTTGAGGGTGGAAAAATGATAAAAGAAAGTATCACTGGTCATCCTAGAAAAACCTAAGCTATCCATATAAGGAAGGAGGAATAGGAGTAAGATATATTCCTGATGTGACTCTTTTTTTCTAATACAAACAGTGGTGGATTTTCAAAACTAGATGTACCTTATGGGGTGAATTCTTAAAAGCAAAGTACTGTACGAAATCCAATCCTATCACTAAAAAATGGCATATAGGTAAATCTTTGGTGTGGAAGTAGTTGATGAAAAATAAGCACAAGATTGAACCTTTTATCGAATGAAATATTCACTCTGGCTCTTTTTTGTTTTGGGGGGGCAATTATTTGGGAACTGTTCCTTAACCAATGTCAAAACTGAAAGCTACAAATTAAACAACACCAAAGTGTCATCTTTTCTCATAGATGGCCAATGGGATGTGGACAAGATCACTCAGATGGCCCACTCATAGTGTGTCTCTACCATTCTTGCTGACCATATTCAGTATCAACCTCAAATTTCTGTGTAACACCCCCTAAGAACATTGTACATGGTGTTCTAATTCTCGATGAAAATAATACTGCTTTTGTATTTTTGCCATAACATTTAATAGAATGGTCTTAATTAGGTGATTCAAATTTTTTAATAACCCCAACATCATTACCTACAACTTTTGTGAAGACCATAACTTAATATTTGGAGGCTAAGTATGTCAAATAAATTAATCTTTGCAACACCTGGTGCTGTGATGAAATGGAGTATTTGTTGAAGAAAACTCATATCACACTGTAGATTGCTCCAAATTAGTTGATTCTTCAATGACATGAAATAGCACTTCTAGATCAACAATTTATGTAAGATATCAAAATCCTAATTAGGAAGTTATCTTGTTCAAACATAAATCTGAGAAAAGGGTTTTTCGTAAAAAAGATATTCATCTCACCAACCATAAAAAATCTAGATTCATTTGACATCACTCATGACATGAGTAGTCACCCATTTGACATCACAATTCTCCATTAAATTTTTAGAGTTTTTTTATAATTATTTTAATTATTGTTAGATCCCTCCTTAACACCTATAAATACCCACCTTATTTCATCATTTTGTTCATCAAGTTTCTCAAGCAACTCTTCTCTCTATACACTTATTTACTCATTCTCAAAATATAGTTTTAGTTCTTAGTAGTGTAGAAATACTATTCCGGTGATTTATATACTCCGGGTAGTACACAAAATGCTCCGACGAGGAGAAAATGCTAGGATTCAAGAGTGTTCATTGAGTCCTTCGATTATTAGTAAAACTTTAGATTCCAGGTATGTAAAGCTTCAATGAGAGTATTCCTTCCACTCTTATGCCTAAATTATTTTGATTATATAATAAATTATATTTATTTACTCAATTATTTTCAAGCTTTACTCTAAGGTATGTGGGTATTGATTCATTAATCCTTTCATCCATGAAGCCAAATGAATTATCAAAGTCTTCTATTTAATTCAAGTATGAAACTTTATGGGTTTTCATATCACGATTCCAAATGCATAGATTATTAAGTATTTAAAGTTTAATTACCAATCTTATATTAGAGTATGTAAGGTTTCAATGAGAGTATTCCTTCCACTTTCATGCGTAAAGTATTTTGATTATATGATAACTTATATTTATTTTCTTTAAGCTTTACTCTAAGGTATGTGAGTGTTTATCCATGGGTTCTTCCACCCATGGAGTCCAAAATTCTTTCAACGAAATCTCTTGATTTCAAATAAGATTTTCTTAAGGGTAATTTTTATTTCTACTTAATAGCATGAATCATGGTTAATCTAATGATTATTAGTCTATTTTGATGCAAAATGATTTTATATATATGAATTTATGATTTAGAAATATTTTCTCTATTTATCTCTTTAAGGGTTCTTGAATTTCATGATGGGTTATTTAAATCATAATTTTTAATTAATGGATTTCAAAGTATTTATGCATATTCACTGACATACATGTTTGAAAGTTGAAGTGATTTGAACCCACCTAATTTTACTATGTTTTGAATGAAGTTTCACTTGAAAGCTTTGTCTCCAAATGAATATTTATGAAAGTAATGTCTATGATCAAAAGGAAGTCTTATAAAATAAAAAAAATGATGAAATGCTATGAATGATGGATTCTTTATGCAATAAAGACAATTCTTTCATATTTGAATCACCAAATGTTTTAATGAGCTATTCTACCGAATATGATATTTTGAATTCTTACGCTATATGCTATGAATATTTTGAAGTATTAAATTATTCTGTGGGATTGACTTAGCACCTAATGGGGCATTGAGGTGGAATTCGATAAGGGAATCCTAGTAGCAACCCCTTGTCTCATTAACTATGTGCCAACATAGGAGCCTTTGTAGGCTTAGGCTAATGGATCCATGAAAGCCCTTAAAGTTAAAGTGAAAATGTAAAATTGACAGAATTCTACCCTAGGCAAATAGACTCCCCAGCCAACCTAGGGTATTATGTTGGATTCCATGTAATAGCTCACATGGTCTTAATGTTTATTATAGTCAACTTCCCACAAATGAAATTTTTAAATGCTATTTAGATGATTAATCGTGCATGTATATATCCACATATGTATGATTTAAATAATATCTACTTGATTACTCATGCATATACTCATTTATGTACTTTACCTTATCAATGTCCTAAATGTTTTACTTTGTAATGCATGCCTACATACTTAGTACATTTAAAGTACTAACACATACTCTTTTGCCTATATTATATCACCTGTTGGGACCAATGCTCCTCCTTGTTCTCCTCCAAGTGACTAGTTGAGATTTCGTTTCAAAGCTACTTTTGTTGAGTTCCCATGTTTTGGAAATAATACTCCTTTATATTTCTAGCTTATGATATGCTGAGATTTTTAGACACTTACTATGACATTTCTTTATATTATAATTAAGGGTGAGCTAGGGACTTATCTTAGCTCCGTTAAATCTAAAAGTTAGAGGTAATATTGGATATATGTAAGTTAAAGATTTACTAATATGATTTTCGCATGTTTATTTCTTATCATTACCTATAAAAGTCTAAAAGAATGCTAAAGGCTTATTCGAGGTACTTTTGGGTTCCTCATTCACCATGTCATGTCGAGGACCTAGGCTTGAGTCGTGATAAACTTGATATCAGAACCCGAGGTATTGAATGGTCCTCGAAGTCCAATATACTATGTTGAGTAGGGTCTTGTTTATGGTTGTGAAGCACGCCACAATTATGAATAAGAGACTATGAGGCGTTTAGGTAAGTTTCTTTTCTTTCATGATCCATGTCGTGTATTAGAGCATATCTAGGTATTTTCCCCCTAATAGTTGTTCTTTGCGATTTATAGAAAATGCCTTCAAGTAGAGTTTTAATCTAAAAGGTGATTGATATTAATGAAGGTGGTATTTTTTTTTAAATAGTTCAAAATCATCATTGGTAGCGGATGTTAAAGAAAGGCAAGACATGGGTCCAACCTTAGTTAAATTAAAGAAATTAGTGGTTTATAAGAAGATTAAAGTTCTCTCACAAGGGGGAGATAGGGTACCTAGTTATCAAGGTCAGTTGTGTGTTCTACTGTTGATGACATTAGATGAGTCATGATAGATAGACATAGAGTGGGTATTCTATATAGTGATGGTGGTGGCATGCTAATTTCTTTTAAGGTTATAGACATGGATGAAGAGCTAGATTGATCTTTTTGTGTGCATTAGATAGATAAGAGTATATTGGTGTACCCTTGGTATGAGTTAATGCAAATTTTGAAGTAGAAATGCTAAGGTAGGCATAAAAATTCTCAAGTGATGTTGACTTCAAAGAAGCCATAAAGTGGTTAAAATGATAGAATTGAATGCGTGGTTGTAGATACGTGAGTGATTGTAGTATGCTATTGATGACTTCTTGTTAAAATTTTCAGATGAGTGTATTTGAATTGTTATAGAACTAGGCTTGATGTGGTATTGATGGCATGTGGGTGAAGGTATGATGTATTAGGTATTTCTTTATTCGGTCTCGTGGTTTGTTGAATATGGTAGTAAGGGGTAGTACTCTTGGAATAGAATTTCGTATAAAGGTATAGGGCCCTAAGGCTTTTTTTGTAAGGTGGCCTATGAACGTGATTTTTTATTGGAGTTAGTCTCGATTGACCCGGTATATCATGTGTCTATGTTGAAGAAGCGGGTAGGTGATCCAAGTTCCATTGTGCCTTTGAAAGAAGTGAATGTTGAAGAAAACCTGACCTGTGAGAAGTCCCGATTGAGATTTTGGACCAACAAGTCAAGAGGTTGAGAAACTAGGATGTTGCATCCGTCAAAGCCCTTGGGAGGAATAGACAAGTTGAAAGTAATACATGAGAAGCAGATGTGATGAAGTGACACCCTCATCTTTTTCCCTCTACTCAAGCCTAAGGTATTAAGTTGTTCTTGCTCAATTACTTTAAATCCTTGCATTTCAACTTTTCTTGTCATGTGCATACAAAATTATGAAATATATTTCAAACGATGTTTTAAATTGCACAATTTCATTAATGATGGGTTGTTGGTTTGCACTCTACTCTACTCAAGCTAAGTCTTATGTCATTCGAGGACGAATGTTTCCAAGGGGGAGGTAATGTAACCCTCCCTAAAAACATTGTATATGGTATTTCAATTCTCAATAAAAAATAATACCGCTTCTGTATTTTGGGCAAAACTTTTTATAGAATGGTATTAATTAGGTGATTCAAATTTTTAAATAACCTCAACATCATTACCTACAACTTTTGTGAGACCATAGCTTACGATTTGGAGGCTAAGTATGTCAAATAAATTAATCTTTGCAAGATCTGGTGTTGTGACAAAATAGAGTATTTATAGAAGAAAACTCATATCTCACTATGATTACTACAAATCAGTTGATTCTTCAATGATATGAAATAAGAATTCTAGATATACAATTCATGTGATACATCAAATCCTAATTAGCAAGTTATCTTGTTCAAAAATAGATCCGAAAAAGGGTATTCCGTAAAAAAGAGATTCATCTCACCAATCATAGAAGATCTAGATCATTTGACATCACTCATGACATCAATAGTCCTCCGCTTGATATCACCCATGACATCATAATCCTCCATTAAATTTTTAGATTTTTCTTTATAATTATTTTAATTATTGTTAGATCCCTCCTTAACACCTATAAATACCCACCTTATTTCATCATTTTGTTCATCAAGTTTCTCAAGCAACTCTTCTCTCTATACACTTATTTACTCATTCTCAAAATATAGTTTTAGTTCTTACTAGTGTAGAAATACTTTTCCAGTGATTCATATACTCTAGGTAGTACACAAAATGCTCCAGCGAGTAGAAAATGCTAGGATTCAAGAGTGTTTATTAAATCCTTCGATTCTGAGTAACGCTTCGAATTCCAGGTATGTAAGGCTTCAATGAGAGTATTCCTTCCACTCTCATGTCTAAAGTATTTTGATTATATGATAAATTATGTTTAATTTCTTTAAGCTTTACTCTAAGTTATGTGGGTGTTTATCCATGGATTCTTCCACCCATGTAGTTCAAAACTCTATCGACTAAATCTCTTAATTTCGAGTAAGATTTTTTATGGGTAAATTCTTATTTCTACCTAATAGCATGAATCATGGTTAAACTAATGATTATTGATCTATTTTGATGCAACATGATTTCATATGCATGAATTCATGGTTTGCAAGTATTTTCTCTATTTAGCTCTTTAAAGGTTCTTAAAATTCATGGTGGGTTGTTTAAAGTATGGTTTTTAATTGATGGATTTCAAAGTATTTATGCATATTCATTTACATAAATGTTTGAAAGTTGAATTGATTTGAACCTACCTAGTTTTACCATATTTTCAATTGAAGTTTGACTTGAAAGCTTTGTCTCCAAATAAATGTTTATGATCAAAAGGGAGTCTTATTAAATAAAAGAATGATGAAATGCTATAAATGATGGATTCTTTATGCAATACAGACAATTCTTGCATATTTGAATCACCAAATATTTTAATGAGCTATTCTATTGAATATGATGTTTTGAATTCTCAAGCTTTATGCTATGAATATTTTGAAGTATTAAATTATTCAGTGGGATTGACTTAGCACCGAATGGAAAATTGAGGTGGGATTCAGTAAGGGAATCCTAGTAGCAACCCCTTGTCTCATTAACTTTGTGCCAACATAGGATCCCTTGTAGGCTTAGGCTAATGGATCAATGAAAGCCCTTAAAGTTAAAGTTAAAATGTAAAGTTGATGGAATTCTACCCTAGGCAAGTAGACTCCCAGGCCAACGTAGGGGGTTATGTCAAATTCCATGTAATAGCTCACATGGTCTTAATGTTGGTTATAGTCAATTTTTCACAAATGAACTTTTCAAATGCTATTTACATGATTATTCGTGCATGTATATATCCACATATATATGATTTAAATGATATCTACTTGATTACTCATGCATACACTCATTTATGTACTTTACCTTATAAATTTCCTAAATGTTTTACTTTGTAATGCATTCCTACATACTTAGTACGTTCAAAGTAGTAATGCATACTCTTTTGCCTACATGATATCACCATGTAGGGACCGATGCTCCTCCTTGTTCTCCTCCACGTGGCTAGTTGAGATTTTGTTTAAAGGATACTTTTGGTGAGTTCCCATGTTCCGAGAACAATATTCCTTTATCTTTTTAGCTTATGATATGTTGAGATTTTTAGACACTTACTATGGCATTTTTTTATATTATGATTAAGGGTGAGATAGGGACTTGTGTTAGCCCTATTAAATCTAAAAGTTAGATGTATTGTTGGACATATGTAAGTTGAAAATTTACTATTATGATTTCTGCGTGTTTATTTATTGTCATTACCTATGAAAGGCTAAAAGAATGCAAAAAGACTTGTTTGAGGTACTTTTAGGTTCCTCATTCGCCATGTCACGTCTAGGTCCTAAGTTTGGGTCGTGACATTCTGATAGACCAATATGGAAACCAAATTGTACATGAGAGATTAGTTGCTCTTCTGCTTGGAACTTGATAAGAGAGAAAAGGGACATGACCATTATCAATTCATATACCTTACATAAATCCATTCTATTTAAGTGTTTCTTTCACCAGTGGAGAACACTTAGAGGAAAATTGATGTACCGTAAACTTATGGTATTTTTAATGCTTTAAACTGAAGAATGTGCATGTCTTTTTAGTATTTGTTAGCATATTTGATGGTAGTTGTGCTTATTTTGTAGAAAACTAAGTCAGAGAATTGGTTGAGGAATCACAGCAATGATGGAAGGAATTTTTGGTGTTTACGAGCTCATCCTATGACTCGTCTTTATTTTGCGGGTCGTAGGTATCAATTGTCAAAAATAGAAGAGAAAAATAAAAGTGGAACTGAAGATTAGAAGAGAAGTAAGCTACTAAATTTTAGCCTTACGGGTCGTCAAGTGAAGTCATCAAGTAGAAGTGAAAGACTGAGGGAAAAGTGAAGAAAACGAGTCAGTTCTACGGTTCGTCCATATTCCTAGGAGTCGTAGAACACACTCATAGCTTGAGGTTACTGATGATGAAGTCTACGCCTCGAGTTGATGAGTCGTCCTCAGAGGTATAAGCCGTAGATAGAAATCGTGAAGAAGAAGAGTTCCTTAGGTTTAGTTTATTGCATGCACGTTTTTTGGGTTTGAGAATCAAGCTTGAACTACTTTAGGGCTTTTATTCTTGAATTTTGATTTTTATTATCGATATTTTACGTTTGGATTTTATTGAAGAATTTTGGATTCTCACAATTATCATGGTAAGTTTACAATTTCTTTTAACTTAAATATAATTGATTGTGATCACCTAGTTATGAGTAGCTAATTCCACAACTAGGGTTGTGGGAACCATGAAGAACTAACGAAGTAGAACTGAATAAAAAGTCATTCTTGAATGGTGTGCATGCATGTATTGTTTTTCCCTTCATTTTGATTACTTTTTAACGGTGTCCAACGTTAGAACTTGTATTATCCTTACTTTTACAAAGAGCGAATGAAGAAATACCATGACCAAAAGATTGAAAACCGAAATATTGCATCCGGAGACTTAGTCCTTCTTTTAACTCAAGGATGTATTTATCTCCTGGCAAACTCAAGTCAAAATGGTTAGGACCACTTCGAGTGAGTCAAGTTTTTCCACATGGTGCAGTCGAGCTAGAAAAGAAGGCGTATTTGCGTCATAACGCAATGTTAAATCAAGCACTACTTGGGAGGTAACCCAATTTACTTTGTTATTCATTTAGTCTATATTATTTTGTCTATTTCTATTTACATTTGATAGTTTGTAGGATAGCATAGACTTTGTTAGGTTCCGTGTCAAATTAGAGTCACAAAAAGCATAAAAAAATAGGCCAAAGGTTGAGTATGCGGTCATGTCGAATTGAAAATACTAGAAACCTATGGGTTGTAGAAACTTCTATGGCTCGTAAACTTGACTTGTCAAACTTCAGATTCAAAACATGATGCAACTTTAAGTCTACGTGTGTACTCTACGACTCGTAGAACATTCTACGACCCATAGCCTACATTTGTGGACTCCATGTATGTTTTCTTTCATTAAGTGTAAGTGTTAAGGTGATTTACGAAGCTAGACTACGACTCGTAATAGATATTACGATCCGTAATTATTCATTTTCGTGGGCTTAATAAGCTAACTGACCCAACCCGTGATAAATGAAATAAAAATGGGGAATTTCAAATATTAGTTCAAATTTTTTTCTTATACCTCACCACTGTTCACCTTCTTCCCAAAGTAACCTCTCAAATTCTCATATTTGCCAAACCCACTTTAAAATCCGTCTCCCCCATTAAAGCCCAAAAAACAGTCAAACAACTCAGTTTCCTAAACCATTCTTTGTGTGAAAAGTCCCAACACAAAATTAAGACTCCAAGGATCAAATTTTCAAATGTGATAAGTAAATCTCCCAATGCTATTATGTTTATTATCAGTTGTAATGAACTTAGGGATTTTACAATTTTGAATTCCATTTATTAAATTGGTTGTGTGAATTAGGGAGCTAGAAAGATACTAAATTTAATGTTATAATCAATGAATGAAAAAAAACGAATGGCTGGGTATGTTGAGTTTGGCAGTCTGTTGTCTTAGTGAAGGAACACTGAACTTGAAAGTTTTTCAGACTAGGGTTTTCTATGATTCATAGCTCATTCTACAGGTCATAGTTACCGCTCATAAACAAAAGACCTCATGGTCAGTGGTTCAACTTTCACAAGCAACAACTTTTACGAGACTAATTACGAGTGAAATTACCTTGTTGAACTGCTTTGTGAATTGGGGGTATTGGGTATTTTATGAAATTATGTTTATAATTCAATAGACTGAACAAGTGAGGGATTTTTGAACTTGTTGTTGAACTACATTTATAAGGAAATCACTGAACTTGCAAAGTTTCAGACGAGGGTTTCCTACGATTCATAGATCATTTTACAAGTCATAGTTACCCCTCATAAATGAGACATCAAGATCAGTGGTTAAGTCTTCACAACAAATAAGTGTTATGAGTCTAATTACGGGTCGTAGAATCTTCCATGGCTCATAAATTGGACTCGTCCAAATAAAATGATAAAATTCAAATATCTAAGTGTTTGGATACTCAACTTGCACAAGTAAATCCTACGAGTCGTGGACTTTTCTACGGCCCATAAGAATAACTCGTACAAGTTAAGTACCAAAACTCAGGCAGCAGACCGAAATTTACGAATGACCTTACGAGCCATAGAAACTTCTACGAGTCGTAAGGTCTATTCGTAGACAAGATTTAGAGATAAAAATCCTACAGGTTTGAGTCTACGGGTGGTTCTACGAAATGTAGAATCTTCTACGGCCCGTAGATAACCCTTCGTAGAATAAAAAAATAGTCATTTCCCAGTTAAATTTTTTTTCTTGCTTCTTTCTTTCTTTTTTTATTTTTCTAGTTATGTTTATGTACTAACTCTTCCTCCATAGGTAACAATGCCTCCCAAATGAACTCCAAAGAAAGGTGGTGGGAAGAAACAAATTTCACGAAAGAAAGTTGGAGAGATTCTAAAGAAGCGAATATAGGACCAATATACGGACGTCGACAATACTAGGTCCAAGGAGGAACACTCAAATGAATTTGAGATGCCCCTTATTTGACATCCCAAATCACAGCACTCCAAAAATATTTTCTCATCACCGAAACCAAGCGGACACTCCTCCCCTCCCCATATATTAGCAACATCTACACCTCTCCAGTTTGGAGAGAAAGGGATTTAGCAAAAGCGGAGGGAAGCGATGGCGACTCAATACCCCAATCTGCTTCAGGATCTTTTCCCCCCAAGGGCAAGTCGACAATCGAGAGTCCCTCCATACTAATCCACATAGGAGGATAACAAAAGCAGTGGTGTGTTACAGGGCTACTTGAATTCTACAGGATGGGAAAGAGAGGAACAATTTCCATAAATTATGGAGGCCCATTACTAAGGAACCACGTGTGAAAACAACCGGATTAAAGGCAGTCCCAAAGATTCATGATTTGTTTCATCACCACAAACTAGAGTGGATGGCAGAGCACCTTAGGAGTTACAGAAATAACATGGTATGTGAGGTCTATGCTTCGTACGCGTCTACGATCAAACAGATGTCTTATTCCAAGGTAAAGAAGCTAGAGAAGCCAGTACTTTTGACTATATTTGTCAGAGATATCTCGGTTAATTTATCAGAGGAGACAGTCCAATAGGTCCTCTACGACCCAAAATTTCCACCAATAGCCTTGACGATCGAGTTTGATTAGAAAATGAAAGTAGTGAGGGATAAACTATTATACGGGACCCGATGCAACATGGAGAACTACTTAGATGGGTAGAAGGATATATAGTAGAGAATGGCATAATACCAAATTGGATATCACACCCAACTCTGATCAAGAAAGAATCGCTGAACTTTGTGGCTAAGTTTTGGTGGGCTATTGTTTGCCACTGACTTTGCCCAACCAATGCCGACAATCATTTAACTCCAGATTAGGGTAGTGATCATTGCTATCTTGATGCTGGTATATAAAGTGGACATTGTTAAAATCATCATTGCAGAGATTTAGGAGAGAGCTATTCGGTGGAACACCAAGATCACTTTTCCTTATCTTGTGTTTGCACTGTGCACGGATGCTATAGTTTTGCTGATTATAGGGGTCGACCCACTGATTAAAGTGAACAAAAATAAAAACCCATGGCTCATTAAAGATAACACAAACCCTATTAGATAGCAGCGTGCTCCCCATTCGGATATGCAGCTACCTGATTTTGCGACTGTTCAGTTGACTGTGCAAGCTGAATTGACAGCAGCTCCGGACCTCAAGACACCCCCTATAGAGCTATAAGAGGTTGTCTCGACTGCCTCAATAGTCCTACCTACGAGTATGTTGTGTCCACAATATACATGTTTAGTCACCATCTCGGTTGAAGAGTTACACAACTTGAGGCAACGTCAGGCATAAATTAAGACCCAATTAGGTCAGTTGATTCAGCAGCACAAGCCATAGGTCCGAAAAGCCATTACTGAATCAGAAAAGTGCATGTCGGCAAAGTTTTAAGGTGCATTAGCTGATCGAGAGAGATAAATTCAATATTGATGCTTTTGAGCTGAGGGTGAATGCGAGGTTGCAGTCCTCATCCAGTTGTAACATTGATACCATTCGTACAAAGCTTGGAGTACTATGTGCGGAGGTCACGTCCTTGGCTACACTAGCCCCTATACCATTCGTAATGCTAGTTGTTCAGCCACCACACTTATTTGATCTGTTTGCAGATGATGAAATGAAGGTGGAAAGAGAAAAATGGCCCCATACTGATGATGATACTTCGGACAGGGATGGGGCAATGAAAATAAAGATAAATGAGCGCCAAGATCTACAAGAATACACATAAGCCTCTAAAATATGCGAGAAGATACGACGTGAGAAGGAGAGGCAGCGTGCTTTTGGCGCTTTGAACTCACGAGTTATCCCTCATGATGATGCACAGACTTCCATAGTGCCAGATGCTACAACACCAGGATCTACACCTAGAGACCCGGATGCTACTATATAGACTTCGGCGCTTATGCGCCGCAGGTTCCTTTTCTTCTTCCTAGTACTTTTTACTTTTTGTTGTATTGCATTGAGGATAGTGTGAGGCTTTTTCAAGGAGGGGTGGGGTGGTTATGAATGCACGAGTATCTAGGAGAAGTTTGAGTACCCTAGACACTTAATTAATCCTTGGGTTTTTTTTGCCTGTGTTCTTTTTCCCCATAGGACTTGTTTAATTTATGTTGAACTGGCACGTATAGGATGTAAATGTGAAATAAGAGTAGGGATCTATGGCATGATGGCTAGAAGGTTTAAATGAAAACAAATAGACCCCTCCAAAATTTACTTGTAATGTTGTGACTATTTTTTTGATATATTGATTATGTAGGATCTTTGTGTGATATGATGTGAACTGGTATGATAACACATGACTTAAACTGAAATATCAACCAAAGATTGATGATTGATAATGAAATTTGATACCAAGTGTATGTGAGGTATTTGTGTATTTGGACTATTTGGGTTAATCTAGAACTTGCCCTGTTGGTCGTACTGTGATAATTGAACTGTTGGTAAGGAAAGGATCATAGTCCATCTTTGAATTAGTCCACTTATCCTTAAAATAACCAACCAGACATTTTTTTACCCTTTGAACCAAAGATATGAGCTTTTAAAAGATTTTTTTGATTAAATAAATGTGTGTTTCAAACGTCCTTAATGCTAATTGTAATCTCTTATTTTAGACCTGGTCCCTCCTAGGATAATGTACACCTCAAGTCAGGCAAAAGCCTATGTTGAGGGTGGCTAATATGAGAGCAAAGTACAAAAACAAGAGGTATGAGAAAAGAAAAGCAAGAAAAGAAAAGGTTTGAAAAGAGATGCGTGAAAAGGAAGAAAAAGGTATTATGTCTAAGATGAATAAATGGTTTAGCAAGATTTAGTAATGAAAAGTACAAAGCATAAGAAAAATATTGAGAAACAAACAAACAAAATCCACACCTAAATCAAAAGCAAAAAGCAAAGAAAAAGAGTGAAATGAATTGTGGGTTGTAATATGTGGACTCAAGGATAATGTAGTATTTAAGGAGGGTCGAAAGTCACTAAAATCTAAATGTACCACACCTGTCCCAGAGCCTACATTACAAGCCGAAAAAGTCTTATAGTGATCCTAATGCAACGGTTCAAGAGTCTGAATATTGAAAATAAGGGCAAGCCTATGGTATTGTGCATGAAAGTCTGAATTTCTTTCGTGAGTGTGAGTGTGAGTGTTTTCCACGAACCTGAGTTTAAAGAAATATTTACAAATATGAGTAAAAAAGGGACTTCTATTTAGAAAGGGCACAAGTGGCATTGTCTAAATAGTCATAAAAATGGTGAATGTTGTTTTGGGCATGATAATTTGTCTATTGGTGTTGAAGTGTCTAATATTGATCTAATAAGTTAGTTTGATCTGAATAATGGTTGCAACATTATCATGGATGAAAATTGGAAAGGGTATAGAGTTAATAACCTGTGATTGCTGTACATTCTTAATCTTGTTTTGCATTGTATCATTTTAGTGTTTCAGTATAGTAGCGTCGCTTGAGGACAAGCAACCATTTTAAGTTGAGTATCTTGATGTACCATGGACTTACAGTATTTTTAATGCTTTAAACTGAAGAATGTGCATGTCTTTTTAGTATTTGTTAGCATATTTGATGGTAGTGGTGCTTATTTTGCAGGAAAGTAAGTCGCAGAATTGGTTTAGGAATCACCGCATTAAATGAAGGAATTTTTTGTGTTTACGAGCTCATCCTACGACTTATCTTTATTTATACGGGTTGTAGGTATCAATCGTCAAAAATAAAAAAAATAAAAATGGAACTGAAGATTATGAGAGATGTAAACGACTCATTTTCAGCCTTACGGGTCATCAAGAAGAAGTGAATGACTAAGGTAAACGAGAAGAATATGAGTCAGTTCTATGGCTCATCCAAATTCCTACAAGTCGTAGAACACACTCATAGCTTGAAGTTACTGATGATGAATTGTACGCCTCTAGTTGATGAGTCACCCTCAGAGGTACAAGCGATATAGAGCGGTCGTGAAGAAGAAGAGTTCCTTAGTGCACTGTGAAGAATTATGAGTTGGGTCTATGACTCGTCAGAGTTGTTACGATCCGTAGAAATGAGCCATAGACCCAAACCGACTTAAAGTTTCCTATGTTCTCCAAATTCATATTTACTTAGGATTTTTTGTCTATAAATACACTTCTTAGGTTTAGTTTATTGCATGCACATTTTTTGGGTTTGAGAATAGAGCTTGAACTACTTTTGGGCTTTTATTCTTGAATTTTGGTTTTTGTTATCGATATTTTATGTTAGAATTTTATTGAAGAATTTTGGATTCTCACAATTATCATGGTAAGTTTATGATTTCTTTTAATTTAAATATTATTGATTGTGATCAACTAGTTATGAGTAGCTAATTTTACAGCTAGAGTTGTGGGAACCATGAAGAACTAACAATGTAGAACTTAATAAAAAGTCATTCGAGAATAGTATGAATGCATGTATTATTTTTTCCTTTGTTTTGGTTTCTTTTTAACAGTGGCCAATGTTAGAACTTGCCATATCCTTACTTGCCGGATCAAGGAGGTAATGAATGGGAAAAGGGATTAAATAGGAGATTTGAGGCTAATCATTCTCATCTAATTAGCTTGAATGGATCAAAGGGATAGCTAAATCTGGGATCATTGGTAAGGTTTAGTAAAGCATACACTCGTAGATGGATCAAGTTGCATAGTGAAATTCACTTATTTGCCGGATCAACGACTTAGGTAAAATTAACTTACCAATTCTACATGTAACACATTAGGAAAGGATTAGTAACACATTAGGAAAGGATTACTAATAAAAGAGTCTACTTAGTTACGGATTCATGGGGAAAACATAAAACCCTAGTTTCATTTTATATTGATTAAAACCACATTAAATCGTACTTTTGTTTGTTGATGCTTCTTATTTGGTATGTTCATTAGTTTTATAAAAATCCTCATTTTTTATGGAAATAACTTGATTACTAAATAAAATAATAAATGATTAATTTAAAATTTAAACTATTTTCTTCGTGGGATAAACTCTAACCTTCTTAGGTTCTATATTTGATCAACGATCGTTTTATACTTCTTTAGGGAGGTGTAATTTGAGAGTATCAAATTTTGGCACTGTTGCCAAGGAATTTGGCTTTTAGATTAAGAATAATTTTTATTATTTAATTTGTAGTCATTATTTCCTTATTTTACGTTATTTTCTTTTTATTTGTGTTCAAACAAGTTTTGATTCCTAGTGCATGCCCAATATGAGAAGTTAAGGTATTTTCTTGATTCCATTTAATGACGAAATTGAAAGAGCATTACGTAGGATGGTGAACAACAATAATAACAACGACGGACACGACCTTGGTGATCACCCAGAACATCTTGGAGAGTAACATGACAATGCACCACAACATCAACCACAAAACATCCTTACCAATCCACCAATGGAGAGACAATGTCCTCAACCTAGACAATGCCCAAAATTCAGCATATGGAACAACTATGGGGTCAATCGTAACACCATCGGAACTATGGGTGCTATTTTGTGACCTCCATTGCCGTCGGGAACTATGTTTAGTATCACAAGTGGGTTGATTCAAATGCTTCATAATAGGGAACTATTTTCTGGATTGCCATCCGATGATCCACACATTCATATCCAGAATGTGGCGTACGTTTGTCAGAGCAGTGTTGGCGATGCAAGCTTAAATATGGATGTCATTGAGCTGCGCACTTTTCCATTATCACTTACTGCAAAGCTTCAATATGGTTGTTCGAACTTCCTTATAATTCCATCACAAATTGGGATGAATTACACAAGGCATTCATGGAGAAGTATTTCCCATTGTGTAAGAAGTTGAAACTAACAGACCGAATCAACAACTTCCAACAAATGTCGGAGAGTCAATTTATAGAGCTTGGGAGAGATTTGAAAAGTATCTACGAAGCATGCTAATCATAGAATAGAAGACAAGTCACTTCTTGAGCTATTTTTTTGTGAACTTGATGATAATGGAAAGGCTGTCGCAGATACCATCACTAGCGGAGCATTCTTGTTAATACCTTCTAAGATACTATAGAGAGACTTGATTGTATTACAAAGACCAACAGAACTTAGAGAACTAGGGACACATAAACTTCAAAAAGATCCTTTTCTATTCACACAAATCAAAGTCCCAACATACAAAATGGAGAAGTACCACAAGAGCTCACTTAATTAAAAACTGAAATCAAGTTGGCATTCTAAAGCATGGGACTAGAGAAAATCAATGCAATCGACCATCAAGGTAGGGCACCAAGTTATGACGATTGTGGATACGAGGAATACTATGTAAATGATCAAGTAGGGGGTTTCCAGACTAACGCCCAAGCATCCAATCAGGATTCTTAGCGCCAAGGTTAAGGAAATCAAGATCGGAACTATAACGACTTCAATCAAGCCATTAAAACTGCGACAACAACTACAATCATGAAGGAAACTCTAATTGCAAGAATAATTACAATTAGAATGGATACAATAATTGCAACCGCGGGCAAGATAGAGAAGGTGATTGGAGAAGGAGAGAAAATAACAATAGTGAGGCATACATCCCTCTCGAAAATCAAGATGGGGGTTCTGGACTTGCGAGAATCAAAGACATGATGCCTAAGAAGATGAAAAAGTATGATGCAACAGAGGATAATCTTAAGGAGATATGGAATAATTTTTTTGGAATAAATCAAAAATTTGAGTCACACTCTACATCCATAAAGCTTATTGAGCAACAATTGGGAACGATTTCGTTATCTTTGAATCCACGCCAGAAAGGAACTCTCCCAAGTAATACAATTCAAAATTCAAAGAATGATGGGCAATGCATGGTGGTAACCGATGGGCAATGCATGGTGGTAACCACTCGAAGTGGCATTCAAACAATGGATCTACCTATAACAGAACTTGAGGATGATGCACACAATGTGGCTGTTAGTGAGGATGAAACAAAAAGCAGAATTGAGGAAGACGTAGTAGGTGAATAGATAAGCACCAAATATCCTAAAAAGGAGATGCAAAGCATGGTAAAATGCAGATAATTCAAAAAAGGTTGCTCCAACTCCAATTCTAATGCCAATACCTCCTCCTCCTTTTCCACAAAGATTAAAGAAGAAGGCTGAAGATGGAAAGTTCCTTAAGTTTATTTCTATGTTGAAACAATTTTCGGTGAATGTTCCTTTAATAGAGGCACTAGAACAAATGTTGGGATATGCCAAGTTTATGAAGGATCTTGTCATAAAAAAGAGAACGATAAGCTTTGAAATGGCTGATAACTTGCACTATTATAGTGCAATCGCCACTCAAAATCGTATGCAAAAGAAAAAAGACCCAGGTGCATTCACCATACCATGTACCATTGGGGTATTCAACTTTGCAAAAAGTGTTGTGCGACTTGGGTGCTAGCATTAACTTGATGCCACTAGCAGTATTCCGACAATTGGACTTATGAGCCCCCAAATCGATGTAAATATGGCTCGTGATGGCAAATTGTACTATGAAGAAGCCCGTGGGCATTATTTATGATGTTCTAGTGAAGGTTGAATCATTTATATTCCACTACTGACTTAGTCATTCTTGACTCCGAGGTAGACTTTGATGTTCCTACTATTTTGGGTAGATCATTCTTGGTAATTGAACGTGCTTTGGTAGACATAGAAACTAGCCAACTAAAGTTTTGACAAACCAATTAACAGGTGATTTTTGATGTGTGCCGAGCAATGAAGCATCAAAATAATGTAGAGTTGTTTTCGTGATTGATGTTATCGATGATTTACAACTAGAAATGCCTATTGGAGAGAGATAGAGTGTTGAAGCTCTAGCTGTTGTCATCATGAACTTTGATAAAGATCACATTGGAGAGTATGATCAGATAGTTTGTGCATTAAATGGCCTTGGGACTTTCAATCACGCACCCAAGAGACTCGACTTAGACTTGAAGAATAGAGCAACTCTGCCCGTGAAACCATCCATCGAGGAATATTTGACTTTGGAACTCAAAGTACTTCTATCCCACTTGCAATATGCATTCTTGGGACCCAACAACACGTTTCCTATCATAATTATTGCTGATCTTCACCAAAAATATGTAGAAGCTCTTACATTCGTCTTGAGGCATTTTAAAAGAGCAATAGGATGGTCCATAGCCGACATCATAGGCATACAACTGGCATATGTACTCACAAAATCCAACTCATACCCAATTTCAAACCAAATATTGAACACCAACAACGTCTCATCCCACCTATGCAAGAGGTAGTCAAAAAGGAGATCATTAAGTGGTTAGATGCTAGAGTTGTTTATCCAATCATAGATAGTAATTGGGTAAGTCTTGTCCAATGTGTACCAAATAAGGGTGGTATTACTGTCGTACCAAACACAAAGAATGAACTCATTCCAATGAGGCCTATCACCGGCTGGGTAGTGTGTATAATTATCACAAGCTAAACTCATGGACAAAAAAGATCACTTTCCAATGCCTTTCATAGATTAGATGCTCGACCATTTCGCTGGTAAAAGATGGTCTTATTTTCTTGATGAATATTCAAGCTATAATCAAATCTCTATAGCACCCATAGACCAAGAGAATACCACTTTCACATGTCTATATGGGACCTTCGCCTTCAAAAGGATGTCTTTCAGATTGTATAATGCACTGATGACCTTTTAATGTTGTATGATCTCTATATTTTTAGATATGGTAGAAGAAACAATTAAAGTTTTCGTGAATGATTTTTCAGTGGTTGGTGACTCATTCGATGATTTCTTGGCTCATCTCCAAGATGTACTAAAAAGGTATAAAGAGTGCAAACTTGTGCTCAATTAGGAGAAGTGTCTCTCTATAGTGAAAGAGGGCATAGTGTTAGGTCATAAGATTTCAAACAAAGGCATTAAGGTAGATTGAGCAAAAATTGAGGTAATTGCAAAATTACCCCCTCCCATCTCTGTCAAAGGCATTCGAAGCTTCTTGGGACATGTCGAATTTTATCGACGCTTTATCAAAGACTTCTCCAAAATAGCTCACCCCTTATGCAAACTACTTGAGAAGGAGATGGAGTTTGTTTTTGATTAGGCCTGTCTAAAAGCATTTGAGGAGTTGAAGAAAACGTTATTATCAGCTCAAATCATCATTGCACCAGATTAGGAGCAACCGTTTGAGATCATGTGTGATGCAAGTAGAGTAGCACTTGGCGTAGTATTAGGACAAAAGCGCAAGAAGATTCTATATCTAATATACTATGCTAACAAAGCCCTTAATGTTGCTCAAATAAACTATACCATGACTGAAAAGAGTTGCTTGTTGTTGTGTTTGCTTTTGAGAAGTTCAGATCCTACTTGTTGGGAACCAAATTCATTGTACACACAGACCATGCAGCATTGAGAAATCTCATGGCAAATAAGGATTCTAAGCCGAGAATTATTTGTTGGGTATGAATATTACAAGAGTTTGACTTCAAAGTGAAAGATCGAAAAGGAACTGAAAATCAAGTTTTTAATCATCATTCTAGGCTTGAAGAATAAGAAATGTTAAAATTAGAAGATGGAGTTGAGATAGATGACACATTTCCGGATGAACAAGTATTGGAAATATCACAAAGCTTAATTCCATTGTTTGCCAAAGTTTCTAACTATTTAGTAAGTGATAAAGTGTTATCTGATTTGAATGTTCACCAATGCCGCAAGTCTATGTCCGATACAAAGAAATTCTTTTGGGAAGAACCATACTTGTTCAATTTTTATGCCGATGGGATTATTCATCGATGCGCACTCAAAGTCGAGATGATGAGTATTTTGGAATCATGCCATTAGTCACAGGTCAGAGGTCATCATAGTGGTATCCAGACAACCTACAAAATTCTGCAATGTGGGTACTACTGGCCAAAAATTCATCAAGATGCTCATGATTTGGCCAAGTCTTGTGATCATAGTCAAAGAGAAGGAAGAATCTCAAGGAAATATGAACTCCCACTCACACCTATCCTTGTCACTGAGCTATTTGATAATTGGGGAAATGATTCCATGGGTCCTTTTGTGAGTTCAAGTAGAATGAAGTATATCCTTATTGCGGTTGACTATGTATCTAAATGGGTAGAAGCCGTCGCACTCCCCAACAATAAAGCAAGGAGTGTTACCTCATTCCTCAAGCGTAACATCTTCCCAAGATTTGGTAAACCAAGGGTAATAATCAGCCATGGAGGTTCCCACTTTTGTAATCAATTATTCAAAGCATTACTTGAAAAATATGGGGTTTGGCATAGTGTAGTGACTCCTTATCATCCACAAACTAGTGGACAAGTTAAAGTTTTCAATCTGAAATAAAGCAAATACTTGAAAAACGGTGAGCGCAAATAGAATGGATTGGTAAAGAAAACTTGATGACGCTCTATGGGCCTACCGCACTACATTCAAGACTCTCATAGGTATGTCACTTTATCAACTTGTCTTTGGGAAGTCTTTTCATCTGCCCATAGAGTTAGAACACAAGGCTATATGGGCATTGAAGAAATTGAATATGGATTGGGACGCCACATCTAAACAAATGATGAATCAAATAAATGATCTTGATGAATTTGACCTAAATGAATATGAAAGCACATCCTTGTACAAAGAGCGAATAAAGAAATACCACAACCAAAAGATCAAAAAGCGAATATTTGCGCCCGAAGACATAGTCCTTATTTTCAAATCAAGGATGCGTTTATTTCCTGGCAAACTCAAGTCAAAATGGTTAGGACCACTTTGAGTGAGTGAAGTTTTTCCACATGGTGTAGTCGAGCTATAAAAGAAAAATAGCTCAAAATTCACAGTGAAGGGTCAATGAATCAAAGCATATATGGGCACAGAGGGTGAA
The DNA here is from genome assembly GCF_947179165.1 of Solanum dulcamara. Lineage (NCBI taxonomy): Eukaryota > Viridiplantae > Streptophyta > Magnoliopsida > Solanales > Solanaceae > Solanum > Solanum dulcamara. Next base: position 25,802,018 of record NC_077242.1, read on the forward strand.
ATCAAAATTGTGGAAGCATGAAAGCTTAGTGAAGTCTGAGTAACACGGAATATATGCGTCGTGCTGCAACATTAAATCAAGTGCTACTTGGGAGGCAACTCAATTTACTTTATTATTCATTTAGTCTATTTTATTTGACTATGTGGGTGATGATAAAGAAACTGACTAGAATATAATTGAGCATGACCATTCAGTGTAATAATTGATATGAAAGGACCGAAGGTCCAAGTGTTACCATGTTGATTGTTGTATTTGAGATTTACCCTATGAAGTTGTATATTGCTCCTGAAGTGGTAAATTAATAATGTTTTCATGTATATGCCTTTTTGGATTATGTTATAGGTGTTAGATACGTGTGCATCATAGGTATGAGGTCATGGGTAAACAAGTGGAGAGCCATTGGTGTGTTGTTTAGTGGGATTAGACACTTAGAGTCATATAATAATAGTGTGCTGTTGATACATGTGTTAAATGGGAAATCAAAAAGAATTTGGAAATTCTGTCTTCGGGGAGGGCGCCCTGGCAGGAGGAATCCCGCTGTGGCGAGGCTACCAAAGTGGGATAAGTCCCGCCATGGAGGGCCTGTACGATTATGAGAGTAGCCTTAGTTCACTTAAATATTTTTTTCTTTCAAGTGAGATGTTAATTATTGAAAGGTCAAGTCTTGGTGTGGAAGCTAAAGATAGTAAACTAGTTAGACAAAGTTAGTAGTGGTCGTAGTTTGAAAACTCTTTTATGTGATAGAAGGTCTAGGCCTTGATCTGTATTAGAGTTGACAAACTAGAAAGGGTGAGAGTTAGACTTGAATAACTTTAATGAGGTTAATGGGTATGATAAGAGTTTGTGAATAAATGTTTTGCGGTGTATTTTCTCAAAAACATATTTTCTTTTTATTGATTTCTTTATATTATATGATGGGTATCAGATTGACTGATGATACCTACCAGTACGTGTTATTTATACTGATACTACTTTTGCTATGCCACTTGGCATAGTCTGGTTGCAAGGTCAGTAATGTTTCTTAGGTGAAGATGAAGATGATTCTCCAACAGCTTCTACCCTTCCTTCCTTATAATTGGAGCTATGTCATTACTTTATTATACTTTATATCTTTAGAAGCTCTTGTATCTGTTTAGACTAGTATCTTTTGGGGTATTAGATTACTCTTTATATTAAACTTGGAGTTTTCAAGTTAATATAAAGTATTTCATAACTCATTTAGTCTATTATTTATATTTTGTTACACTTTCGTATATTATTTCTATTTATGAGATTGAGGGTTCTCCTATCTATGTGTTAGAGTAGGTACCCACACGGTTCGGTGGGTTGGATCGTGACAATTTGATATCAGAGCCCAGATTACAGATATTCTATTACAAGAGCAAGTTGAAATAGATTCTTGTAGATTGGTGTGTTGACGTCCACATCTAATTCTATGGAAAGCTATGAAGCATTCTAGGAAGTCATTCCATTTTTTCTCTCCATTCGTGTAGTTTGTCATTTGTGGTATGGGTTGAGTCTAATTGGTATCCTTGAATTTTAATTGGTATCTCAACAAAGTAAATTTGATTTCATTGTCATGGCTGAAGGGATACAAGCAAGAGAAACTGAAACCGAGAAGGTTTCAATTAGTATCTGGCCTTACAGGTTGAGTAAATACATAAATGATCAACTAACGGTCATCCATAAAGCAAATTAAGTTAAGAAATTGACTTGCCAATGTGATGTGGTTCCAAATTTGTGACTATGTGCGTAGTGTTGTCGATCTAATTGATAATGTGTGGAGTGCACTTATATGAACAGTATGATGTGTGAATTGTACTTGCACAGATAATATGATGTGTTATGAATTTTATGTTGGTTGAGATAAATGGCTACGTGTGAAAGGTACTTGTCTGAATGTTTAAAAACTATGTGAGGTATGATTGCTTAGACTTTTGTGAAGTTTTTGTTAGAAAAAGGGTCATAATTTGATTATGTGCAATGGTGTAGTGATAAACTATAATGTGATTAATAAATGAATTTCTGATGTGTTAAATGATATGCATGTGCGAGGGAACTAGACTCTTAATTGTGCATGGAATAACCATTGATAAATATGGTAAGGGAAAATAATGATTTATGACTTTAGAGAAACTCTGATTTCAGGACAGTCAGGATAGATTGGGAAACATGTGAGAAAAGGGGCTATTGTTGCATAATAGCTAAATTTGTTGTCATGAAAGATTTCCTTAACATGTTTCATAACTGGTTTTAAATAATGTGATGCTAAATTATTGTCTATGCATTACTTGGGTTGATCTTGATATTATGTTAAAGGTCTTAATACGATGTCATGTATTTATTAAGTCAAGACTTGAGATTGAGATTTTGGGTTATGTTGTACTTGTGATCATGATTATTTTAACTATTTAATTGAATTTATGGGGACTCAATGCTTTAGTTATTGCTAAATTGTGCATCTATTTTTCATAATTTTTTTGATTAAAGGATTGAGTTTATGGAGACTCGATGCTTTAGTTGTTGCTAAATTGTATCTCTATCTGTTAATTATCAGAATTGTTTTGACTAGTGGATTGAGTTTATGGAAATTCAATGCTTTAGTTGTTTCTAAAATGGTCCTTTTATTTATCATGATATTATTAATTTAAGGTGGATGATGAACAGATTCATGTAGTGTGCATATTTGTTTATGCTAAAATAATGAAAAAGAATTTTAAGTGTGTGATCGGTCATGATTGACTAGTATTTTTTTTAGAACCTAGTTGATAATAGGCGTAAAGGTTATTGATTTGATATGGGTAATGTTACCGAGTTTAGTTGAGGGATAATGTATTCATATGAGTTGACCTCAATAAATGAACGGGGTTAACAAAAAAAAATGTGTCGCCATGATAGTGATTGAAAAGTGTGAAATACTTGATATTGACACTGATATGAATTTTATGATGCCTTAATAATCCATTGTGATTGTGAATTGCTTGAAATTGTCATTTCCTCATTAATATGTGAATATGCTTAATTGCATTTTGTTCTTGGACATTGTGATGATATGGAGAGTGTGATGTCGAGGTCATTGCCGGTGAGAGTGTGTTGCTGAGGTCCTGCTAGCGAATGTGACTGATGCTTAATTATTAATTGTGAATGAGCATCCCTTCATACTTAATTGTGGTATATTGATTCTTGTGTTTGATTCGTGAGATACTTTGAGGTTACTACTCTTTGAGTGGTGATGATGTGCTCGTTATAGCATTGGTTAGAGTGTAAGTGCCCGGATAAAGTTCCCCCTAGTATGAGTTGACAAGATTTCAGTTAGAATAGATTTCAATAAACTTTATGAATTGTGTAGTTTTGAGGTATTTGGTGTCTCAAGGTGTAGAGTTTGAAAAGATTAAGGTGATATCATGATATATATGAGGGACATATTATCCCATAGAAATGTTCAAAATGGAATTCGGGTTAGTAAAACTTCAGATATAGCATTTTACGTAAAAGGGGTTAGTCAGGATGTGATTTTTCCCTAAGTTGTAATGGTTTTTCGTTATTGGTTTCAAAAAATACTTAGATCGGCTCCTGTCCTCTCCTCCATGCTGTCGTTTGGGGATGAACAAGGCGTAAATCGATATCTATTATAACTACCTAGCCCGTTATTACTAACAATATATGTGGTAAAGGTATATGAATCTTATTTGTCATAAGATTATGATTAATTCCTTGGTATGTGAGTGTTTAGTTGTAAATTAAATTCGTACTATGTTTCTATCTCAAAATTAAGTTGAAAGTATTTTTTCCGATTTAGTTTTGAACTTGAGTTTAAACTAGGGTCAAATTCAAACAACCATAAATCTCGGTCTATAATGAATTAGATGTCTCATAACCTATCAAATTAAATATTTATGATTCTTCTTTCCAACTCCACCAAAGTTTCCTTATTTGGAGTTCGGAGTAAATAGTTATGCCCATTTTATTGAGCACTATCTATGCTGGGCTGCCAGAGTGGGATTCAGCAGCTGCTAGAGCGGGATTTTATAGGCCTGAAGTTAAAAAAGGCATATTTTGTTATCTCATTCTTCCCCTGAGTGCCAAAATAGATAAGGGTTACCCTAAAAAACCAAGAAACTGTTCTAGGCTTGGAGAGAAGGGAAGAAGAGATTCCTAGCGCAAGGAAGACTACAACCTACTGATTTCAGACCTTCTCCGTAGTTTCTCCCTCTAGAAGTCAAGGATCATGTCATAATCCTTCTACAACTTCTTGGCGCTCAGGTAATCTAGGTTTTCTTAACCGAGTAGTTATAAATTCATTCGCATTGCTTAATATAATGTAGATTGACAAAAGATTTCATGCCTAGGATTTCGGAAATGGAGTCTAGATGGTTAAATGATTGTCAATTGTTGTTTAGAGTGAGAATGTATTTGTGGGTCATTATTATTAAGTGACTAGTGATAAGGGTCCAATCTTTAAATATTAATCTTGGTGAAACTGTTTAGAAGGCCAATGATTCTTGCGAGATTAAGTGTAGACAATAGATGGGTTATAACAAAATCTTGAGACTTGGGGATTATGGGGTATTGATATATATAAAGAGATGTATTTATACAAATAACTATATGTGTTTATGCTGATGATTCCCTGTGAATTACTTGAGTAATGTGAATTATGAAATAAATGGTGAATGTGAATGACTTAGTGTTGATAGATCTCTTGCCATGAACCTATTTGATTATATGTGGTTGTAAGTTATGGTTTAGTCTATATCATAGAGAGATTCTTAATAATGATTGAGTAATGTTGTGATGTTTACCATGAATTAGTTATTGTGGTTGAGTGATTGATATGTTGTTATGATTGGTCTATAATTTCAAGACCATGAAATCTATAATCTTAAACTTGTTTTACTAAAAGTGATGCCTTCAATAAAGAAAGCTTGATGAAATATTAGGTAAGATAGAATAAAACCAATTCAATAACTATTTGTGAACAATTAAATGAAATGAACCCATTACTAGATTGTACAAATATGTGAACTATTCATTGTGGACTGTGATTGTGATAGTGATTTTGATATTGGATCGAGTATCATATTTTGACACATATATTGGATCAAATTTCATATTTCGACATATATAGTATCGATTGTCATATTTCGATATATATATTGGATCGAATGTCATGTTCCGACACATATATAATTTGGGTATGAGTTCCATGAGAGAACCATTATATGTCTATCATTTGTGAATTGATCTTAAATATATTGATGATGATAGACAAACTGGACCGAATATAATTGAGCATGAACATCCTGTGTAATAATTGATATAAAAGGACTAAAGGTCCGAGTGTTACCATGTTGACTGTTGAATTTGAGATTTATCCTGTGAAACTGTATATTGCTCCTGAAATGGTAAATTGATAATGTTTCCTGTATATGCATGTTCGTATTATGTTATGGGTGCTAGATGCGTCATAGGTATGAGGTCATATATAAACAAGTGTAGAGTCATTGATATGTTGTTTAGTAGGGTTAGTGACTTAAAGTCAGATATTGATAATGGCATATTGGTACATGTGTTAAATGGGAGAATTGAAAAGAATTTGGAGATTCTGTCTTTGGGCAGGCCGCCTTAGAGAGAGGAATCTTGTTGTGGCGAGGTCGCCAGAGCAGGATAGGTCCCGCCATATCAGGCCAGTACAATTATGAGAGGAGCCTTAGTCCACCTAAATCTTTTTCTCTTTCAAGTGAGATGCTAATTATTATAGGGACAGGTGTTGGTGTGAAAGCTAAATATAGTAGACTGGTTAGACAGAGTTAGTAGTGATCCATAGTTCGAAAACTTCTCTATGTGATAGAAGGACTAGGCCTTGATCTGTATTAGAGTTGGCAACGGACCAACTATATGGGATGAGATTCAGGCTTGAACGATTTTAATGAGGTTAATGGGAATGATAAGAGTTTGTGCATAAAGGTTTGACGGTGTATTTCCTCAAGATCATGTTTTTGTTTTGTCAATTTCTTTATATTATGCAGTAGATATCGAGTTGACTGATGATGTCTACCAGTACGTGTTGTTTGTACTGATACTACTCTTGCTATGCCACTTGGCATAGTCTGGTTGCAGGGCCAGTGATGTTTCTTAGATGACGACGAAGATGATTCTCCAACGGCTTCTACTCTTCCTTCCTTATGGTTGGAGCTATATCATTACTTTATTTATACTCTGTATCTTTAGAAGATTTTGTACTTGTTTAGACTAGTATCCTTAGGGTGTTGGATTGTTCCTGATAATAACCTTGGAGTTTTCAAGTTAATACAAAGTGATTTCATAACTCTTTTAGCCTATTATTTGTATTTTGTTAAACTTCTGCATGTTATTTCTATTTTTGGGATTGAGGGTTCTCCTATCTAGATGTTATATTAGATGCCCGCACGGTCCGATAGGTTGGATCGTGACACAGTCTTTTTTGTAAAAGTGTTTTTTATCTCCCTATGTGGAACTTCTAAGCATAAATTTTAATTAAGTTGGACCTCAATACAGATTGCAAATATCGAGAAAGAAAATATAATAAAAGAGTTTCATACGGAATACTAACTAAAAAATTGTTTTTTCTGTTTCAATTTGTTTGACTTATTTATTTATTTAATTCATTTAAAAAAGAATGATTCTTTCTCTTTTTAGCAACTATTTAATTTGAATTTTTCAATTGATATATTTAAAATAACATAATTAAAAAATATTTTAATATATTTGATATATCTTTAATTTAGAACTACAAAAATAATACGTGAATAGTTGTTAAATAATTTAAAGAAGGGTGTTTTGGAGTTGACAGAAGATGTGAAAAAGTAAATAGAGTTGAAGGTAGGAAAAATAAAATAGAATTAGAAGAAGAGTAATAAATGTTGTGGTCTTGTGGATATGGGGAATGGAACCAAAGGAGAAGGGGGAAGTAGGTGCAGTTAAAGTAGGACAGAGAGCACTGTGGCAAAAGGGCTCTGTGTTATTTCTGATGAATCTGTAAGCAATGAGATGAGTAATGACTAGACCACACCATACTATTCTATCATCACACATGAGTATATACTAAGGAAAATTTGGCACTTGAAACACAAAAACTTATTCCCCACCTCTAATCTTATCTTTAACCTCTATACTTTAAATTATATAGGCTTAGGACCACACCATACTATACTATCATCACACATGAGTATCTACTAGGAAAATTTGGCACTTGAAACACAAATTTATTCCCCACCCCTAATCCTATCTTTAACCTCTATACTTTAAACTATATAAGCTTAATACCTTATTATATAGGCTTAATACCTAAATAGCTTTTGAAATTTGTGATATTCGGTAAGATAGAAATTTAAACTTAGTAATCAGAAATACATTTGAATCTGGCAAAAGTATAAAGATTAATAATAGCAACTAATCATTCATAAAAAAATGAGATCATTAAATTAGAAAAATAAAGTTAATTATTTCCTCCTTTTTAATTTATTTGATTTTTAGTCTGTTTTTAAAAGATTGATCCTTTTCCTTTTAAGCAACTCTTTAACATCAAATTTTCACATAAGATGTTTAGCACCATAAAATTAAGGGGCATTTTGATATATTTGATGTATCTATAATTTAAAATCGCAAGATTTATTTTTTATTTTTATTTTCAAATATCATGTCAGATCAAAATAGATCAAACAAACTGAAACAGAGGAAGTATATGTTACCAGAAGTTAAAATTCACACCATTAATGTCAGCATATATAAATTACTTCCTTTATTTCATTTTATTTGTTACAATCTTTTCATTAATTTCAATTAAAAAGAATAAAAATTTAAATATTTAAAAATAATCTTATGTGTTTAATCTTTTGATATAATATGGTTTATTTTATAATTAAAATTTTTCATTGCATATTGAATGAGAGGGAGTAGATCTTTCTTTTTGTTTATTTTTTTTTTCCGGTCATGACTTTTATACACACGCTGAGTGATTTGCAGAGTTGAATAAATGAGTTAAAAGCTTTGTAGAAGAAGTAAGGCACTCTGCCAAATTTGCTGCAAATGACTGCTTTATTTGTCAGGTTACTCACCCAAAAACTGACTTACAACCATGATTCACTCTCCCACTTTAGGATTCTTCTTTTCTTTTTTACTGCCTTCTCTTTTACTTTGTTACTACGCCCTTCCTTCCATTTCTAAATCATTACTTACTCTGTCCTTTCTAACTTTTACAGTAATTTGATTGTCTCATTTTGAATTGGTATGAAATTTTAAAAAATAATTTTTATAATGCTAAATTAAAAATATATAAAATATTATTTAATTTTGTGATCTAAAAACATATATATGAAAAAGTAAAATTAAAGAGAAAAGATTATTTTCTGACAAATAAATTAAAACAAAGAAAATGTTATTATTTATAATTTTACATATTTAATGATATTTTATAATTATGAAATGATGTTATTAAGATAAAATAAAAAAATATTTAAAATAATTTTTTTCTGATTTATGTCGTTATTTAAATGGATTAATAAAAAAAATTAGTTATTCAACCACGTCGTCCTTACTAGCTTGTTGGCTCTCACATTTGTAGTTGCAGATAAGTCTACTCATTTTCTTGTCATATTACCAAGTTAATTCAATATAATTTTTAAAAATTACTCACTCCGTTCCTTTTTGCTTGTCAAAGTTTAACTTGACGCATTTATTAGAAAAACAATGATTGGTATAGTGAGTTTATCATTTCATTTCTATTAATTGATAAAATTTTAAATATATTTAATCACTACATTTTTCAAAGAAATTAACGCAATATTAATAAATTGAAGGATTAATAAGAAAAAAAATCGTCTCTTCTTGATTTGTCAAAATTGACAAGTAAAAAGAAAAATCAAATTAAGAAACATTTGACAAATAAATAAAAACGAAGATCGGAGGAAGTAATTATTAGAAGTATATATATTTTATTAAACTGATCTTATAAATTATATTTTAGAATTTTTAATTTGACTATTACTACTTATTTAATTTTTCTAATATTAAGTGTAGAAAGAAATAAATATACTAATAATTTTTTTATAATTTTTAAAATTAAATAAATACAATGAAATATCTATTTTTGATTTTAAAAAAGTACTTTTCTTAATGTAATTTTCTATTTTTGACTTTACCTTGTTTCTGTCTTTCACTCACTTTGATATTAAAAGTACAGTAAAACCCACCCACGCTATTAACTTTTTTTCTTCGTTAAGCTAAGGAGTGAAATTGAAAATTCAACAGCATTCTTCTCATTAATTGAAACAAAAGAAGAAGAAGAAAAAGTACTTGGATAATGATTTTTCACTTTTAATTAGAAGTTTCAAATTCGACAATAAAAAATGGTAAAAGTTCTGTTAAAGAATGATTTATTATTATTATTATTATTATTATTATTATTAATGTGTCTTATTTCATATGAATTTAGATTAATATTTGCCTAAAAATACGAAAATGGCTCTCTGTGCATGATTAGCTTAACGTGCGCCTTGGAGGTAGGCCATGGCTAAAAGACATGGAAGAGGTAGAGGACAACTTAGAAAGGTTCCTATAGTAACATTTGGGAGCGTGTATTCAAGTGGAGAATGCTACATCTCTAGGTGTTCTAAATAATTGTGAAGAAGAGATACCAGAGATTGTGCGTCCAGAGATGGGTTCATCGTCAAAGACTCTAGGGGTCCCTAAAATGCTAGATCTGAATTCCCTCTCTCCGAAAAACTCCATTGGACCGTTAGACTTACTCAAAACTAATGGAACAGTAACCGCATTTGAAGATCACAAGGGTGAAATTATGCATGAATCTCTGAGTAATGCTGAGGTTTATGTGAAAATCCAAACTGCATTGTGGACAAATTTGTTCCAAAAAAATAGATGTTCCAAAAGAATAGATTAGCTGCCAACGAAGTAACCCTAAATTATATCCCCCCCCCCCCCCCTCCCCAACTGTTTGATGGAAAGCCAATTGCAAAGGTTGAAAAGGAGAAAGTTGATAAAGAGATCTTAAAGTGGGAATGTGCACTCATAGGGTATATGATTGGGGATAATTATGGATATAATACTATGCATCACTATGTCTCTCAAAATTGATCTCATGTAGTTGCTCCCCCGTTATTTAATTTCAGTCACTGAGTGATGTGCATGAGATATACTATGCTGGTCGTAGACTATTAACAACAAACCCTTGATTCTTAAACCTTGGACCCGAACTTTTGACTTAATATAGAATTTCCATCAGTGATTCCTCTATGGGTGAAATTTTATAATCTGTCAATGTCATGTTGGGGAGTGGACTCATTGAGTCGTATTGCCGGTGTGATTGGTAATCCTGTCTCGGTTGATGAATGTACAACCAAACAAACACAAATACATAGATCAAAATTTTGATTGAGGTGAATGCCACCAAATCATTACCCTCTAAGAATTGTAATGGATCCAGACGGAAAGCCATTCACGCAGGTTATTTCCTATGATTGGAAACCTTTATTCTATGAGGTTTGTTTAATTATTGGCCATAAATGTAAAACGCGAATTACTGAGCAACATAGACTACAAAAGAGGAAACCACCTCCTAAGAAGGACATCCCAAGAGTGGAAATCAAAACCAATAACCACAATAGAGAAAGTGATTCAGCAACCTATGGCACAAAAAAACAAGCAGATAGTTGATTCCACACATAGAAGTCATAAACAGAGTAATGAAAGTAATAGGAGTTGTAGCATACAAAGCCAGCAGGGAGTTGACAATAGCAATCCTATGAAAATAGGGACACAATCTGTGGAAAAGACCAGTGAACACAAATCACAGAAGGATAAAGCTTCAAGACTAGCTAAAGGTAAGATGCTGTAGCATAGTCTAGACCTCAATTTGACAAATTTTTCTACGTTGGGTAGCACACCAATAAGGAACTCATTTGAGATACAGAGTAAGGAATATAGCATCAAATAAAATCCCCTGGAGGCTGGAGGGGGTGATCCCACAACTTTATAATGAATTAGTTGTTTTGAAATGTTCGAGGGATCAATAAGAGGTATAATAAAAAAAGAGTTGAGGAACTATATCAATAATAATCACTTTACTCTAGCGGGTATTGTTGAAACTAATATTAAAGTTCACAAAATGGAGAAAATAGCTAGTTCATTAGCAAATAATTGGGAAGTGTTGACAAACTACTAGTATGCAGTAAATGAAAGAATCAGGTTGATGTGAAACAATATTCAATACCATGTCACACTTATTAAGAGAGGGATTCAGCTTATCCATTGCCATATAAAAGGTATTAGTAAGGCTTTTGATGTTGGGCTCACAGTTGTATATGGATTCAACTCCCAGGAGCAAAGAAGGTCCTTATGGGACAACTTAGTTAACATAGAGAAAAACACCACACTACCTTGGCTTGTTACGGGAGACTTCAATGATGTACTTTATCCGGAGGATAGACTACTGGGAAATCTCATAGTATCTTCTGAGATCTAAGAGTTTGCAGAGAGTCTACACCAATTGTTCCTCTCTGAATTACCATGGCATGGGAAATACTACACTAGGTCAAATTAACAATAGAGTGCAGACAAAGTACAAAGTAGAATCGATAGAGCCTTTGGCAACTACAAATGGATGATGGCCCGGGGTCATTTGGAAACAAGATATGGGTTCTCATACATTTCAGATCATGCTCCAATGATGATTTCATTGTGGTCAAGTGTTTGGAAAGGTAAAGTTCATTTAGATTCTTTAATGTTTGGGTTGGACATGCTAGTGTCTTATCTATGGTCTAGGATCATTGGACTCAGAGAAGAACATAAGGGATAATGGAGAATGTTCGGAAGAAACTTAAGGCTCTTCAACCTCGTTTTAAGCAATTGAACATGAGGGAATCCTGTCCAACTCAAGCCTAGGGCCTAGACGTGACAAAGCGAATGAGGAACCCAAAAGTACCTCAAGAAAGCTTTTTAGCATTCTTTTAGCCTTTCATAGGTAATGACAATAAATAAATAAATGGAAATCATAATAGTAAATCTTTAACTTACATATGTCTAACAATACCTCTAACTTTTAGATTTAACGAGGCTAAGACAAGTTCCTAGTTCACCCTCAATCATAATAAAAAGAAATGTCATAGTAAGTGTCTAAAGATCTCAACATATCATAAGCTAGAAATATAAAAGGGTATTGTTCCCGGAACATGGGAACTCACCAACAATAGTCTTCAAACGAAATCTCAATTAGCTACATGGAGGAGAACGAGGAGGAGCACTGGTCCCTACATGGTGATATCATGTAGGCAAAAGAGTATGCGTTAGTACTTTGAATGTACAAAGTATATAAGCATGCATGGACATTGAGGAAACATTAAAACATTTATGTAATATAAAACATAATGCAATGCATGCATAATCAATCATATAGATATCCTTTAAAATATTTATTTTGTGGAAAGATGACAATAACCGACATTTAAGACCATGCGAGCTATTATATGAAATCCAACATAACCCCATACGTTGGTCGGGGAGACTACTTTTTGGGTAGAACTCTGTCAATTTCATTCATTTCTTTAACTTTAATTTTAAGTGCTTTCATGGATCCATTAGCCTAAGCCTACAAGAGCTTCTATGTTGGCACATAATTAATAAGACAAGGGGTTACTACTAGGATTTCCTTATCGAATCCCACCTCAATGCCTCATAAGGTGCTAAGTCAATTCCATAGAATAGTTTAATACTTCAAAATATTCATAGCATATAGCTTGAGAATTCAAAACATCATATTCGCTGGAATAACTCATTAAAATATTTTGTGATTCAAATATGCAAGAATTGTCCTTATTGCATAAAGAATCCATCATTCATAGCATTTCATCATTCTTTTATGTCATAAGACTCCCTTTTGATCATAGACATTACTTTCATAAATATTTATTTGGACTCAAAACTTTCAAGTCAAACTTTATTGAAAATATAATAAAACTAGGTGGGTTCAAATCACTTCAAATTTCAAGCATGTATGCAAATGAAATTATGTATAAATACTTTGAAATTTATCAATAAAAAATGATGTTTTAAACAACCTACCATGAATTTCAAAAACCTTTAAAGAGCTAAATAGAGAAAATACTTGCAAACCATCAATCCATACCTATGAAATCATTTTGCATTAAAATAGACTAATAATCATTAGTTTAACAATGATTTATGCTATTAAGTAGAAATAAGAATTACCAATAAGAAAATCTTATTTGAAATTAAGAGATTTAGTTGAAAGAATTTTGGACTACATGGGTGGAAGAACCTATGGATGAACACCCACATACCGTAGAGTAAAGCTTAAAGAAAATAAACATAATTTATCATATAATCAAAATACTTTAGGCATGAGAGTGGAAGGAATATTCTCATTGAAGCCTTACATACCTGAAATCCGAAGCGTTACCTAGAATCGAAGGACTTAATGAACACTCTTGAATCCTAGACTTTTCTCCTCGCCGGAGTATTTTATGTACTACCCGGAGTATATGAATCATCGGGATAGTATTTTTACACTACTAAGAACTAAAACTATATTTTGAGAATGAGCAAATGTGTGTATAGAGAGAAAAGTTGCTTGATGAACAAAATAATAAAATAAGGTGGGTATTTATAGGTGTGAAGGAGGGACCTAATAATAATTAAAATAATTATAAAGAAAAATCTGAAAATTTAATAGAAGATTGTGATGCATGGGTAATGTCAAATAGAAGACTATTGATGTAATGAGTGATGTCAAATGGATCTAGATCTTTTCATGGTTGGTGATATGACCTTTCTTTTAACCGAATACCCTTTTTCGGAGCTGCATTTGGATAAGATAACTTCCTCATTATGATTTGTGTCTCATATGAATTGTTTCTCTAGAAGTATAATTTCATATCATTCAAGAATCAACCGATTTGGATCATCCTGCAGTGAGATATGATTTTTCTTCTACAAATACTCTATTTCATCACAACATCATGTCTTTCAACAATTAATTTATTTGACCTATTTAACCTCTAAATCATAAAATACAGTCTCACAAAAGTTGTAGGTAATGATGTTGAGGTTATTTAGAAATTTGAACCACCTAAATTGGAAAATCCTATAAAAATTTATGTCCAAAACACATAAGCTATATTATTTTCATCGAGAATTGGAACATCATATACAATGTTGTTAGGGGGTGTTACATTATCTCTCCCTTGGGAACATTCATCCTCGAATGAGGAAAGACTTAGCTTGAGTAGGGTAGAGTGTAAACATACAACCCATCATTAATGCAATAGTGCAATTTAAAACATCGTTCGAAATATATTTTATAATTTTGCAAACATATGACAAGAAAAGTTAAAATGAAAGAATTTCAAGTAATTAAGCAAGGACAACTTCATACCTTAGGTTTGGGTAGAGGGAAAAAGATGAGGGTATCGCTTAATCATACCCGCTTCCTCTTTCCATGTAGCACTTTTGATTTGTTGATTCCTCCAACGGACATTAATAGATGCAACTTCTTTGTTCCGCAATCTCTTAACTTACCGGTCAAAACTTTCAATCGGAACTTCTTCATAGGTCAAGTTTTTTTTAACATTTACTACTCTAAAAGGAACAATGGAACTAGGATCACCTACACATTTTCTCAACATAGACACATGGAATACCGAATGAACCATGACCTTTTCCAATGGCAACTCTAACTCATATGCAACCTTGCCAATGCAGAGATTCTATAAGGCCCTACATACCTAGGGCTTAATTTCCCTTTCTTACCAAACCGAACCACACCCTTCATGGGTGAAACCTTTAGATACACCCAATCGTCCATATTAAACTCAAGATCCTTTTTTCTAGTGTCGAAATAGGACTTTTGACGACTTTGAGCTGTCTTCAACCTTTCTCTAATGATCTTCACCTTCTCTAAAGAATCAAGTACCAAATCGAGGCCCAAAAAGGTCGTCTCACCTACTTTGAACCAACCACCCGGGGATCTACATCATCTTCCATACAAAGCCTCAAATGGCGCCATCTCAATACTTGAGTGATAACTATTATTATAGGCAAACTCGATGAGCAGTAGATGATCATCCCAATTTCCTTTAATCTCCAACACTCAAGCCCTTAACATATCCTCTAGTGTTTGAATCGTCCTTTCGGCTTGCCCATTTATTTGAGGATGGAATGCGGTGCAAAATTTTACCTTAGTACCGAGGCCCTTTTGTAACGATCTCCAAAAGTGAGAAGTTGATTGGGTACCACGATCCGAAATAATGGATAACAGCACACCATATAACCTCACCAACTCCTGAATATACAACTTAGCATAGTCTTCTGCACTATAGAAAGTCTGAACCGGTAGGAAGTGAGCTGACTTAGTCATTCTATCAACAATTACCCAAATCGAATCATGACGCTTTCGGTTATGAGGAAAACCCACTACAAAATCCATATTCACATCTTTCCACTTCCAAGTAGGGATTTCAATGTCTTGGGATAGGCCACCCGGCCTTTCATGTTTGGCCTTCACTTCAAATTTCAAGCATGTATGCAAATGAAATTATGTATAAATACTTTGAAATTTATCAATAAAAAAATGATGCTTTAAACAACCCATCATGAATTTCAAAAACCTTTAAAGAGCTAAATAGAGAAAATACTTGCAAACCATCAATCCATACTTATGAAATCATTTTGCATTAAAATATACTAATAATCATTAGTTTATCCATGATTCATGCTATTAAGTAGAAATAAGAATTACCCACAAGAAAATCTTACTTGAAATCAAGAGATTTAGTTGAAAGAGTTTTGGACTACATGGGTGGAAAAACTTATGGATGAATACCCACATACCGTAGAGTTAAGCTTAAAGAAAATAAATATAATTTATCATATAATCAAAATACTTTAAGCATACGAGTGTAAGGAATATTCTCATTGAAGCCTTACATACCTGGAATCCAAAGTGTTACTTAGAATCGAAAGACTTAATGAACACTCTTGAATCCTAGCCTTTTCTTCTCGCCGGAGTATTTTTTGTACTACCCGAAGTATATGAATAATCGGAATAGTATTTTTACTCTACTAAGAATTAAAACTATATTTTGAGAATGATCATAGGAGTGTATAGAGAGAAGAGTTTCTTGAGAAAGCTTGATAAACGAAATGATGAAATAAGGTGGGTATTTATAGGTGTGAAGGAGTTAACAATTTAATGAAAGATTATGATGTCATGGGTGATGTGAAATGGAGGACTATTGATGTCATGAGCGATGTCAAATAGATCTAGATCTTTCCATGGTTGGTGAGATAAACTTTTTTTAACGGAATACCCTTTTTCGAAGCTGCGTTTGGACAAGATACTTCCTCATTAGGATTTTTGTGTCATAAGAATTGTTTCTCTAGAAGTCTACTTTCATGTTGTTCAAGAATTAACCGATTTAGATCATCTTGCAGTGAGATACGATTTTTCTTCTATAAATACTCTATTTCATCACAACACCATGTATTATAACAATTAATTTATTTGACCTACTTAACCTAAAACTTAAAATATGGTCTTCACAAAAGTTGTAGGTAATTATGTTGGGGTTATTTATAATTTGAACAACCTAATTAGGACCATTCTATGAAAAATTATGCCAATATACAGAAGTTGTAATATTTTCATCGAGAATTGTAACAGGGGGTGTTACAAATCCATAGGTGTAAGTCAAAGAATTATCCAGGCAAGAACTGATCAGGTAGATGTCCAACCGAGAATGACAACTTCTAATTTGACTCGCTACAAGAACTTTAGAAAATATCGGCGCAAAACCTGGAAAAATGGTCTCTTATAGAAGAGAGTATTGCATAATAGACGGCTAGAGCTCATTGGATTAGATTGGGAGACTCCTACACAAAGTATTTCTCTGAAATAATGAAGAAAAGAGCTCACAAGAAGCAAATTTCAGAACATAATGCCTTAGATGGAAACAGACTTACTAATCCAGAGGAAATTAAAATTGAGTTCATAGACTTTTATAAATCTCTTATGGGTACCTCAACATCGGGATTGCCTGCTATCAGCAGAAGAGTAATGCAAAATGGACCAATCCTTACTCAACAACAAAAATTGGAGTTATGTGCACTAGTGACAACAGAAAAGGTTAATATGAGTCTTCAGGCCATTGGAGATGACAAAGCTCCAGGTATTGATAGGTAAAATGCAGTATTTTTTTTAAGAAAGCATGATCTATTATTCAACATGATGTGGTTGTTGCTGTTAAGAATTTCTTTGTTACTGGAAAGATGTTCAAAGCTGTGAATTGTCCTACCATTACTCTTATTCCCAAGATTGATAAACCAAAGACTATTAAGGATTTTAGACCTATTGCTTGTTCCACTATCCTGTACAAGCTAGTATCTAAGATATTGGCACACAGGTTACAAACAGTGATGAACTCTATCATATGTGAAGCTCAGGCTGGGTTTATACCTGACAGAAAGCTATGATAATGTCATATTAGCTCATGAATTAGTCCAAGGCTATACTAGAAAACACATATCTGCAAGATGCATTCTTATAATTGACCTCCAAAAGGCATATGACTCTGTGGAGTAGATATACTTGCAACAGGTCATTGAGGAAATTGGTTTCCCTAATAAATTTATTTTTTGGATTCTTCAATGCATCAGGACATTCAACTATACCATATTGATCAATGGTGAAATCACCAAACCCTTTACTCAACTAAAGGATTGAGGCAGAGAGATCCTATGTCTCCTTTTTCTTTGTTATTGCCATGGAGTATCTCAGTAGAAGTCTAGCATGTTTAAAGAATGTTGTTGATTCCCAATTTCATCCTAGATGTGAAAAGCTAGGAATTACTCACTTGAGTTTTTCTGATGACCTTCTATTATTCATAAAGGGTAATCTAACATCTACTAAAGATTTGTATAGATGTTTTCTGGATTTTTCCAAAGCCTTTGGATTACAGGCAAATTTGGGGGGGAAATGTTGTGTATTTTGGTGGTGTCTCGCGAGATACTCAATTGTATATCCTCAATCATTTAGGGATTGACCTAGGTGATTTACCTTTTAAGTATCTCGGAATAACACTATCAACTAAGAAGATTACTATAATGCAATGGAAGTCCCTCATTAATAAAACTATAGCCAAAATTTCATCTTGGACTACAAAAAGCCTCTGTTATGTTGGGCGTGTTCAATTTGTCCAGACTGTTTTGTTTGGTATTCAAGCATTTTGGGCTCAACTATACATCATCCATACTAAAATTCTCAAGTTGATTGAAGTCTATTGTAGAAGTTATGTGTGGTGTGGATCAAATGAGATTACGAAAAAGTCATTGATAGCATGGTCTATCATATGTCTACCTAAGGCATCTGGAGGGCTCAATCTAATTAATCTAACAATATGGAATAAATGTGCTATTTCCAAGACATGTTGGGACCTATCTCATAAGCGGGATAAACTCTGGATCAGGTGGATTCATGCATATTATATAAAAGGTAAGGAGCTACATGATATGACTATTCCATCTTAGGTGTGTTGGATGGTAAGGATGATCCTTGCTGCCAGAGAAACACTTACGCAGGTTCACACTGAGTTCAAGCCTGTACATAGTGTGATCAGGAAAATATATTTGCAGCTTCTTGGGGTGACATTGAGGATGGCCTGAAAATGTCTAATGTTTTAGAACAAAGCAAGGCCAAAAGTTGTGTTTACTATGTGGCTACATCTCCATGGAAAATTGATAATATCTAAGAGATTACTTAAATAGGGTATAGTGATGGAACCTAATTGTGCTTATGTAGCCAAAGGTCTGAAATAAAGGAACACTTGTTTGTTAGTTGCCCTTTTACGATTCAAATCTGGACTAGAATCTTTACTTGGTTAGAATGGAATGGACAAAGTTGGAGTAGCTGGGAATATTATATAGAATAACCTATAGCTCATGCTAAAGTAAAGACTCAAAACATTATTCTATTTAGAATAATCTTCGTTGAAGTGATCCATGCTGTGTATAGGGAGGAACTCGAATATCTTTGAAAAAAGATATAGAGATTGGGAGGGAATTGCCTGAGAAATTGCATATGTTTGTAATGTTAGAAGTCCTGTAGATTGTAGCCACTTACTACATGGCTTAGTCTTTTGATCTTTTCTAGTTGGTAGCCATAGACTAAGTTATGCTTCGACATTAGTCTTTTTGTGTAATGATCCTGAAGGTCATTTTTGATATTTTTATAAAATTACTATTTTACCCCTTCTATTAGTTTCCCAGAGTCATTTTTAGTTGGCTTTGAAAGTTTGTTTTTGAAAATCTTGTGAAAAGTTAAAGTTTTTCTTGGGAAATGAGTTTTAAATGCTTAAGTTGTAAATTTTTGAGTTTCGCAGTCATTTGGAGTTTCGAGTCTCAAAATGGAATTCCATCGATTTCATCAGTTCCAGAATGTGAAAATTGGTCTAGGAGAATTGTCAGAATCAGATTTGGAGTTGAAACGTGAAATTTAGGTCCGAAGTTGGAAATTGAGTTAAAATTTGATCCAAGTTTGACTTTGGTCAACATTTGGAATTCGGGTACTTGAATTGGATTTATGATGGTTCCAATGGTTTCGATAGGTGACTGTAATGCTAGAAAGGTCTGCATTGTAATTTTTGGAAGACCCAAGCTCGTTTTTGGTATTTTGGAGGCTTAAGTTGGTTTAGTTGCGACTTTTTGAGTTTTGGATCAAGAAGACGTCGAATTCGAATTCCATCGATTCCATTGAATTTGAAATATCATTTTTAAGCTATTAACATATTTGATTTGTGTTTGGGAAGTTCCGGATGAGTTTTATGTGAGTTTTTAAGCTTCTTGGGTGCGTTGACACTATTTCAGCAAATTATAGCAACTAAAAGATTCATTATTAGTTTTAAAGATTGAAAAATTATTTTGAAACTTCTGAAATTTTGAGCATGAATTATAGGACTTACCTGCAAAGTTTGGTGCATTTTTGCTAAGCCGAGATTGTACTTTTATCGCAAAATAAGAAATAATTGTTTATTGAGCAAAAATGATATTTGTCTAGGCAAACGAGTTCAAAATGGAGATTAGATTGAAGGAGAAGGTCCGTATCATTATTAAAGACATTTAGGAAATATAATTGGGTTATTTCGCTATTGTATGAGGGATTTACGACTCTTTTAGTGAATATATAAATTGTAGATTTTCTGATGCTGTGTTCAATCTTTTTCTGGTGCTGGTGCATGGACTGCTTAAGAAAACCAGGTTCTCAAAAGAGAACATTCCCCTTAGCGAAGGATCTCACTTAAAGGGGTTCGCGAAAGTGAACCAGGTTCTCAAAAATGAACCTACACTAAAGTGAAGATCCAGTCGCTTAAATGTCATACGAGAGGGCTTAGATGAGGTTTAAGGTATTTTCATCATTTTTAACATTCCCAAGCTCGGTTTACGTGATTTCTTTGAGTCTTTTCATGAAAAAATTATTAGGTAATGTATTTATAACACTTTCCCTTAATTTTCATTGAATAATTTCATATTTTAACTTCAAATTGTGGATTTCAAAATGGAGATTTTGGATTTTCTTGAACATGAACTTTTGAAAGAGAAATGAGGATTTTGAACTCATTTTGACCTCATTTTTGAAACGGATTTCACCAGTGAGTTTCTAATTACTTGAGGAATATTTCATCTAAAAATATTTAGATTTCCGGATTATTTTTCGTCATGGAATTTTTGACCATTTTACCCTTTTCACCTGAATTTCTTGATTTTAGTATCAATAGATTTGTAATATGATTGTGAGTCTATATTTGATTAGATTGTGGTGATTTGGAGTTTCTTCAATGAGGAAAAGCGGTGATTTCATATTGTTCGTGACTCTTTTTTGCTAAGTCAAGTGAAATTCTAACCTTTGTTAAGTATGTTGAACCTTGTATTTTTCTATATGAGGGGATTGGGGTGTGTTGGGTCATTAGATTGAATTGAATTATATGAGTTGAAGTGTAATAGTGGAATTCGAATAGGGATTGATCTATTGTTTGATTGTGGAATACATCACATCTTATGTGAATATTTGTCCAGTTTTACTCATTACTTGTGCATATATTATATCTGTGATGGCTGCTGAATGATATGAGTGAGGTATTGGATACTAAGACTGAGGTTTCTACCAGTCGAGGTAATTTTCTGAGGTTTTTTCCGATGGCCTAGGTCTCTTTAGGCGGTCGAGGTCTTTTTCAGCAGATATTGGCTAAAGTGTCTTTCGGTGGCCGAGGTCTCTTCTGGCAGATAATGGCCAAGGTTATTTTTAGTGGATACATGGTTTATGTGAGGCCCCCATGGATTTTGGTCTTTCGGTCTGAGGTGATCAACGGATGTATATCGTAGGACAGATATCCATCATGATATTTGACATTGCATTTGCATTCATTTGTTTCTGTGATTGATCATGATGTGAGGTTATATGTCTTTTATTGAGTATAGTGGTGAGAATATATTTGTGTCTTCTATTATGTACTATCCAGTATTCTAGTGCATTAGATTGGGTTGTCTGAGTACAGGTGTGGTGGAGTGTGGTTGGGATGTCAGAAGTACCCGTGTTCCATATAGCTTTACTTAGGGTTTAGTTTTTATTTTACTGAGTACCGTATTGATAGTGCTCACCCCTTGCTTCTACATTTATGTAGAATCTGAGCCCGACACCTCCTTCATTTAGTACTCTATTGATCAGGCCGAGCTTCTTGACGTTTGAGAGGTAGCATCTTGTCCTCTTTGGCAAACTCTCATCATCCATTACTTTATGTTTTGTTCGACTTGGAAACTGGGACATATATATTATATCCTTTCATTTTTATTAAAATAGTAGATTGTATATGTGACACCAAGTCTTGGGTAGTTTAGAATATAATTTCCGCTTATCATTATCTATATCATTTTAGACTTTATATTTTCGCTCTTATTTTTGCATAGATAGAATTGTTCACACTCTTAAGATGACTTGTCTTGGTGGATTGGGCGACCTCCACTACTCCCGAATTTAGGTTATGACAAACTGGTATTAGAGCCCCAGGTTCCTAGGTCTTACCTGTATAAGCCAAGTTTTAGTAGAGTCTCAAGGATCGATACAGAGCCGTCTATACTTATCTTTGAGAGGCTATGAAGACTATTAGAAAATACCTTCACTTCTTGATTCTCTAATGTGCGTCCTTGATTTGATCTAATTCCTACTGTTTCACTCCATCCACTCTCTTATAGCGATGACTCATGTTTGGTCCTACATATAAGCAATTGAGGTATTGTCGCTTGGTGTTAGTGTCGGATTTGGAATTCAGGCGGAAGTGATATAATTATGGGACGGATGTGTAGTCAGACTTGGAATACTCTGCAACTCGAAAGGGATGAGTAAGGTTGTAGTTCAATGATATATTTCGAGGTGATGGAATTGAAAGATGAACAATTGTTAAGAGACTTTATGAACATCTCATTCTGTCTAGTTAGTTATTCAGCAATGAAAAATAGCATTAGTGTGTCTTATTCGACATTAGAAGTGGTTTGACAATGAAGAATTGTATAATTAAGGGAATGAGTCTGCGGTGAGCACTGTGACTTTGAGGACCACAGACTATGAAATTCGTCATAAAGGAATGTGTTGTGTATTGTACTATGATGATAATGTTGCGCCAACAGAAATCAGGATCTATGGGGATTTTATAGGATGGGTGTATATCATGGTACTTGAGTTTACTTGGGTAAGGTTATGGGCTATGTTGCTTCTGCTATCGACTTGGCCTACAAAAATGTGCATATCTTTATCAACTTGAGACTGAAATATTTTGGTAATGTATGGCGGTTATGTAATGGGTAGAAAGATATAGACCATCTAGAAATGATCTTTCCAATGGGTATGATTTATTTTAGTGGTGGATTTGTCAATCTCTCATGGTATGGTACTAGTGATATATGGGAACACAAACACCGATTGGTAAGCATGAATACTAGCTATTGAGGTGTTATCAGTTGTTTCACCTACTTGGGCAATGAAGTTTGATTTGCATGCATATTTGAGAAACCAACTAGTTGTTACTATGGATGTTGGAGTTAGGCATTGTTTATAAGAAAAATTATAGTGGTGGATCTTTGGTAGGGAATTAATGTGTTTGAAGGTGGAGTGTATTTCTAGCATTAAATTAGGGATTGATGAGTGCTTTATGAGCAAAAAGGAGTGGATTGATATTGAAAGGATAAACTTATGGTTGGTGAAAGTTCTGTCAAGTATACTTGCGTAAAGGCAAGTGAGTGTACCAGCAAGAGAATATATATATAATAATTGGTTAAATCATGGCATTAGATAGTATAACAAGTTTGAGGTATCACATGGATGATAAGGATAACTCTGTGATGATGGCAAGGGTGGCTGAGCATGGTAATAGTAGTTCAGGATGTACTCTAATTAGGATACAACTATGTGGTGATGACTTTTGGTTAAAGGGACCAGTATGATAATGATGACTTGCGAGTATCTAAGATCTCGGTTGCTACCACTTGATTAGTTACATAGTTATATGGAAAGTTGTATTACATTTTGGGCACCACTCGAGTAGAATTAAAAAGAGTTACAACTTATTATAGGGGTATTAGTGGAATGTAGTTTGACCTTCAGAATAAGGAAAGGGAAATAATACTTACTTTGATGGCAGAGTTCAAGAACTTAATTTCAGGGATGTTGGAAAGTTGGGTTCAGGAACACATGGCTTCATTCGTCTTAATCTGGTCATAGGAATAATATTTGGGATTCATCAGTCGGGTTGAGCATGCTTTGAGAGTGGAGGTTTTGAACATTCGGCTCTAGCGTTGTGGTAAATTCTATAGTGGTCTCGAGTCTGACAATTGACACGATTTGGGTTCCTAATATGGGATAAGGTAAGATCGATGTAAAGTGTTTGATGGTAAGTTAAGGCATGTGTTTGTTGGAAATCTTCAATGTATGGACTAATGTTGATTGATAATATAATTGGTTTACATGATTTGAATGGAAAAAAAATAATCAAGTTTTGCATCATAAGTCTACATTCATGGTGGTTGGTTTTTGTCAAGGTAGAAATCGACATTGTAAGGAAGGATTACTTGTGTTGATTGTTGAGTATTTGGAAGAATTGGTTCATAGTTCGAGTTGTGGAGTTTATTACTTTCGATTGTAAAAGATTTCATGAATTCTTCAATTGAGAAGTTTGATTTAAGATAAAAGGTAACATGCTGTGGATTTTTTCCAAGAAATAATAATGATAAATGAGTTAAGGAAAGAAACACGAGTTTGGTGATTTAAGGAGTTCAAGCATTTGGTATTGGGTCATGTGTTCATACTATACAGAGTTATCTGGGTGAGGAAGGGTTCCTCTATGTGTAGCATGATGTATATGATGGTTCAATAGTAGTTGAAATTGGGTAAGTATAAGATTGCGTGGAATTGATATTGTTCGTGATTTAATAATTTTATCTTAATGGAAACGTAAGGGATTGCTAAGAAAAGCTGGATACTAGTGGCGGTCTAAGAGTAAAGTAACTAGATGGTGTGACTATGATGTTTTAGTAGTATTGATAGTGTAATCTTCACTGGAGTATTGTAGAGAGTATGAGAGAGTTGATAAATCGAATGTGTCTACGATTGTTATAGGACCAGGCGAGCTGATTGTGGAGTCAGGTGAATGGGAATGTGTGTTATGGACACTATGGAAGGAATATCTTATGATATTTGACTTTGATTTTGTATATTTTTATGTGACCACCTACCTTGTTTAAGACATGGTTTAGTGTATAATTCTATGTCTATGATTCAAGGCGTGTTTTCACTTTTGTAGGGTAAGATGCTGATGCAAATTTGATTATTTCAAATGTGGCGGATTTGGTGTTGCCTTGATGTAGTTGAAGGTTTTTAGAAATTCTACGAGTGTTATCTTGCTTAAGAGAACTTATAGAAAAGCTACCCTATATATTGCAGTTTCTCGACAATCTTGGATTTTACTTGGTCATTGAGAACATGTTCAGCTAGGTGTGATTTGATACTTGTAGGACCATTGAGCCTAGTTCTTTCGTTTAGAAATTAACTACAATTACAACTATTGTTTCATGTTTTTTGGCGGCGTTATTAGAGGTTTTGTATTCTTGGAAATATTGTTCATCAGGTGGTTTCTTGATCATCTCCTTTTTTCTATCAAATTAGTTGGGTTCTCCCTTGATGGGTATACATTGTCTAAAAATTAGGTGTTTGGAACTAAAGCTCGTGGAAGGATTAGGTTAAGAAAAAGGAAATTTAACTAAGATTAGTGATGGGTGTGCATTATGCATGTTTGGTGGTTGGTTCTAGATTCACTCCGGGCTTTAGCAGGTAGTAGGAAAGAATCCTCGTGGTTATATGAGAAAAGGGTTCATTCCGGTGGTTGTGCTGTGATTTAGAGAGTTTCGGTTCAGGTTTGGTTGATGGACTAGCTTGTGTCTTGGTAATCACTCCTCGGTTGTAGATTTTTCAATTTTGATTTATAAGTTCAGTTTTGATAGTTGATCTTGATGATATGTTCTAAGGATGGATTTAATTGAGAAAGACAAATACCAAACTTGGAGGTTATGACTCGGGCTCTTTTAGCATCGAGTATCCTTCTTTCTTTTACTTTATGTTTGAGGACAATAATGATTTTTAGTGGTGGATGATATAATTATCCTAAAGGTCATTTTTTACATTTTCGATAAAATTACCATTTTACCCCTCCTGCTGGTTTTTTCAAGTCACATTTAGTTGGGTTTGAAAGTTGATATTTGAAATCTTGGAAAAAGTTAAGGTTTTTCTTCAGAAATCTTGTGGAAGTTCTGGATGAGTTTTAAGTGAGTTTTTAATCTTCTTGGGTGCGTTGGTGCCGTTTCAGCAAATTGTAGCATCTAAAATATTTATTATTAGTTTTAAAGATAAAAATATTATTCCAAAACTTTTGAAATTTTGAGATGAATTATAGGACATATCTGCAAAGTTTGGTGCATTTTCACTAAGCCGAGATTGGACTTTTATCAGAAAATAAGAAATAATTATTTATCAAGCAGAAAAGATATTTGTCTGGGAAAACGAGTTCAAAATTGAGTTTCGATTGAAATAGAAGGTTCGTATAATTATTTAAGATATTTAGGAAAAGAATCGAGACATTTTGCTATCGTATAAGGAATTTACGGCTCTTTTAGTGAAGATATAAGTTGCAGATTTTCTGGTGTTGTGTTCAATCTTTTTCAGGTGCTTGTGCATGGACCGCGTAAGCAAACCAGGTTCTCAAAAGAGAACCTCCGCCTTAGCGAAGGGACTCACTTAGAAGGGGTTCATGAAAGTGAACCAGTTTCTCAAAAATGAACCTTCGCTAAAGCGAAGATCTAGTCGCTTAAATGACATATTAGAGGGTTTAGGCGAGGTTTAAGGTATTTTCACCATTTTCAACAATGTTTAGGCGATTTCTTCTAGACTTTTCGCAAAAAAACTATTGGCTAATGTATTTCTAACACTTTTCCCTGATTTTCATTGAATAATTTTGTATTTTAACTTCAAATTGTGGATTTCAAAATGGAGATTTTGGGTTTTATTGCACATGAACTTTTGAAAGAGTAATGGAGATTTTGAACTCATTTTGGACCTCGTTTTTGAAATGGATTTCACTAGTGGGTTCCTAATTACATGAGGAACATTTTCATCTAAAAATATTTAAATTTCGGGATTGTTTTTCGTTATGGGATTTTTGATCATTTTACCCTTTTCACCCGAATTTTTTGATTTTAGTATCAATAGATTCGAAATGTGATTGTGAGTCTATATTTTATTATATGGTGGTGATTTGAAGTTTCGTCGAAGAGGAAAAGTGGTGATTTCAGATTGTTCATGACTTTTTTTTTGCTAAGGCAAGTGAAAATGAGTATTGTTCCCGAAACCTGGGAACTCACCAAAAGTAGCCCTCAAAAGAAATCGCAACTAGCCACGTGGAGGAGAATGAGGAGGAGCACCGGTCCTTACATGGTGATATCATGTAGGAAAAAGCGTATGCGTTAGTATTTTGAATGTAATAAGTATGTAGGCATGCATGAACATTGAGAAAATATTTAAATATTTATGTAATATGAAAAATAATGCAATTCATGCATAACCAATCATATAGATATTCTTTAAAATATTTATTTTATGGAAAGATAACCATAACCGACATTTACCATGCGAGCTATTACATGGTATCCAACATAACTCCATACGTCAGCTGGGGAGACTACTTATCGGGTAGAACTCCATCAACTTCATTCATTTCTTTAACTTTAACTTTAAGGGCTATTTGTGGATCCCTTAGCCTAAGCCTACAAGAGCTCCTATATTGGCTCATAATTAATGAGACAAGGGGTTGCTACTAGGATTTTCTTACCGAATCCCACCTTAATGCCCCATTCGATGCTAAGTCAATACCATTGAATAATTTAATACTTCAAAATAGTAATAGCCTATAGCTTGAGAATTCAAAACATCACATTCGGTGGAATAACTCATTAAAATCTTTAATGATTTAAATATGCAAAAATTGTCCTTATAGCATAAAGAATCGATCATTCATATCATTTCATCGTTCTTTTATTTTATAAGACTCTTTTTTATCATAGACATTGCTTTCATAAATATTTATTTGAAGTCAAAGCTTTCAAGTCAATCTTCATTGAAAATATACTAAAACTAGGTGGGTTCAAATCAGTTAAAATTTCAAACATGTATGTAAATAAAATTATGTATAAATACTTTGAAATTCATCAAAAAAATCATACTTTAAACAACCCACCATGAAATTCAAGAATCTTTAAAAAACTAAATAGAGAAAATACTTGCAAACTATCAATCCATACATATGAAATTATTTTGCATTAAAATAGACTAATAATCATTAGTTGAACTATGAGTCATGCTATTAAGTAGAAATAAGAATTACCTATAAGAAAATCTTATTTGAAATTAAGAGATTTAGTTGAAAAAGTTTTGGACTACATGGGTGGAAGAACCCATCGATAAACACCCACATAACTTAGAGTAAAGCTTAAAGAAAATAAACTTAATTTATCATATAATCAAAATACTTTAGAAGCGAGAATGGAAGGAATAATCTAATTGACGCGTTACATACGCTAACATAAGATAGGTAATTAAACTTCAAATACCTAATAATCTATGCATTTGGAATCGTGATATGAAAACCCATAAAGTTTTATACTTGAATTACATAGAAGACTTTGATAATTCATTTAGGCTTCATGGATGAAAGGATCCATTAAACCATACCCACATACCTTAGAGTAAAGTTTGAAGAGAATTGGGTAAATAAATATAATTTATCATATAATCAAAATACTTTAGGCATTAGAGTGGAAGGAATACTCTCATTGAAGCCTTACATACCTGGAATCCAAAGTTTTACTCTGAATCGAAGGACTTAATGAATACTCTTGAATCATAACCTTTTCTCCTTGCGGGAGCATTTTTTTGTACTACCCGGAGTATATGAATCATCATAATAGTATTTCTACACTACTAAGAACTAAAACTATATTTTGAGAATGAGTAAAGAAGTGTATAGAGAGACGAGTTGTTTGAGAAAGCTTGATGAACCAAATGGTGAAATAAGGTAAGTATTTATTTGTATGAAGGAGGGACCTAACAATAATTAAAATAATTATAAAAAAAAATTTAAAAATTTAATGAAGGATTGTGATGTCATGGGTGATGTCAAATGAAGGACTATTGATGTCATGAGTGATGTCAAATAGATCTAGATTTTCTATGGTTAGTGAGTGAATCTTATTTTTATGGAATACCCTTTAGCGGAGCTATATTTGAACAAGATTACTTCCTAATTCGGATTTGTTGTCTTCACATGAATTGTAGCTCTAGAAGTCATCTTTCATGTCGTCTAAGAATCAACTGATTTGGAGAATCCTACAATGCGATATGATTTTTCTTCTACAAATACTCTATTTGTTCACATCACCAGGTCTTTCAAAGATTAATTTATTTGACCTACTTAGACTGTGAATCTTAAGCTATGACTTGACAAAATTATAGGTAATGATATCAGAGTTATTAAAAAATTTGAATCATCAAACTTTAGACCATTCTATGAAAAGGTATGCCCAAGATACATAAGGAAAATCATTTTCATCGAGAATTGGAATACCATATACAATGTTTTTTGGAGGTGTTACATTGGACGAGATCATTTCCGGAGGATACATGGTCTATGTGAGCCCCCCATGGGTTTTGTCCTGAGTTGATATGCGGATGTGTATCGTAGGACAGATATGCATCACGATAATTGATATTGCATTTGCACTCATTTGCTTGTGTGATTGATCATGATCTAAGATTATATGTCTTTGCCTGAGTATAGTGGTGAGAATGTATTTGTGTCTTCTATTATGTACTGTCTAGTATTCTGGTGTATTAGATTGGGCTGTCTGAATGCAGATGTGTAGTTGTAGAGGATTGTGGGTGGGATATCAGGGGTACCCGTGTTTCGTATTTCTTTACTTAGGGTTTAGTTTTCATTTTGTTGAGTACCGTGTTGATGATGCTCACCCCTTTTTTTCTATATTTATGTAGGATCTGAGCCCAGTACCTCCTGCATTTAGTTCTCCATTGATCAAGCCGATCTTCTGGACGTTTGGGAGGTAGCAACTTGTCCTCTTTGACAGTCTCTCATCGTCCATTACTTTATATTTTGTTCTACTTAGATACCGAGACATATATACTTGTATCTTTTGGCTTGTACATTTGACACCAAGTCTTGGTAGTTTAGAATATAATTTTTGCTTATCCTTATGCTTATCATTTTAGACTTTACATTTCCGCTCTTATTTTTGCATATATAGAATTGTTCAGACTCTTAGGCTGATTTGGCTAGGTAGGTTGGGTGAGTACCATCATTTATGAATTTAGGTAGTGACAAACTGGTATCAGAGCCCAGTTCATAGGTCTCATCTATACAAGCCAAGTCTAAAGTAGACTCTCGAGGATCAATACGGATCCATATGTACTTATCTTCGAGAGGCTATGAAGAGTGTTAGGAAATACTTTCACTTCTTAATTCTCTATTGTGCATACTTGATCCGATCTAATTCCTATCATTTCACTCTGTCCTCTCTCTTATAGCAATGATTCGTGCTTGGTCCTGTGTATGAGTAATTGAGGTGTCATCACTTGGTGTTAGTGTCACTTTTGGCATTAAGGAGGAAGTGATATAATTATGGGAAGGACATGTAGTCATACTTGGAATGCTCTGCGACTCAAAAGGGATGAGTAAGGTTGTAGTTCAATGATATGTTTTGAGGTTATGACATTGAAAGATGAAATGGTATGGCTTAATCGATATCTAAAGTGGTTTGACAATGAAGAATGGTATAATTAGAGGAATGAGTATGCGGTGAGCATTGTGACTTTAAGGACCACAGACTATGAAATTCGTCATAAAAGAATGTGTTGTGTATTGTACTATGATGATAATATTGTGCTAACAGAAATCAGGATCAACATAGATTTTATAGAGTAGGTGTATATCAGGAAGGGTTATGATAAGTTTATTGTCGTGGTACCTGTGTTTACTTGGGTGAGGTTATGGGCTATGTTGCTTTTGCTATTGACTTGGCCTACACAAAGGTACATATTGTTTTTGACTGGAGACTAAAGTACTTTGGCAATGTATGGCGGTTATGTAATGGGTAGAAAGATATAGGCCACCTGAAAATGATCTTTTCGGTGGGTATGATGTATTTTAGTGGTGAATTTGTCGAGCTCTCATGGTATGGTTCTAGTGATATATGGGAACAGAGACACCGGTTGGCAAGCGCGAATACTAGTTATTGAGGTGTTATCAGTTGTTTCTCCTACTCGGGCAATGAAGCTTGATGTTGCATTTACATTTGAGAAACTAACTTGTTGTTACTCGGATGTTGGCGTTAGGCATGGTTTATAAGGAAAATTATAATGGTGGATCTTTGGTGGAGAATTAATATGTTTGAATGGTGAAGTGTATTTCTAGGATCTAATTGGGGATTAATGAGTTTTTTATTAGACAAAAGGAGTGGACTAATATTGAAAGGATAAACTTATGGGTAGAGAAAGTTCTGTCAAGTATACTTGCGTAAAGGCAAGTGAGTGTAGTAGCAAGAGAATACATATAAGAATTGGTTAATTCGCGGGATTATACAGTATAACAAGTTTGAGGTTTCACGTGGATGATAAAGTTAACTCTATGATGATGGCAAGGGTGGCTAAGCATGGTAATAGTAGTTCGGGATGTACTCTTATTAGGATGCAACTATGTGGTGATGGCTTTCGGTTAAGGGGACCAATATGATAATGATGACTTGTGAGTAACTAATATCTCAGTCTCTACCACTTGATGAGTAACATAGTTATATGGAAAGTTGTATGACGTCTTGGGAACCACTCGAGTAAAATTGAAAAACGTTTCAACTTATGATGGAGGAATTAGTGGAATGTAGTTTGACCTTCAGAATAAGGCAAGGGAAATACTACTTACTTTGATTGCAGAGTTCAAGAATTTAATTTCAGGGATGTTGGAAAGTTGGGTTCAGGAACACGTGGATTCGTCTGTCTTAATCAGGTTATGGGAATAGTATTTGGGGTTCATCTGTCGAGTTGAGAATGCTTCGAGGGTGGAGGTTATGGACATTCAGCTCTAGCATTGTGGTAAATTCTATAGTGGTCTCGAGTCTGACAACTGGCACGATTTGGGTTCCCAATGAGGGATATGGTAAGATCGATGTAAAGTGTTTGATGGTAATCTAAGGCATTTATTTGTTGAAAATCTTCAATATATGGACTAATGTTGATTGATAAGGGAATGGGTTTACATGATTTGAATGGAAAAAAATAATCAAGTTTTTCATCATAAGTCTACATTCATGGTGGTTGGTTTTTGTCAAGGTACAAATCGGCATTGTAAGGAAGGATTGCTTGTGTTGATTGTTGAGTATTTGGAAGAATTGGTTCATAGTTCGAGTTGTGGAGTTTATTACTTTTGATTGTAAAAGAGTTCATGAATTCTTCAATTGAGAAGTTTGATTTAAGATAAAAGGTAACATGCTGTGGATGTTTTCCAAGAAATAATAATGATAAATGAGTTAAGGAAAGAAACACGAGTTTGGTGATTTAAGGAGTTCAAGCATTTGGTATTGGGTCATGTGTTCATACTATACAGAGTTATCTGGGTGAGGAAGAGTTCCTCTATGTGTATCATGATGTATATGATGGTTGAATAGTAGTTGAAATTGGGTAAGTATAAGATTGCGTGGAATTGATATTGTTCGTGATTCAATAAATTTATCTTAATAAAAATGTACTGTGAGATTCAAAATTTGGAGTTTTAACAATTGGTTGAGACCCGTACCTTTCATGGTATGCTTATATGAGAAGAGAGAGGTCCATAACTTTAAATCTTGGGAACAACAAGGTGTTGCTAGGAAAAGCTGGATGCTAGTGGCGGTCTGAGCGTAAAGTAACTAGCTGGTGTGACTATGATGTTTTAGTAGTATTAGTAGTTTAATCTTCACTAGAGTATTGTAGAGAGTATGAGAGATTTGATAAATCGAGTGTGTCTATGATTGTTATGAGACCAAGCGGGCTGATTGTTGAGCCAGGTGAATCAGAATGTGTGTTATGGACACTATAGAAGGAATATCTTGTGATATTCGACTTTGATTTTATATTTTACTATGTGACCACCTACCTTATTTCGGACAGGGTTTAGTGTATAATTATATGTCTATGATTCAGGGCGTGTTTTCACTTTGTGGATGGATTCCTAGTGGTGGATCAGATGTACCTATCCATGCCCTTTTTTGTAGGGTAAGATGTTGATGCAAATTTGGTTATTTCAGATGTGGCGGATTTGGTGTTGCCTTGTGGTAGTTGAAGGTTTTCAGAAATTCTAGGAGTGCCAACTTTCTTAAGAGAACTTATTGTAACATTTCTCAAAATGCTCACAAGTGCCTTAAGAATGCATTGGAAATAGGCTGATCATGTAATGCATTATCCTTAATATTTTAGGTAAATTTGACTTCAAAATATCGATCAGGGGGTCAAAACCTAATGAAGAATGGTCTCCGTGGATTTTTAGGATCCGTATATCGAAAGATAGATTTTTTGAAGAAACTGCACAAAACAGTAAAGTCCGCGCCAAGTCCGCATCACGGACCTGTCGAATGTTTTTTTGGCTGAATTTAGTTTTTAGTAAGGACACTTTAGACTTTTCCCTAATTTTTAGCTAATGAACCTAGACGTTTTTAAGACCTAATTCAGCTCTATAAATTAACCTAAACCTCTAATTCTATTCATTTTTCTACAATTCACATACTCAAATATTTCTCTCTCTACAAAAGACTCTCAAGGAATCCATTGAATACTTCAAGTAAATTCACTCAAGCTCTCCATAAAAACTCTTAAGTTCTTCCAAATTATTTGATTTTCTCACTCAAGGTATGTGGGTATTGATTCATGGATTCTTTCATTCATGTAGCCCAATCAATTTCTCAAGTTTTCTATCAAATTAAAGTAGGATATTTTATGGGTTTTATGATCTCTATTCCAATTGCATGAATTATGATTCAGACCTATGATCATGACTATGATATATGAAATTATGATTCTATGCTATGCATGTATTCTGTGGGATTTGACTTAGCACCGAGTGGACTTGAGGTGGGGACCCTATCAAAAGCCCTAGTAGCAACCTCATATCTCTTAAACTATCGCTTTTCATTTTTATGATTTACTTCTCTCTCTAAAACATCTATCTACCAAAAAGCTCTCATGGAAGGGCATTATAGTCATAATCTCGAAATGGAGTGGGACCCACCTCCCAACATCGAAAAATTTTATTCGAAAGACAGGATTGAAGATCTTGTCGATACGAATCTAATGCAAGTTACTACATTCCAAAATTCCAACTGCAGCTCATCCAATTTGCAAAATCCTAAAGCGATAGATGTTCATATTACTGAGGAAGAACTGCAGCGTGCACAAAAAATCATTTTATTGCACAATTCAGGATTGATTCGAGTACAAAGGAATGCAAAATCGAATTTAGCAACACAAGGACTAGATGTGGTCCAAAAATCTCAGAATTTCATTGCCCCTATTGACAGCACTCAGCAGACGATTTCTTCAAGCATCGCAGCACACACGCACGAATTGCGCCTCCAAATTCGAGCAGATTCCGGCCATGTTCTTGATGGCGCAGTAGCAGGGGTTTGCTCTCCATGCCATGATGAATCTTTGGGTATACGTTTCGCCGGAGTAACCATTGCCGGCGAACATAGTGATGGCGGCGCCGGAGCTCTGGTGACCCAAATCGAACAACATGAATGCCAATATGTTCTACAAGATGCTGCGCATCTTCCCACCCATGAGCGCCATCTCAGTTCCTCACCAAAAGCTTCGAATATCTCCAGGAACACTGACATTACATTTCTCGCCGAAGCTCCGACGAACTTTCCGGCACAACATCAACCCCAAAAGAAGCACAATGGGGGTGCGCATCATCCTATCCAGGTAGGGAACTTCGAATCTTCCCCAAATTGTTCAAATTCAAAAAGTCGTCAAGACGACTGTGGTGGTGCCGGAGCTCCGGCGATACAATTGACTGGCGACCAATGCCAAAAGGTTTATCAACGTGTTATACAGCTTCCAAGCTATCAAGGGTGCCTCGAATCATTGCCAAAAAGCTCAAATTCAAAAATGAAACTGTGGATGGTGTGTTGGTTCATGACCAATATCAGCAGAAAAGGGGTAAAGTGCACACATTGGAATGCATTGAGGATCATGATCATGTCCCAAAAGGAGGTGCTGATCAGCAATGCAACAGTAGTCCTACAGTGGCTCCTCCAGCTAAGGTCTCTACTGTTAGAACTTCTGATATGCAACTCTCTGTGTCCAAGAACTCTGAGGAAATGCAGGCTCCAGTTCAATATGTTGGTCTTGTGAATAAACACAATGCACAGGGGAATACTTCCACTGGATATGTGCAAAAACAACCTGCACAGTTGAGTGAGGGACCCAATGTGAATCTGCAACCAGTTCAATATGTTATAAATGATCAACCCCCTAGTACTCAGACAGTTGCTGCAGAGATAAATAAACAAAAGAGTAAGGGCCAAGTCCAAGAAGACCATGCTACTGTTCAGCAGCAGACCCATAAACAAACCAAACATACTCCTTACATTCCCAATAACCAACCTTTGATAATTTCTAACAACTTTGAACCTGTAAAAAATAAGTCTGGTAGAACTGAACCTAGTAGACCCCATGTGAATAGAACTAGCCTTGTTGTCCCTAATCATATTAATCATGTGGTTCCTCAGGCCTGGGCTATTGGAAATAATCCTGCCACCAAAACCACCACCCAAATAAGAAATCCCAATCCTAATAATCCCATTCCACCAAATCCTGTGGTCACACATACTCTAGCAACTAGGCTTAGAGCCCAAGAACATGTTCAGAATGCTCCAATACATATCTCACCTCCTGAAATCACAACCAAACAAGGATACCCTACAGTGTTGTTTACAGAGGAAGACTTCATGGTTAACCTAGCAGGTAGATGTAAATACACTCTAGTTGGAAAATTTACACATACCATGCCTAGAATGGAAGTAATTAGAAAGGAGTTTATCCTCCAAACAGAGCTTAAAGGAGGAGTGAAACTGACTCATTTCAACTCTAGACATTTATACATTGATTTGCAGGCCACTCCTATCTTTGTTTGTTGGCATATATGGAAGAATAGATGTGCAAGTAAATATGGAGGAAAGAAATCTAGTACTACTAGAGTTAAATTCTCCATAGTCAAGGACCTATACATGCTGATAAACACTGCTTACCCTTACATTAAGTGGCCTCAGAGCTGGAAGGAACTGGTTCCTATGATAGAACAGTGCCAACAAGACATGAGAGTGACCAAAGTTATATGGATCAGACCTTCATCTTCCATTGTGAAACTGAATACTGATGGGAGTGCATTAGACAACCCTGGGAAAATTGGAGCAGGGGGAATATTAAGAGATCATAATGGTAACTTAATATATGCCTTTGCTACTCCATTGGGAATGGGTACTAATAACCAGGCAGAGGTGCAGGCAGCAGCTATTGGCCTCAATTGGTGTCTCCAACATGGATATAATAGAGTGATATTGGAAGTTAACTCAGAACTATTGACTAAGTGGCTGAAACAAGACCTCAAACCACCCTGGAGCATTCACAGATATGTTACAAAGCTACAATCTTTGGTCCAACAATTGGAACTCTTTCAGTGCAAACATATCTTCAGAGAAGCAAACCATCCTGCAGATACCTTATCAAAATGCAGCCACAGGTTCAATGATACACAACACTTCTACAACCTCCAGCAGCTACCACAGGAAACAAAGGGCTACATCAAGATGGACAAGCTAGGAATGGCAAGTTTCAGAAGGAAAACTCTAAAAAAGATCAAACTATCTTCTTGACTGAACTATTTCTCAAATGTGTAATAGACTATCTATTTGTAATTTGTTTTACTCTTTATTCCACCTAGTTATCACCTATTGTAAGGGGAGAGTCTCCCTTGTTTATTACTTCAGTAGAAATAATAACACAATGCTAGAAGTAAAAGATAGAGTAGGAGTGCCCTCTTGTGTGGAAGCCTTGTGCAGGTACTCTACACATCTGCACCCTCCAAGAACAGGAACTTCCACCTATCACAACACTCAAGAGCATATAGCAACAACAACCCAGACCAGTAACACAACATCACACACATGGATCCACACTCAACAACCATCAAAAAGGAAGCTTAAGTTCCAATTCTGTTTACTGTTGGGTGTCTCATTGTTCAGGTATCATGCAACTTTGAGCCATGTGGTGGTGTTGCAGCAGCTGAGCCTGGAATTCATGCAACACCTACCATCTACATACATACAACAACTCCACAACAGCACATGGAGCAACTACAGTACATCAATAGCAGGTGGAGGCTCATTCAACTCTAGGAGTTCCCTTCTTGTTGGTTTTAATTTTGCAGGAACAATGTTTAAGGACCAACAACCCACCATAGACCTGCATCAACTAAACAACATCAATTGCAAAAGCTCCATTACATCAGCAGAAGTGAATGCCACTAATCATCAGCAGCAGCAACCTAATAGCAACAGCAAAAGCCAGAGGCAACCACCAACACTCAACAAATACATCATTCAACACCAAAAGAACTCCAAATTGGGCAAGATTACAGCAAATACACCTCCTGTAGAGCCCAAGAAGTTTCAACTCAAATGGATAAGTAGAGACGTTAGTCGAGCGACCTTGAAAAAGTTGGCCGACTTAAGTCTCATGATGGAGCAAGTCTCAATTTGGAACTTCCAACTTGTGGAAAAGTCCTCCAAAAGTTGCAGGACAACAGAAAATACAGTAATTGCAAAGCCCAAGAAGTTTCAACTCCAACGAACAATCGAAGACGTTAGTCGAGCGACCTTGAAAAAGTTAGCCGATTTAAGGTTTGTGCATGTTTGTTTTTGGTCTTGCTGGCTTGGTTCTATGCATTTGCAGATAGCTGGAGGTACACTAAAGCATGTAACACTTGGAGACATGTTCACAAGCCACAACACACAACAACTCCAACAACATGCAGCATACAAGGAGAAACTACATGCCCATAATGGACATTCAGAAATACAGCACAGTTTTTGCTGTGCAGAAGTCTTGGAGGTACTTTTCCTCTGGTTCTTTTACTTGTGCAGGTACAATACACAATTGAAATCTCCAAGAACAAGGTCTCCAGCATACAACAACTCACTAGAACATAAAGCAACATCAACACATACCTGCAACAGATGGGCTACAGCAGCAGCAACAACAGTACTATATTTTTGTTCCCTGTTGTGTGTCTCTTTGTGCAGGTACAACTGCTTCAACACTAGTAATAACATGAGGAGCTACAGTCTCAACAATTGGTCCATCCACAGCAACTATACCTTAACCACAACAACTTGGGGATTTCCATTTCTGTTTGTGCCTATTGGTTTTTTGTTTGGTTGGCTTGGTTTTATGCATTTGCAGGTAGCTGGAGATACATTAAATCAAGTAACATTTGTGGATACAAGACACAATACACAACACCTTCAACAACATGCAGCACCCAAGGAGATTGCAGACTTGCAGGAATCAGCAGAATTACAACTCTTAATGGGGCTCTCTATTGCAGGATACCTCCTACAATGCATGCAAGTAATAAAGAAACCAACTAGAGCTCCATTACAAACTGTCTTCTGCTGGCTACTACAATCACAGCAACACTGGAGTACAACAACCTGGAAGCCCTCAAGATCATGCACACTGCTACTGCAAGATGCTACTTACTTGCTGAGATGCAATCTAGGGACACAAAATGTAGCCAAGCACTTGGACATCCCAGCTGCATCTCCAACATTGTGGAGCACTGCTTCAACATTTATGCCTCATTAGTTTTTGATTGCAGTTGGATCTCCAAGCAGCAGTTCAGCCACAGCTGCACCACTTACATCCGCTACATACAACAACTCAGGACCATATCATTCTCAACAACAACTCCAAAGATGCTGACTGATACAGCTCCAAAGCTGCTGACTGTTACACTTCTTTCCATTTTTCATCCTCCATAGCTGCTATAATCATGATCTTGAAGTTTATGCATCCTTCCATCTGGACTCACGTGGTACGACAAGATGAGAAAGGGCAAAGATGAAAAGAGCTTCTTCACCCCATGCGAGATAGAAGGTTGATATACTTGTTCTTCTTCAATTTAGCTATGTATGGTATGTAGCATAGTTGAATAGGACTAGTGTAGGTTACTTTCTTGTCTTCTCATGGAAGGGGAGAGTCTCCCTCATTTATGCTTTCTTAGTCGACTTATATCGGGAGGAGTCCTCTCATAGGTTTACTGCTTTCTAGTTATAGATAGCTCCTTTTGCTATGGGGATGAGTTAGCCGACCTTAATAGGTTAGCCGACTTATGAACCAACATAGGATCGGAGGTAAGGTTTATGTCCCCCTCTTTGTATTTTTCTGTTTTATTTTTATGTTAAGGCTTGGGGGTGATGCTCAACCCCTGATTGTGCACGAGAGGTGGGAGCCTCGTGTAGGGTCTGTTCCCATAAAAAAAAATATCTCTTAAACTATGTGTCATCATAGTTTGCCTCTATGGCCTAGCTATTGGATCCACATATAGTGTATGTATGACCTGCCTAGCAGTGTATAGTCTACCTTGGCAAGTAGATTCCCTTTTTTCTTTGTTGTGTGGGGAGACAATGGGATTCCATGTTATAACTCGAATTGTCTTATTGTCGGTTATGGTCCCTATCCCACATATGCATGATCTCTTATGTATTCCATGATTTAAATTATGCTTTTTAAAATGCTTTGGTCAATATGATCTTTTCATGACTTTACTTATCTTATCTTGTCATGTATTTTACTTGATCATTGCATCCCATGATTTACGTTGCATGTTATTCCCTCATACTTAGTACATTCCAACGTACTAATGCATACGTTTTGCCTATATTGTCTCATAATGTAGGGGTTGAGGTTGAAGAGCATACTCATCTACATGGCTAGTTAAGCTTTCCTATCTGGCGGTGTGTATGGTGAGTCCTTATTTATCAGAGACTAGTCATCGAGTTGGTTATTGGTTTCAAAGAATTTTGGTATGTTTTATATTGAGGGTTAGCTAGGGACATGTCTTAGCCCCCACCCATACTCATGAGTAGAGACATCTAGTTAGACAAATATTTTGAGTCTATGTTGTCACGTGACATTCTTTAATTTATATTTATGATTTAGACTCTCTTATGATATTTCCTCTTTTACTTTATCTTATGTATGCTTATGATATGTACCAGAGGCTTGGTTGGAGCCCTTTGGGGTTTCGATCATCGTGTTACGAATAGGCCTTAGGTCGGGTCATGACAAACTTGGTATCAGAACACAAGGTTTTCAAATTTCCTAGGGAGTCCAACATGCCGCGTCAAGTAGAGTTTAATTCATGGTTGTGAAGCCCTCCACATATATGGATAGGAGGCTATGAGACATTTTAGGAATTTTCACTTCTTTTATGATTCATGTCGTGCTATAGAGTGTACCATAAGAATTCTTTTCCCTAACGTTCTTTCTTTATAATTTTCAGAAAAATGGCTCCAAGAAGACCACCATTTTCAAGGGGAAGTACTGCTAATGATGCCTAAGCTCCCCAGATCCTCAAGACAATGGTCCTCTACTGTACCAAGTGACTAATGCGGCATTTTGAACCACCATTACTATGCTAGCCCAAGTGGTGAACAACAAAGGAATTGTGGCTCCTCCTACCATTCCTACTCCGGCCTCAAGAGTAAGGGACTTTGCAAGAATGAATCCTCTAGAGTTTTATGGCTCAAAAGTTGATAAGGATCTTCAAGAGTTCATTGATGAGGTCTACAAGATAGTGAGTATTATGGAGGTGACTTCGGAAAAAAATGCGGAGTTGGCGACTTACATACTTAAGAGTGTTGCTCAAGTATGGTACACTCAATGAAAGTTGGAGAAGGTAAATGAAAGTCCTATTGAATGGGAAGCTTTCAAACTTGCTTTCCTTGATCACTTTTTTCCTCTTGAGTTAAGGAAGGCTAAAGTGTTGGAGTTTATAAATCTTCGACAAGGCAATTGAAGGATTTGTTGGATAATAGTTTTTTAAGACCGAGTATTTCACCATGGGGTGCTCCCATGTTATTTGTTAGGAAGAAAGATGGGTCACTCCAAATGTGTATAGACTACCGGCAATTGAATAAGGTCACTATAAAAAATAAGTATCCAATTCCAAGGATAGATGACTTGTTTGATCAATTACAAAGAGCAAGCTACTTTTCTAAGATTGACCTCCATTCCGGTTATAATCAATTGAGGGTAAGGGAGTGTGATATTCCCAAAATGGCTTTTCAGACAATGTATGGTCATTTTTAATTTGTAGTAATATCATTTGGTTTGACTAATGCTCCCGTGATATTCATGGATTTGATGAATCGTATTTTTAAGGCATATTTGGACATATTTGTAGTGGTGTTCATTGATCATATCTTGATTTATTCTTGAAATGAGGAAGATCATAAGGGTCATTTAAGGATTGTCTTGCAAATATTGAGAGAGAAGCAATTATTTGCTAAATTTAGTAAGTGCGAGTTCTGGATGAGAGAGATTGCATTTCTTGGCCATGTGGTGTCCGGTGATGAAATTAAACTAGATCCAAAGAAGATTGAGGCAGTTAAGAATTGGCCTAGACCATTATCTCTTTCGGACATTAAAAGCTTTTTGGGCTTAGTCGGATACTATAGAAGGTTTGTTGAAGGGTTTTCATCTATTTCTTTAACTTTAACTAAGTTAACACAAAAGAAGGCGAAATTCCAATGGTCGGACGAATGTGAGAAAAGTTTCCAAATATTAAAGGATCATCTCATGTCGGCTTCTATTTTGATATTGCCCGAAGGTTCGAATGGGTTTGTTATTTATTGTGATGCTTCACGTGTTGGTCTAGGTTGTGTCTTGATGCACCATTATAAGGTTATAGTCTATGCCTCCAAGCAACTTAAAGTGCATGAAAGAAACTATCCAATCCATGATCTTAAACTTGCGGCGGTTGTGTTTGCTTTGAAAATTTGGCGCCATTATCTTTATGGGGTGCTTTTACTGACCACAAAATCTTGCAATATGTCTTTAGTCAAAGGGACTTGAATCTTAGGCAAAGGAGGTGGCTTGAACTCATAAAACACTATGACATGAGCGTATTGTACCATCCGAGTAAGTCAAATGTTGTAGTCGATGCTCTTAGTCGGTTATCTATGGATAGTGTTGCACATGTTGAGGAAGGAAAAAGAGAATTGGTTAAAGAGGTCCAAAGATTGGCACATTTAGGTGTGTGTTTCGTTGATTCCAATGATGGAGGCGTTCTTATACATAACGGTTTGGAATCGTCTCTTGCAGCAGACGTGAAGGCCAAACAAGATAATAATTCAATTTTGGCCGAATTGAAGAAGTCGGTTGCCAAAAAAGCCGCTGAGGCTTTTTCCCTAGCAGGAGATGGGGTACTACGTTACCAAGGTCATTTGTGTGTTCTAAATGTTGATGGATTAAGAGAGTTGATATTGAATGAGGCCCATAGTTCTCGGTATTCAATTCATCTGGTATCCACCAAGATGTATCGTGAATTGATAAAAGTATATTAGTGATATGACATGAAGAAAGACATAGCAGAGTTCGTGGCTAAGTGCCCTAATTGTCAACAAATGAAAGTTGAACATCAAAGGCCGGGAGGTCTAACTCAAGAAATTGAAATTCCTACATGAAAGTGGGAAGATGTGAATATGGACTTTGTCACGGGTTTGCCTCATACTAGAAGACAACATGATTCTATTTGGGTCATTATGGACCGAATGACCAAATCGGCACATTTTCTATTGGTCAGGACTTCTTATGGTGCTGAAGACTATGCTAAGTTGTAAATTCGTGAACTTGTGAAACTTCATGGTGTTCCTTTGTTGATTATATCGGATAGATGTACTCAATTTAATTCACATTTTTGGAAGTCATTTCAGAAAGGTCTTGGTACTAGAGTCAAGCTAAGTACTGCTTTCCATCCTCAAATCGATTGACAAGCCGAAAGAATAATCCAAACCTTGTAGGATATGTTAAGGTCATGTGTGATTGATCTTAGAGGAAGTTGGAATGAGCATTTGCCATTGATTGAGTTTGCCTACAATAATAGTTATCACTCTAACATCTAAATAGCTCCTTTTGAAGCCTTGTACGGGAAAAGATGTAGGTCTCTGGTGGGGTGATTTAAAGTGGGTGAGATGACATTGATTGGTCCAGATTTGGTAGTTGATGCAATGGAGAAAGTAAGGCTCATAAGAGAAAAATTAAAGATGGCTCAAAGTCTTCAAAATTCCTATTCGCACATGAGGAGGAGAGAGTTGAATTTGATGTTGATGATATGGTGT
The DNA here is from genome assembly GCF_947179165.1 of Solanum dulcamara. NCBI lineage: Eukaryota > Viridiplantae > Streptophyta > Magnoliopsida > Solanales > Solanaceae > Solanum > Solanum dulcamara. The sequence continues at coordinate 25,845,173 of NC_077242.1, forward strand.
ATTTGAAGATTTCACCTATTAAGGGGTAATGCGGTTTGGTAAGAAAGGGAAGTTGAGTGTTAGATATATAGGACCCTATAGAATATTGAAGTGTATTGGCAAAGTAGCATATGAGTTAGACTTGCCACTTGAGTTGGCTTTGGTTCATCCGGTATTTCGTGAGTCAATGTTGAGGAAGTTTGTGGGTGATCCAAATTCTATTGTGCCAATGGAGAATATGAGTATTGAAGAAAATTTGACTTATGAAGAGGTAGCGATTGAGATTTTAGACCGGCAAGTCAAGAGGTTAAGAAATAAAGACGTTGCATTCGTCAAAGTGTTATGGAACATCCGTCAAAGTGTTATAGAGGAATCAACAAGTAGAGAGCTACGTGGGAAGAGGAATTGGACATGATGAAGCGTTATCCGTATCTCTTTCCTTCCACTCAAGCCTAAAGGTGCTAAGTTGTTCATCATCAAATCGATTAAACTCCTACATTTCAGTTCCGTATGTCATTCGTATGCATGCTTGATTCATGAAAAAAATGATTCTTTTTCTCAGGGACTGTCTTATGTTAAGTATGAAGTTTACATGTTCTATGCATTTTTAAAAGTGTCTTCCTGTTCATGTTAGGTTGCTAGTCCTTTTTCCATGTCCTTCCTATATTAGTTGAATCTCATTCTAGGACGAATATTCCAAAGGGGGAGATATTGTAACACTCCTCAAAATGCTCACAGGTGCCTTAAAAATTCCTTGGGAATAGGTTGCTCATGTAATGCATTATCCTTAATATTTTTGGAAAATTCGAGTTTGGAATATCGATCAAGGGATTAAAACCTATGGAAAAATGGTCTCAGTGGATTTTTAGGACCCGTATATCAAAATATAGATTTTTCAAAGAAACTGCACAAAATAGTAAAGTCCGCGCCATGTTCGCGTCGCGGATCTGGCAATGGTTTTTTTTGGCCGAATTTAGTTTTTAGTAAAGAAACTTTAGACTTTTCCCTAATTGTTAGTTAATGAACCTAGACGTTTTTAGGACCTAATTCAACTCTATAAATCAACCTAAACCTCTAATTCTATTCATTCTTCTACAATTCACCTACTCAATTATTTTTATCTCTACAAAAGACTCCCAAGGACTCCATTGAAGACTTCAAGTAAATTCACTCAAGCTCTCCACCAAAACTCTCAAGTTCTTCCAAATTATTTGGTTTTCTTACTCAAGGTATATGGGTATTGATTCATAGATTCTTTCATCCATGAAGTCCAATCAATTTCTCAAGTTTTCTATCAAATTAAAGTATGGTATTTTATGGGTTGAATGATCTCTATTTCAATTTCTTGAATTATGATTCAAATTATGATTATAAGTATATTTTTGTGGGATTTGACTTAGCACCGAGTGGACATGAGGTGGGGGCCCTACCAAAAGCCCTCATGTCTCTTAAACGACGTGCTACCATAGGTTACCTCCATGGCCTAGCTATTGGATTCACATATAGCGTATGTATGACCCGCCTAGAGGGGTAAAGTCTACCTTGGCAAGTAGATTCTCCTTTTTCTTTATTGTATGGGGAGATAACGGGATTCCATGTTATAGCTCGCATGTTCTTATTGTCGGCTATGGTTCCTATCCCACATATGTATGATCTCTTATGTATGCCATGATTTAAATTATGTTTTTTAAAATTCTTTGGTCAATATGATTTTCTCATGACTTTAGTTATCTTATCTTATCATGTATTTTACTTGACCATTGCATCCCATGATTTACATTGCATGCCATGCCCTCATACTTAGTACATTCCAACGTACTAATGCATACTTTTTACCTATATTATCTCATAATGTAGGGGTTGAGGTTGAAGATCATACTCATCTACGTGGCTAGTTAAGCTTTTCTATTCGGCGGTGTGTATAGTGAGTCCTCATTTATGAAGGACTAGTCATCTAGTCGGTTATTATTTTCAAATACTTTTATTATGTTTCATATTGAGGGTTAGTTAGAGACATGTCTTAGTTCCCGCCCATACTCATGAGTAGAGGCATCTAGTTGGACAAATATTTCGAGTCTATGTTGTCATGTGACATTCTTCAATTTCTATTCATGGTTTAGACTATCTTATGATGTTTCCACTTTTACTTTACCTTATGTATGCTTATGATATATACAAGAGGCTTGGTTGGAGCCCTTCAGTATTTCGATCGCCGTGTTACGACTAGGTCCTAGGTCGGGTCGTGACACTTATAGAAGAGTTACCTTATATATTGCAGATTCTCGACAATCTTGGTTTTTACCTAGGCATTGAAAACATGTTCAGCTAGGTGTGATTTGATACTTGTAGGACCATTGGACCTAGTTCTTTCGTTTGGGAATTGACTACAATTACAACTAATGGTCTATGTTTTTCGGCGGTGTTATTAGAGGTTTTATATGTTTGGAGGTACTGTTCATCAGGTGGTTACTTGATCATCTCCTTCTTTGGATCAAATTAGTTGGGTTCTCTCTTGATGAGAATGCATTGTCTAAAGATCAGGTGTTTGCAACTAAATCTCATGGAAGGATTAGGTTAAGAAAAAGAAAATTTAACTAAGAATAGTGATGGGTGTGTGCATTATGCATGTTTGGTTGTTGGTTCTAGATTCAATCTAGGCTTTAGCAAGTAGTAGGTAAGAATCTTATCATGGTTATGTGAGAAAAGGGTTCATTCCGATGGTTGTGCTATGATTTAGGGAGTTTCGGTTTAGGTTTGGTTGATGGACTAGCTTGTGGCTTGGTAATCACTTCTGGGTTGTAGAATTTTCAATTTTGATTTAGAAGTTCAGTTTTGATAGTTGATCTTGATGATATGTTCTAAGGATGGGTTTAATTAGGAAAGACAAATACCAAACTTGGAGGTTATTCCTCGGTCTCTTGGTAGCATCGAGTATCCTTCTTTCTTTTACTTTATGTTTGAGGACGAACATAATTTTTAGTGGTGGATGATGTAATTACCCTAAAGGTTATTTTTGACATTTTCGACAAAATTACCATTTGACCCCACCCGTTGGTTTCTCCGAGTCACTTTTAGTTGGGTTTGAAAGTTGGTTTTTAGAAATCTTGTGAAAAGTTGAAGTTTTGCTTGAGAAATGGGTTTTAAAGACTTAAGTTGTCAAATTTTGAGTTTCGAAGTCATTAGGAGTTTTGAGTCTCGGAATAGAATTTCATCGATTCCGTCTATTCTGAAATGTGGAAATTGGTCTAGGAGAGTTGCCAAAATTAGATTTGGAGTTGAAACGTGGAATTTAGGTCCGAAGTTAAAAATTGAGTTAAATTTTGATCCAAATTTGACTTTAGTCAACATTTGGGGTTTGGGTGCTCGAATTTGATTATTGATGGTTCCAATGGTTGCAGAAGGTGATCTTAACGCTAGAAAGAGCTTCATTGTCATTTTTGGAAGTTCCGAGCACATTTTGGTATTTTGGAGGCCTGGTTGGTTTAGGTGCGACTTTTTGAGTTTCGGGTCAAAAAATATCAAAATTAAATTTCGTCGGTTCCATTGAGTCTGAAATATTATTTCCAAATTAGTAGCATATTCTATTTGTGTTTGGGAAGTTCTGGATGAGTTTTAGGTGAGTTTTTAATCTTCTTGGGTGCGTTGGCGCTGTTTCAGCAAATTATAGGAACTAAAAGGTTCATTATTAGTTTTGAAGATCAAAAAAATATTTCTAAACTTCTAAAATTTTGAGCATGAATTATAGGACTTATCGGCAAAGTTTGGTGCATTTTTGCTAAGCCGAGATTGGACTTTTATCGCAAAATAAAAAATAATTGTTTATCAAGTAGAAAATATATTTGTCTGGGAAAATGAGTTCAAAACTGAGTTTCGATTGAAGGAGAAGATCTGTTTCATTATTTAAGACATTTAAGAAAAAGAATCGGGTCATTTCGCTATCGTACGAGGAATTTATGGCTCTTTTAGTGAAGATATAAGTTATAGATTTTTTGGTGTTGTGTTCAGTCTTTTTCTGGTGCTGGTGTTGGTGCATGGACCCTTAAGCGAACCAGGTTCTCAAAAGAGAACCTCCGCCTTAGCGAAGGGACTCACTTAGAAGGGGTTCGCGAAAGTGAACCAAGTTCTCGAAAATAAACCTTCGCTAAAGCGAACCTCTAGTCGCTTAAATGACATATGATAGGGTTTAGGCGAGGTTTAAGGTATTTTCACCTTTTTCAACATTCTCAAGCTTGATTTAGGCGATTTCTTTGAGATTTTCACGACAAAACTATTGGGTAATGTATTTCTAACACATTCCCCTGATTTCATTTGAATAATTTCATATTTTAACTTCAAATTGGAGATTTTGGGTTTTCTTGAACATGAACTTTTGAAAGAGAAACGAGGATTTTGACCTCATTTTTGAAATGGATTTCACCGGTGGATTCCTAATTACTTGAGGAACGTTTTCATCTAAAAATATTCAAACTTCGGGATTGTTTTCTGTCATGGAATTTTGACCATTTTACCCTTTTCACCCGAATTTCTTGATTTTAGTGTCAATAGATTCGAAATGTGATTGTGAGTCTATATTTAATCAGATTATGGTGATTTGAAGTTTCATCAAAGAGGAAAAGTGGTGATTTCAGATTGTTCGTGACTTATATTTGGCTAAGGCAAGTGAAATTCTAACATTTGTTAAGTATGTTGAACCTTGTATTTTCCTATGTGAGGGAATTAGGGTGTGTTGGGTCATTAGATTGAATTGAATTATATGATTTGAAATGTGATAGTGGAATCCGAATAGGAGTAATTGTCTAAGTGTTGTGAATTATGAGGCATTGATCTATTGTGTGATTGTGGAATATATGACATCTTATATGAATATTTATCCAGTTTCACTCATTATTTGTGCATATATTTTATCTGTGATGGATGCAGAATGATATGAGTGAGGTACTGGATA